>NC_069499.1:391571225-391876225 GCF_027579735.1 Bombina bombina
TTATCTACAGGCAACTAAGGATTTTCGACAAACATCTTCCCTGTTTGTCGTTTATTCTGGTCAGAGGAGAGGTCAAAAAGCTTCGGCTACCTCTCTCTCTTTTTGGCTTCGTAGCATAATTCGGTTAGCCTATGAGATTGCTGGACAGCAGCCTCCTGAAAGAATTACAGCACATTCTACTAGAGCTGTGGCTTCCACTTGGGCCTTTAAGAATGAGGCTTCTGTTGAACAGATTTGCAAGGCTGCAACTTGGTCTTCTCTTCATACTTTTTCCAAATTTTACACTTTTGCTTCTTCGGAGGCTGTTTTTGGGAGAAAGGTTCTTCAGGCAGTGGTTCCTTCCGTATAAAGAGCCTGCCTGTCCCTCCCGTCATCTGTGTACTTTAGCTTTGGTATTGGTATCCCAGAAGTAATGATGACCCGTGGACTGACCACACTTAACAGGAGAAAACAAAATTTATGCTTACCTGATAAATTCCTTTCTCCTGTAGTGTGGTCAGTCCACGGCCCGCCCTGTTTTTTATGGCAGGTAAAAAAAATTTTTGAATTATACTCCAGTCACCACTACACCCTTTGGCTTCTCCTTTCTCGTTGGTCCTTGGTCGAATGACTGACTGGAGGTGACGTAGAGGGGAGGAGCTATATAGCAGCTCTGCTGGGTGAATCCTCTTGCACTTCCTGTTGGGGAGGAGTTAATATCCCAGAAGTAATGATGACCCGTGGACTGACCACACTACAGGAGAAAGAAATTTATCAGGTAAGCATAAATTCTGTTTTGCTGATACAGCCTATTGCTCTGCTACATCTCATGCAATACACTGGTTGTAATTTTATGCGCTTATGTACTGAATAAAACCAATTTTCTTAATGAGCTTAATGTACTGAGTGGTTACTGGTCTTGTATTGATTATTATCTATGTTCACCACTATGATGGTATAGAAAAAATTGTCTAAAGATTAAAACACCTTTGAAAGTGAGGATTCTAAAGACCTCTAAAACCCTCTAGAATTGAATAAATATTATTGAATAAATATTATTGAATAAATATTAAGTAAGAAATCGAATATAATTCATAAAAAGATAATAATAATAAAATAATAAAATGTAGTCAATAAATAATTATTCCCTAGCAACAAACTCAAAAGATAAAAATTTGTGTATACCAAAAGTCCATAGATATAATCATAGTCAAATGAATGGGGTTTTATAGTCCCCGGCCACACTCGGACTTTGAATAAATAGTCTTTAAAAATTCTGTTTAGGATAAAAACAGTACCTTGAACGTTAAGGCAGAAAATTTTCTTGTATTTTGTAGATTGTAGATGATCCTGGGTTGGTGAGAGATAATGTTCAAATGAACCATAAAAAAGGAATTCTATTTTGATTGCAGTGCCACTGAAGTGCCGCCTGTTCTCAGCCAGCAATCCCACTGGTCTCGGCTCAGATGTAGTTACATGAAATGAAAGAAAAGACAGGCGCACAGGGCACAATTCAAGTGCAGAGTTTTTATTATGTAAATAAGACACACAGTTAGAAACACTTACTAGATTAAAATCAAAATGTGCATTGAGAGCATATGCTCCTGGGATTATCGCAGCTCCTGTAGCACCAGGGGGATAGATGTTCTACTCCTCTCCGTTCACAATAAGAGCAGTTGGGTGGCGGTGTTCCGGATCCTGTCACCCAAGTCTTAGTAACGCTGGTGACCAACAGTACTTTTTATCTGCTTTCCCATAAAGTCTTTTATTTAGTTTAGATGCCTGACGCGTTCCCCCCGACTCCGGTCGGGCTTTTTCAAAGGCTAGATAGATTTGAACCGGCGCCTGTTTGTTTTAAAGGCGTGTTGACCAATTGGGTTGGAGGTGTGCGCTTATTGTCTAATCATTGCTAGGAGGTGTGTGCGCATGTAGAAAGGTCCCGGATTTAGCTTGGAAGCTTGTATGTTTTTACTTCATTACGTGCAATCACTGAGCTTTATGCAAAATTTCATACAGAGGGCATGTTAAATCTTAAAACTTAAATACAGAAAACAAACATAATACACGTGTGCAAAATATACTCAGAAGAACGGATGAACAGACTGAAAATATTATCATTTGCTACGAACAACAATTGTATATTGAAACATGTTATAAGAATGAACTACGAATGTACATTGTATATTTGAAATACTACCTCTAGGTTCCCTAATTATTGTATTAGAGGTTGTAAAAGATCTTTCGTATGTTTATATTTGTGTGTATAACTAATATATAGCCCTAATGAGGATTTTTATAATATGCCTAAGCTAAAACATATATGGGGAATAAACAGTAGGAGTAAAACATTACGCTAAATGCAAATATATAAAATTCTGTTCTTGTTTGTTTTGAAGTGACTTTAAAATAAAATTTATAAGATTCTTGCTTTGCTAAGTAACGCAGATTGAATAATTTAAATAAATAAATAAATGATTGTTAACTGTATCAATCATCTTTTCTGAATGCATAGACAAGGTTATATTTATAGCGAGTGATCCCATGGATTTTATTTATGGGAATAATATTACTATATGGAAATGATGGTCCTAAAATTAAACTATTCTATATAGTTCTTATGATCTTAAAATTTAGATTATTAAAAAAATAAATAAATCAATCATGGGAAAAAACTTTGCTAGAGCATTACTAAAGACGATGTTAGCACTATGGAGGTTCTAAGCGGACAAAGGAACATAGAAACAGGTAGGTTGTCTTATATGAAGGCTGCCACATCTATATCAATGTTGAGCCCTAAGGGTTGTAGTGTTTTAAGCTTATATATCCACTTGGTTTCTAATTTTCTTAGTTCAAGTAATCTATTTGGTTTTGTATGTGGCACTTGGTCAATTACTTGTACCTTTAAGGAACTAGGATTACTCCTATGGCAATCTAAAAAATGTTTTGGTACGCTATGGTTTTCCATTTTTTCTTTAATATTATATAGGTGCTCATTCGTCCTGCGTCTTATCTTTCTTTTTGTGCGCCCTATATATAATAGGCCGCATCCACATTCCAATAGGTAAACTACATATATTGAATCACAATTGCTTTTAAAATCTATATTGTATGTTTCTGTGGATTGGCTATTATGGAATGTGGGTGCTTTATTTATGTGTTTGCACATGTTGCATCTTGTTTTTCCACATTTCATGGTACCCTTCCAGTTCGTTAGCCAGTTGTCCGCTTTCTGGTTAGTTTTGTTATTTGGAGTGGGTTTAATTCTACTGGGAGCTAGTATATTCTTCAAACTCCTCCCTTTTTTGTATGTGAAGTTAGGTTTTTCTTCAAGCTGTGGATCTAAAATAAGATCTGATTTTAAAATGGGCCAGTGTTTATTAATAATGGCTTCTAATTTTTTAGAACCTTGATTATATGTGGTTATAAATCTTATAGGATTATGGTTTATAGACTGAGATTTGATTAAATTATTATGTAGATTTGTCCCTATCGCTATTGAATCATCATTCGAATTCTTCTCTCTAAAGAAAGACTTTCTGTCTTTAGTAGCTGTATCTATTTTTGCTTTGTTTAGTGCCTCTTGGTTATATCCTTTGTCTAAAAATTTCTTCTCTAGGATATCTGCTTCCATATTGTAGTCTGAATTATGTGTACAATTTCTCTTAATTCTTGAGAATTGACTTTTAGGAACATTATTTATCCAACTCCTCTTATGCGCACTTTTTGCTTGTATAAAGCTGTTGCAATCGGTGGTTTTCCTATAATTTTTAACGGCAATTTTATCTTCTTGGTCTTTAAACAAATTCAAATCTAGAAATTCTATTTTTTCTTTTGATACATTTTTTGTAAATTTTAAATTAAAATCATTACTATTTAAGTGGTCCATAAAATCATTAACTCTTTCTTCGTTACCCTTCCATAGAATGATGATATCATCTATGTATCTTGCATAAATTAAAATATTATTAATAAAAGGGTTGTTTTCCCATACATAGTTGTTCTCAAACGCATTCACATACAGATTTGCGTAAGAGGGGGCAAATGTAGTGCCCATTGCCGTCACTCTTTTTTGTACATAAAATTTATTTTCAAAATTAAAATAATTTCTGTGTAAGATAAATTTTATACTTTCTATTAAAAATTCTATTTGGATAGAAGGAAAGGACCAATTTGATAATTCTAACTCCACTTTCTGGATACCATTGGAGTGTGGGATACATGTATATAGCGATGCAACGTCGCATGTTAGCCAGATCATATCTTCTTCCCAGTTTAACCCTTCAAATTTGGTAATTACTTTGGTTGTATCTTTTAAATACGCTCTAGTGGATTTTACCAATGGTTGCAGGAAAAAATCTACATATTTTGAAAGTTTATCTGTAATAGACCCAATCCCGGAGATAATTGGTCTACCGGGAGGGTTTTGTTGATCCTTATGTACTTTTGGGAGGTGGTATATGATTGGTATGTTTGGTTGTGGGGTATATATATATTTGTATTCGTCATCATTTAGTATCCCTTCCAGTTTTGCTTTACTTAGTAATTTATTTAACTCTTTATTGTAAGTTTCAGTTGGGTCTGACAACATTTCATAGGTATCTACATCCCCTAAAAGGTTCATGGCCTCTTTTAGGTAATCTTCTCTCTTTTGAATTACTATCCCCCCGCCCTTATCGGCTGGGCGGATAATAATTTCTCTATTGTCACCTAACTTTTTAAGGGATTTCCTTTCCAAAATACTTAGGTTATCATTGTGTTTAGTAATAAATCTATTTTCATCTTTAAATTGATCTTCTATCTCTTTACATATTAATTTGTTAAAAGTCGATATATAATCTCCCTGTGCTCCTACCGGGTTAAAAGTTGATTTGGCTTTAAAATTTGAATGTTGAATAGTTGGTTCATTCTCATGAATGGATAGATTTGATATGTTTAAAAAATCATCATTAAAAACTTCATTTGGTAAAATATGATCAATATTTTCAAGATTTTTTAAAATATTTAGAGTCCCTAAATCTCCTGCTTCTAAGTATTCTTTATTTGGTCTATCTCTGTATTCTTATTGTGAACGGAGAGGAGTAGAACATCTATCCCCCTGGTGCTACAGGAGCTGCGATAATCCCAGGAGCATATGCTCTCAATGCACATTTTGATTTTAATCTAGTAAGTGTTTCTAACTGTGTGTCTTATTTACATAATAAAAACTCTGCACTTGAATTGTGCCCTGTGCGCCTGTCTTTTCTTTCATCTCATGCAATATTGAACTCATAGGTCATAAGGTTACGCAGCCATATTGTTTTTAGCGACAAATTTTGAGAACTGCTTAATAATCTTTAGGTCTAAAACTGCTTATGTTACAACTTTGAAACTTGCTGTGCTCAGTGCTGCTTTGACCTAGATTTGCCATTGCTCAACAGAAGTGCCTTGGTCACATGATGTAGCAGCCATCTTGCATTTTGCGAAAATCTTTAAACATCTTCTTCGCTTAAACCGCTTAGTGCAATAAAGCGCAATTTTGAACATATGCTCCTTGCAAGGTCCTCTACCAAGTTTGTTAACATTGTGATTTTTCCATAATCAACATGGCTGCTGTGAGACATTAACCTTTTTATCGCCATTTAATTGCGTAATTTTGCACTTTATACATTAGTTTTACAATATTTAACAATATTACAGTGTAATACACACATGATTACACATAGTAATAACCCATAAAGACAATATTGCACTTAAAATTCGCATTGCGCAGTCGCCTGCGTGAAATAAAATATTTGCAAATTTTCATGAAACTTCTGCAAATTATAGAGGTCTATAGTGAGCATTAGTATGTGAAATTTGAAAGCCATACATTGCATAGCTTGGCTTCGTATGCGCCATTTTTAAAAACTATAAAAAATCTTCTCCGAAACCGCTTATGGAACAGACTTGAAATTTTGTTTATAGAGTTATCTTATAACTAACATTCAGATTTGTTCAAGAGAAGTTGATACGTCATGTGGTTTGGCAGCCATTTTGAATTGTTCAAAAACGCTTAATGATATTTTTAAATTAATAATAAAAACAAAAACCGTTTTACAAAAATGCTTTATTTTTGCCATGTTTGACATCTATGGTAACAATTATTGTGCATAATATGGAGGCTGTATATCATATGATCAGGCAGCCATTTTGTTTTATGCGGATATTTCGAAAATCTATTTTCTCTGCAACTGCTTATGTTAGAACTGTGAAACTTGCTATATAACCTTATATTGTGACCTAGAGTCACAGTTGTTCATGTTGAAGGAATTGGTCACAAGCTGTGGCAGCCATATTGGTTTACGAGAAAATTTCGAAAATGTGTTTTCTTTCCAACAGCTTATGTTAAAGCTGTGAAATTTGCTGTATAACCATATATTGTCACCTAGAGTTACATCTGATCGTGATGAAAGTATTAATCATATGGTGATATGGCGTTGAAAAACGCAAAAATTTTGAAAATGTGTTTTCTTTCCAACTGCTAATGTTAGAATTGTAAAAACTTCTATAAAGCTTTATATTGTGACTTCGCTGCTTGTATGCCATTGCAATGTCGATGCGCATGGCCACCTCTATCGCTGCTTGCAGCTATTTCTCTTGTTAAGTGTAGTCAGTCCACGGGTCATCCATTACTTATGGGATTATATCTCTTCGCCAACAGGAAGTTGCAAGAGGATCACCCAAGCAGAGCTGCTATATAGCTCCTCCCCTCACATGTCATATCCAGTCATTCTCTTGCAACCTAACTAAAGATAGGTCGTTGTGAGAGGTCTGTGGTGTTTTTAAACTTAGTTTATTTCTACAATCAAAAGTTTGTTATCTTAAATGGCACCGGAGTGTGCTTTTTGTTTCTCAGGCAGCATTAGAAGAAGAATCTGCCTGCGTTTTCTATGATCTTAGCAGACGTAACTAAGATCCACTGGCTGTTCTCGCACATTCTGAGGAGTGAGGTAACTTCAGAAAAGGGGAATAGCATGCAGGGCCCCCCTGCAAACGAGGTATGTGCAGTAAATTATTTTTCTAAGCAATGGAATTGACTGAGAAATTACTGCTGATACCAATGTAATGTAAGTTCAGCCTTAAATGCAGTGGTAGCGACTGGTATTAGGCTGATGAGTGTGTGTACACTGAATGTATTTTTCTAGGGAATGGAATTTGACTCAGAAAATACTGTTAATACTGAAGTAATGTATGAGCCTTAACTGCAGTAAAAGCGACTGGTAGCAGGCTTATTAATAACACTTCATAACTTTTAAAATGTATGTTCAAAACGTTTACTGGCATGTTAATCGTTTTTTGTGAGGTACTTGGTGATAAAACTTATTGGGGCATGGTTTTTACCACATGGCTAACTTTTGTTTCTGCATAGAAACAGTTAACTGAGCTTCCCCACTGTTGTAATATGAGTGGGAGGGGCCTATTTTAGCGCTTTTTTGCGCAGTAAAAATTCAGTCACAATCTTTCTACTTCATCCTCCATGATCCAGGACGTCTCTAGAGAGCTCAGGGGTCTTCAAAATTCATTTTGAGGGAGGTAATCAGTCACAGCAGACCTGTGACAGTGTGTTTGACTGTGATAAAAATGTTAATTATTAAATTGTTATCCGTTTTTGGGTATTAAGGGGTTAATCATCCATTTGCTGGTGGGTGCAATCCTTTGCTAACTTAATACATTTACTGTGAAAATTTGGTTGCTATAACTAATTTGGTTCATTGTTATTTCAACTGTGACAGCTTTTTGTGCTTCTTAAAAGCACAGTAGCGTTTTTTATATTGCTTGTAAATTTATTTGAAAAGTATTTTCCAAGCTTGCTAGTCTCATTGCTAGTCTGTTTAAACATGTCTGAAACAGATGAATCTGTTTGTTCACTATGTATGAAGGCCAATGTGGAGCCCCATAGAAAGTTATGTACTAAAAGCATTGATGTAACTTTAAATAAAAGTCAGTCTTTACATGTAAAGAAATTATCACCAGACAACGAGGGGGAAGTTATGCCGACTAACTCTCCTCACGTGTCAGTACCTTCGCCTCCCGCTCAGGAGGTGCGTGATTTTGTGGCGCCAAGTACATCAGGGAGGCCCTTACAAATCACTTTGCAAGACATGGCTACTGTTATGACAGAAGTATTATCTAAATTGCCAGAATTAAGAGGCAAGCGTGATAGCTCTGGGTTAAGGACAGAGCGCGCTGATGGTGTGAGAGCCATGTCCGATACTGCGTCACAATTTGCAGAACATGAAGACGGAGAGCTTCATTCTGTGGGTGACGGATCTGATCCAAGGAGACTGGATTCAGAGATTTCTAATTTTAAATTTAAGCTTGAGAACCTCCGCATATTGCTAGGGGAGGTATTAGCAGCTCTGAATGATTTTAACACGGTTGCAATTCCAGAAAAATTATGTAGGTTGGATAGATACTATGCGGTACCGGTGTGTACTGACGTGTTTCCTATACCTAAAAGGCTTACAGAGATTATTAGCAAGGAGTGGGATAGACCCGGTGTGCCTTTTTCCCCTCCTCCCATATTTAGGAAAATGTTTCCTATAGACGCCACCACACGAGACTTATGGCAGACGGTCCCTAAGGTGGAGGGAGCAGTTTCTACTTTAGCTAAGCGTACCACTATCCCGGTGGAGGATAGTTGTGCCTTTTCAGATCCAATGGATAAAAAATTAGAAGGTTACCTTAAGAAAATGTTTGTTCAACAAGATTTTATCTTACAGCCCCTTGCATGCATTGCGCCTGTCACTGCTGCGGCGGCATTCTGGTTTGAGTCTCTGGAAGAGGCCATTCGCACAGCTCCATTGGATGAAATTATGAACAAGCTTAAAGCACTTAAGCTAGCTAACGCATTTGTTTCTGATGCCGTCGTACATTTAACCAAACTTACGGCTAAGAACTCCGGATTCGCCATCCAAGCGCGCAGAGCGCTATGGCTTAAATCCTGGTCAGCTGACGTGACTTCTAAATCTAAATTGCTTAATATTTCTTTCAAAGGGCAGACCTTATTCGGGTCCGGCTTGAAAGAAATTATCGATGACATTACGGGAGGTAAGGGCCATGCTCTGCCTCAGGACAGGGCCAAATCAAAGCCCAGACAGTCTAATTTTCGTGCCTTTCGTAACCTCAAGGCAGGATCAGCATCAACTTCCTCCGCTCCAAAACAGGAAGGAGCTGTTGCTCGTTACAGACAGGGCTGGAAAACTAACCAGTCCCGGAACAAGGGCAAGCAGGCCAGAAAACCTGCTGCTACCCCTAAGACAGCATGAAGAGAGGGCCCCCTATCCGGAAACGGATCTAGTGGGGGGCAGACTTTCTCTCTTCGCCCAGGCTTGGGCAAGAGATGTCCAGGATCCCTGGGCGTTGGAGATCATATCTCAGGGATATCTTCTGGACTTCAAAGCTTCTCCTCCACAAGGGAGATTTAATCTTTCAAGGTTATCAGCAAACCAAATAAAGAAAGAGGCGTTTCTACGCTGTGTACAAGACCTCTTACTAATGGGGGTGATCCACCCAGTTCCGCGGACGGAACACGGGCAAGGATTCTATTCAAATCTGTTTGTGGTTCCCAACATAGAGGGAACCTTCAGACCAATCTTGGACTTAAAAATCCTAAACAAATTCCTAAGAGTTCCATCATTCAAAATGGAAACTATTCGAACCATCCTACCCATGATCCAAGAGGGTCAGTACATGACCACTGTGGACTTAAAGGATGCCTACCTTCACATACCGATTCACAAGGATCATTATCGGTACCTAAGATTTGCCTTCCTAGACAGGCGTTACCAGTTTGTAGCTCTTCCCTTCGGGTTAGCTACGGCTCCAAGAATCTTTACAAAGGTTCTGGGCTCACTTCTGGCGGTACTAAGACCGCGAGTCATAGCGGTGGCTCCGTACCTAGACGACATTCTGATACAAGCGTCAAGTTTTCAAACTGCCAAGTCTCATACAGAGAAAGTTCTGGCATTTCTGAGGTCGCATGGGTGGAAGATGAACGTGGAAAAGAGTTCTCTATTACCACTCACAAGGGTTCCCTTCCTAGGGACTCTTATAGATTCTGTAGAGATGAAAATTTACCTGACGGAGGCCAGGTTATCAAAACTTCTAAATGCTTGCCGTGCCCTTCATTCCATTCCACACCCGTCAGTAGCTCAGTGCATGGAAGTAATTAGCTTAATGGTAGCGGCAATGGACATAGTACCATTTGCGCGCCTGCATCTCAGACCGCTGCAATTGTGCATGCTAAGTCAGTGGAATGGGGATTACTCAGATTTGTCCCCTCTACTAAATCTGGATCAAGAGACCAGAGATTCTCTTCTATGGTGGCTTTCTCGGCCCCACCTGTCCAAGGGGATGACCTTTCGCAGGCCAGATTGGACGATTGTAACAACAGACGCCAGCCTTCTAGGTTGGGGCGCAGTCTGGAACTCCCTGAAGGCTCAGGGATCGTGGACTCAGGAGGAGAAACTCCTCCCAATAAATATTCTGGAGTTAAGAGCAATATTCAATGCTCTTCTAGCTTGGCCTCAGTTAGCAACTCTGAGGTTTATCAGATTTCAGTCGGACAACATCACGACTGTGGCTTACATCAATCATCAAGGGGGAACCAGGAGTTCCCTAGCGATGTTGGAAGTCTCAAAGATAATTCGCTGGGCAGAGTCGCACTCTTGCCACCTGTCAGCGATCTACATCCCAGGCGTGGAGAACTGGGAGGCGGATTTTCTAAGTCGCCAGACTTTTCATCCGGGGGAGTGGGAACTTCATCCGGAGGTCTTTGCTCAACTGATTCTTCGTTGGGGCAAACCAGATCTGAATCTCATGGCGTCGAGAAGCGCTTAAAAATCTTCAGCTCTGGAACTGCTTAAGTTACAACATTGAAACTTGCTGTGCTCAGTGCTGCTATGACCTAGATTTGCTATTGCTCAACATAAGTGCCTTGGTTACATGATGTAGCAGCCATCTTGCATTTTGCGACAAAGAGTCCCAGCAAAGCTGGCCATATAGTCCCTCCTAGGCTCCGCCCACCCCAGTCATTCTCTTTGCCGTTGCACAGGCAACATCTCCACGGAGATGGTTAAGAGTTTTTTTTGGTGTTTAAATGTAGTTTTTATTCTTCTATCAAGTGTTTGTTATTTTAAAATAGTGCTGGTATTTACTATTTACTCTGAAACAGAAAAGGATGAAGATTTCTGTTTGTGAGAGGAAGATGATTTTAGCAGACAGTAACTAAAATCGATTGCTGTTTCCACATAGGACTGTTGAGATGAAGTAACTTCAGTTGGGGGAAACAGTTAGCAGACTTTTCTGCTTAAGGTATGACTAGCCATATTTCTAACAAGACCATGTAATGCTGGAAGGCTGTCATTTCCCCTCATGGGGACCGGTAAGCCATTTTCTTAGTCAAACAAACAGAATAAAGGGCTTAATATGGGCTAAAAAACTGGTAGACATTTTTATGGGCTAAATCGATTGCTTTATTTGGGCATTTTATTCATATTTATGCTGGCAATTCGCATTTATAAACTTGGGGAACGTTTATTAAACGGCAGGCACTATGTTAGACACCTTTTCCAGTCAGGGGGCCTTCCTAGTTGTAGACTGAGCCTCATTTTCGCGCCATTACTGCGCAGTTGTTTTTTGAGAGCAGGGCATGCAGATGCATGTGTGAGGATCTGAAATTTGCTGGAAAAGCTTCTAGAAGGCGTCAATTAGTATCGTATTCCCCTCTGGGCTTGGTTGGGGCTCAGCAAAGGCTATAGCTGGGACTGTATAGGGGTTAAATTTGTTAACGGCTCCGGTTCCGTTATTTTAAGGGTTAAAGCTCTGGTGTGCAATACTCTTAATGCTTTAAGACACTGTGGTGACATTTTGGTAATTTTTGAACAATTCCTTCATACTTTTTCACATATTCAGTAATAAAGTGTTTTCTGTTTAAAATTTAAAGAGACAGTAACGGTTTTGTTTTAAAACTTTTTTTGTGCTTTGTTGACAAGTTTAAACCTGTTTAACATGTCTGTGCCTTCGGATAAGCTATGTTCTATATGTATGAAAGCCAATGTGTCTCCCCATTTAAATTTATGTGATAATTGTGCCATAGCGTCCAAACAAAATAAGGACAGTACTGCCACAGATAATGAAATTGCCCAAGATGATTCCTCAGATGAGGGGAGTAAACATGATACTACATCATCTCCTACTGTGTCTTCACCAGTTTTGCCCACACAGCAGGCCCCTAGTACATCTAGTGCGCCAATGCTTATTACCATGCAACAATTAACGGCTGTAATGGATAACTCCATAGCAAATATTTTATCCAAAATGCCTACTTAGAGAAATTATGCAAGATGGACAAGTTCCTAGAGGTTCCGGTGCCCCCCCGACGCTTTTCCTATACCCAAGCGGGTGGCGGACATAGTAAATAAGGAGTGGGAAAGCCCGGCATACCTTTTGTTCCCCGCCCTATATTTAAGAAATTATTTCCTATGGTCAACCCCAGAAAGGACTTATGGCAGACAGTCCCTAAGGTCGAGGGGGCAGTTTCTACTCTAAACAAACGCACTACTATTCCTATCGAAGATAGTTGTGCTTTTCAAAGATCCTATGGATAAAAAATTGGAGGGTTTGCTTAAAAAGATTTTTGTACAGCAAGGTTATCTTCTACAACCCATTTTGTGCATTGTTCCTGTCACTACAGCAGCGTGGTTCTGGTTCGAGGAACTAGAAAACTCGCTTAGTAGAGAGACTCCATATGAGGAGGTTATGGACAGAGTTCACGCACTTAAGTTGGCTAACTCTTTTATTTTAGATGCCGCTTTGCAATTAGCTAGATTAGCGGCGAAAAATTCAGGGTTTGCTATCGTGGCGCGCAGAGCGCTTTGGCTAAAGTCTTGGTCAGCGGATGTGTCATCCAAGACAAAATTGCTTAACATCCCTTTCAAAGGTAAGACTCTATTTGGACCAGAATTGAAAGAGATTATTTCAGACATCACTGGGGGAAAGGGCCACGTCCTTCCACAAGATAAGCCTTTCAAGGCAAAAAATAAGTCTAATTTTCGTTCCTTTCGCAATTTCAGGAACGGTCCGGCCTCTAATTCTGCATCCTCTAAGCAAGAGGGTAATACCTCACAACCCAAACCAGCCTGGAAACCGATGCAAGGCTGGAACAAGGGTAAGCAGGCCAAGAAGCCTGCCGCTGCTAACAAAACAGCATGAAGGAGTAGCCCCCGATCCGGGACCGGATCTAGTGGGGGGCAGACTCTCTCTCTTTGCTCAGGCTTGGGCAAGAGATGTTCAGGATCCCTGGGTGCTAGAAATAGTTTCTCAGGGTTATCTCCTGGAATTCAGGGAACTACCCCCAAGGGGAAGGTTCCACATGTCTCACTTATCCTCAAACCAAATAAAGAGACAGGCGTTCTTACATTGTGTAGAAGACCTGTTAAAGATGGGAGTGATACACCCAGTTCCAATAAAGGAACAAGGAATGGGATTTTATTCCAATCTGTTCGTAGTTCCCAAAAAAGAGGGAACTTTCAGACCAATTTTGGATTTGAAGATCCTAAACAAATTTCTCAGGGTACCATCGTTCAAGATGGAAACCATTCGAACGATTCTACCCACTATCCAGGAAAGTCAATTTATGACTACCGTGGATCTAAAGGATGCGTACCTACATATTCCTATCCACAAAGATCATCATCAGTTCCTAAGGTTCGCTTTTCTGGACAAGCATTACCAGTTTGTGGCCCTCCCATTCGGGTTAGCCACTGCTCCAAGGATTTTCACAAAGGTACTAGGGTCCCTTCTAGCGGTTCTAAGACCGAGGGGCATTGCAGTAGTACCTTACTTGGACGACATCTTAATACAAGCGTCGTCCCTGTCAAAAGCAAAGGCTCATACAGACATCGTTCTGGCCTTTCTCAGATCACACGGATGGAAGGTGAACATAGAAAAAAGTTCTCTGTCTCCGTCAACAAGAATTCCCTTCTTGGGAACAATAATAGATTCCTTAGAAATGAGGATTTTTCTGACAGAGGTCAGAAAGTCAAAACTTCTAAGCTCTTGTCAAGTTCATTCTGTTCCTCGTCCTTCCATAGCGCAGTGCATGGAAGTAGTAGGGTTGATGGTTGCAGCAATGGACATAGTTCCTTTTGCACGAATTCATCTAAGACCATTACAACTGTGCATGCTCAAACAGTGGAATGGGGACTATACAGACTTGTCTCCTATGATTCAAGTAGATCAGAAGACCAGAGATTCACTCCGTTGGTGGCTGACCCTGGACCATCTGTCCCAGGGAATGAGCTTCCGCAGACCAGAGTGGGTCATTGTCACGACCGACGCCAGTCTAGTGGGCTGGGGCGCGGTCTGGGACTCCCTGAAAGCTCAGGGTCTATGGTCTCGGGAAGAGTCTCTTCTCCCGATAAACATTCTGGAACTGAGAGCGATATTCAATGCTCTCAGGGCTTGGCCTCAACTAGCAAAGGCCAGATTCATAAGGTTCCAATCAGACAACATGACGACCGTTGCGTATATCAATCATCAGGGGGGAACAAGGAGTTCCCTGGCGATGAAAGAAGTGACCAAAATAATTCAATGGGCTGAGGATCACTCCTGCCACCTGTCTGCGATCCACATCCCAGGTGTGGAAAACTGGGAGGTGGATTTTCTGAGTCGTCAGACATTCCATCCGGGGGAGTGGGAACTCCATCCGGAGATCTTTGCCCAAATAACTCAATTATGGGGCATTCCAGACATGGATCTGATGGCGTCTCGTCAGAACTTCAAGGTTCCTTGCTACGGGTTCAGATCCAGGGATCACAAGGCGACTCTAGTAGATGCACTAGTAGCACCTTGGACCTTCAACCTAGCTTATGTATTTCCACCGTTTCCTCTCATTCCCAGGCTGGTAGCCAGGATCAATCAGGAGAGGGCCTCGGTGATCTTGATAGCTCCTGCGTGGCCACGCAGGACTTGGTATGCAGACCTGGTGAATATGTCATCGGTTCCACCATGGAAGCTACCTTTTGAGACAGGACCTTCTTGTTCAGGGTCCATTCGAACATCCAAATCTGGTCTCCCTCCAGCTGACGGCTTGGAGATTGAACGCTTGATTCTATCGAAGCGTGGGTTTTCAGATTCTGTGATAGATACTCTGGTTCAGGCCAGAAAACCGGTAACTAGAAAGATTTACCATAAAATATGGAAAATATATATCTGTTGGTGTGAATCCAAAGGATTCCCATGGAATAAGATCAAAATTCCTAAGATTCTCTCCTTTCTACAAGAAGGTCTGGAGAAAGGATTATCTGCAAGTTCTCTAAAGGGACAGATCTCTGCTTTATCTGTCTTACTACACAAAAGACTGGCAGCTGTGCCAGATGTTCAAGCATTTGTTCAGGCTCTGGTTAGGACCAAGCCTGTTTACAGACCTTTGACTCCTCCCTGGAGTCTAAATCTAGTTATTTCAGTTCTTCAAGGGGTTCCGTTTGAACCTTTACATTCCATAGATATTAAGTTACTATCTTGGAAAGTTTTGTTTTTGGTTGCAATTTCTTCTGCTAGAAGAGTTTCAGAGTTATCTGCTCTGCAGTGTTCTCCGCCCTATCTGGTGTTCCATGCAGATAAGGTGGTTTTGCGTACTAAGCCTGGTTTTCTTCCTAAGGTTGTTTCTAACAAAAATATTAACCAGGAGATAGTTGTACCTTCTTTATGTCCGAATCCAGTTTCAAAGAAGGAACGTTTGTTACACAATTTGGACGTAGTCCGTGCTCTAAAATTCTATTTAGAGGCTACAAAAGATTTCAGACAAACATCTTCCTTGTTTGTTGTCTATTCTGGTAAAAGGAGAGGTCAAAAAGCGACTTCTACCTCTCTTTCCTTTTGGCTTAAAAGCATCATCCGATTGGCTTATGAGACTGCCGGACGGCAGCCTCCTGAAAGAATCACAGCTCACTCCACTAGGGCTGTGGCTTCCACATGGGCCTTCAAGAACGAGGCTTCTGTTGACCAGATATGTAAGGCAGCGACTTGGTCTTCACTGCACACTTTTGCCAAATTTTACAAATTTGATACTTTTGCTTCTTCGGAGGCTATTTCTTTCATGTAATTAACAAGAGTCCATGAGCTAGTGACGTATGGGATATACATTCCTACCAGGAGGGGCAAAGTTTCCCAAACCTTAAAATGCCTATAAATACACCCCTCACCACACCCACAAATCAGTTTTACAAACTTTGCCTCCAAGGGAGGTGGTGAAGTAAGTTTGTGCTAGATTCTACGTTGATATGCGCTCCGCAGCAAGTTGGAGCCCGGTTTTCCTCTCAGCGTGCAGTGAATGTCAGAGGGATGTGAGGAGAGTATTGCCTATTGAATGCAGTGATCTCCTTCTACGGGGTCTATTTCATAAGGTTCTCTGTTATCGGTCGTAGAGATTCATCTCTTACCTCCCTTTTCAGATCGACGATATACTCTTATATTTACCATTTCCTCTACTGATTCTCGTTTCAGTACTGGTTTGGCTTTCTACAAACATGTAGATGAGTGTCCTGGGGTAAGTAAGTCTTATTTTCTGTGACACTCTAAGCTATGGTTGGGCACTTTATTTATAAAGTTCTAAATATATGTATTCAAACATTTATTTGCCTTGACTCAGAATGTTCAACTTTCCTTATTTCCAGACAGTCAGTTTCATATTTGGGATTATGCTTTAAATTATCATATTTTGTCTTACCTCAAAAATTTGACTTTTTTCCCTGTGGGCTGTTAGGCTCGCGGGGGCTGAAAATGCTTCATTTTATTGCGTCATTTTTGGCGCGGATTTTTTTGGCGCAAAAATTCATTTCCGTTTCCGGCGTCATACGTGTCGCCGGAAGTTGCGTCATTTTTTGACGTTATTTTGCGCCAAAAATGTCGGCGTTCCGGATGTGGCGTCATTTTTGGCGCCAAAAGCATTTAGGCGCCAAATAATGTGGGCGTCTTATTTGGCGCCAAAAAATATGGGCGTCGCTTTTGTCTCCACATTATTTCAGTCTCATTTTCATTTGCTTCTGGTTGCTAGAAGCTTGATGTTTGGCATTTTTTTCCCATTCCTGAAACTGTCTTATAAGGAATTTGATTTATTTTGCTTTATATGTTGTTTTTTCTCTTACATATTGCAAGATGTCTCACGTTGCATCTGAGCCAGAAGATACTACAGGAAAACCACTGCCTGCTGGATCTACCAAAGCTAAGTGTATCTGCTGTAAACTTTTGGTAGCTATTTCTCCAGCTGTTGTTTGTAATAATTGTCATGACAAACTTGTTAAAGCAGATAATATTTCCTTTAGTGATGTACCATTGCCTGTTGCAGTTCCCTCAACATCTAAGGTGCAGAATGTTCCTGATAACATAAGAGATTTTGTTTCTGAATCCATAAAGAAGGCTTTGTCTGTTATTTCTCCTTCTAGTAAACGTAAAAAGTCTTTTAAATCTTCTCTCTCTACAGATGAATTTTTAAATGAACACCATCATTCTGATTCTTTGGACTCTTCTAGTTCAGAGGATTCTGTCTCAGAGATTGATGCTGATAAATCTTCATATTTATTTAAGATGGAATTTATTCGCTCTTTACTTAAAGAAGTACTAATTGCTTTAGAAATAGAGGATTCTAGTCCTCTTGATACTATTTCTATACGTTTGGATAAGGTTTTTAAAGCTCCTGCGGTTATTCCAGAAGTCTTTCCTGTTCCTAATGCTATTTCTGCAGTAATTGCTAAGGAATGGGATAAATTGGGTAATTCATTTACTCCTTCTAAACGTTTTAAGCAATTATATCCTGTTCCGCCTGACAGGTTAGAATTTTGGGACAAAATCCCTAAGTTGATGGGGCTATTTCTACCCTTGCTAAACGTACTACCATTCCTACGTCAGATGGTACCTCGTTTAAGGATCCTTTAGATAGAAAAATTGAATCTTTTCTAAGAAAAGCTTATCTATGTTCAGGTAATCTTCTTAGACCTGCTATATCATTGGCTGATGTTGCTGCAGCTTCAACTTTTTGGTTGGAAACTCTAGCGCAACAAGTAACAAATCGTGATTCTCATGATATTATTATTCTTCTCCAGCATGCTAATAATTTCATCTGTGATGCCATTTTTGATATTATTAGAGTTGATGTTAGATTTATGTCTCTGGCTATCTTAGCCAGAAGAGCTTTATGGCTTAAGAATTGGAATGCTGATATGGCTTCTAAATCAACTCTACTTTCCATTTCTTTCCAGGGAAACAAATTATTTGGTTCTCAGTTGGATTCTATTATTTCAACTGTTACTGGTGGGAAAGGAACTTTTTTACCACAGGATAAAAAGTCTAAAGGTAAAAACAGGGCTAACAATCGTTTTCGTTCCTTTCGTTTCAACAAAGAACAAAAGCCTGATCCTTCGTCCTCAGGAGCAGTTTCAGTTTGGAAACCATCTCCAGTCTGGAATAAATCCAAGCCTGCTAGAAAGGCAAAGCCTGCTTCTAAGTTCACATGAAGGTACGGCCCTCATTCCAGTTCAGCTGGTAGGGGGCAGGTTACGTTTTTTCAAAGAAATTTGGATCAAATCTGTTCACAATCTTTGGATTCAGAACATTGTTTCAGAAGGGTACAGAATTGGTTTCAAGATGAGACCTCCTGCAAAGAGATTTTTTCTTTCCCATGTCCCAGTAAATCCAGTGAAAGCTCAAGCATTTCTGAATTATGTTTCAGATCTAGAGTTGGCTGGAGTAATTATGTCAGTTCCAGTTCCGGAACAGGGGATGGGGTTTTATTCAAATCTCTTCATTGTACCAAAGAAGGAGAATTCCTTCAGACCAGTTCTGGATCTAAAATTATTGAATCGTTATGTAAGGATACCAACGTTCAAGATGGTAACTGTAAGGACTATATTGCCTTTTGTTCAGCAAGGGAATTATATGTCCACAATAGATTTACAGGATGCATATCTGCATATTCCGATTCATCCAGATCATTATCAGTTCCTGAGATTCTCTTTTCTAGACAAGCATTACCAATTTGTGGCTCTACCGTTTGGCCTTGCTACAGCTCCAAGAATTTTCACAAAGATTCTCGGTGCCCTTCTGTCTGTAATCAGAGAACAGGGTATTGTGGTATTTCCTTATTTGGACGATATCTTGGTACTTGCTCCGTCTTTACATTTAGCAGAGTCTCATACGAATCGACTTGTGTTGTTTCTTCAAGATCATGGTTGGAGGATCAATTTACCAAAAAGTTCTTTGATTCCTCAAACAAGGGTAACCTTTCTGGGTTTCCAGATAGATTCAGTGTCCATGACTCTGTCTTTAACAGACAAGAGACGTCTAAAATTGATTACAGCTTGTCGAAACCTTCAGTCACAATCATTCCCTTCGGTAGCCTTATGCATGGAAATTCTAGGTCTTATGACTGCTGCATCGGACGCGATCCCCTTTGCTCGTTTTCACATGCGACCTCTTCAGCTCTGTATGCTGAACCAATGGTGCAGGGATTACACGAAGATATCTCAATTAATATCTTTAAAACCGATTGTTCGACACTCTCTAACGTGGTGGACAAATCACCATCGTTTAATTCAGGGGGCTTCTTTTGTTCTTCCGACCTGGACTGTAATTTCAACAGATGCAAGTCTCACAGGTTGGGGAGCTGTGTGGGGATCTCTGACGGCACAAGGAGTTTGGGAATCTCAGGAGGTGAGATTACCGATCAATATTTTGGAACTCCGTGCAATTTTCAGAGCTCTTCAGTTTTGGCCTCTTCTGAAGAGAGAATCGTTCATTTGTTTTCAGACAGACAATGTCACAACTGTGGCATACATCAATCATCAAGGAGGGACTCACAGTCCTCTGGCTATGAAAGAAGTATCTCGAATTTTGGTTTGGGCGGAATCCAGCTCCTGTCTAATCTCTGCGGTTCATATCCCAGGTGTAGACAATTGGGAAGCGGATTATCTCAGTCGCCAAACGTTGCATCCGGGCGAATGGTCTCTTCACCCAGAGGTATTTCTTCAGATTGTTCAATTGTGGGGGCTCCCAGAGATAGATCTGATGGCCTCTCATCTAAACAAGAAACTTCCCAGGTATCTGTCCAGATCCCGGGATCCTCAGGCGGAGGCAGTGGATGCATTATCACTTCCTTGGAAGTATCATCCTGCCTATATCTTTCCGCCTCTAGTTCTTCTTCCAAGAGTAATCTCCAAGATTCTGAGGGAATGCTCGTTTGTTCTGCTAATAGCTCCGGCATGGCCTCACAGGTTTTGGTATGCGGATCTTGTCCGGATGGCATCTTGCCAGCCATGGACTCTTCCGTTAAGACCAGACCTTCTGTCACAAGGTCCTTTTTTCCATCCGGATCTGAAATCCTTAAATTTAAAGGTATGGAGATTGAACGCTTGATTCTTGGTCATAGAGGTTTCTCTGACTCCGTGATTAATACTATGTTACAGGCTCGTAAATCTGTATCTCGAGAGATATATTATAGAGTCTGGAAGACTTATATTTCATGGTGTCTTTCTCATCATTTTTCTTGGCATTCTTTTAGAATACCGAGAATTTTACAATTTCTTCAGGATGGTTTGGATAAGGGTTTGTCCGCAAGTTCTTTGAAAGGACAAATCTCTGCTCTTTCTGTTCTTTTTCACAGAAAGATTGCTATTCTTCCTGATATTCATTGTTTTGTACAAGCTTTGGTTCGTATAAAACCTGTCATTAAGTCAATTTCTCCTCCTTGGAGTTTGAATTTGGTTCTGGGAGCTCTTCAAGCTCCTCCGTTTGAACCTATGCATTCATTGGACATTAAATTACTTTCTTGGAAAGTTTTGTTCCTTTTGGCCATCTCTTCTGCTAGAAGAGTTTCTGAATTATCTGCTCTTTCGTGTGAGTCTCCTTTTCTGATTTTTCATCAGGATAAGGCGGTGTTGCGAACTTCTTTTGAATTTTTACCTAAAGTTGTGAATTCCAACAACATTAGTAGAGAAATTGTGGTTCCTTCATTATGTCCTAATCCTAAGAATTCTAAGGAGAAATCATTGCATTCTTTGGATGTTGTTAGAGCTTTGAAATATTATGTTGAAGCTACGAAATCTTTCCGTAAGACTTCTAGTCTATTTGTTATCTTTTCCGGTTCTAGGAAAGGCCAGAAAGCTTCTGCCATTTCTTTGGCATCTTGGTTGAAATCTTTAATTCATCTTGCCTATGTTGAGTCGGGTAAAATTCCGCCTCAAAGAATTACAGCTCATTCTACTAGGTCAGTATCTACTTCCTGGGCGTTTAGGAATGAAGCTTCGGTTGACCAGATCTGCAAAGCAGCAACTTGGTCTTCTTTGCATACTTTTACTAAATTCTACCATTTTGATGTATTTTCTTCTTCTGAAGCAGTTTTTGGTAGAAAAGTTCTTCAGGCAGCGGTTTCAGTTTGAATCTTCTGCTTATGTTTTTTGTTAAACTTTATTTTGGGTGTGGATTATTTTCAGCAGGAATTGGCTGTCTTTATTTTATCCCTCCCTCTCTAGTGACTCTTGTGTGGAAAGATCCACATCTTGGGTAGTCATTATCCCATACGTCACTAGCTCATGGACTCTTGTTAATTACATGAAAGAAAACATAATTTATGTAAGAACTTACCTGATAAATTCATTTCTTTCATATTAACAAGAGTCCATGAGGCCCACCCTTTTTTGTGGTGGTTATGATTTTTTTGTATAAAGCACAATTATTCCAATTCCTTATTTTATATGCTTCGCACTTTTTCTTATCACCCCACTTCTTGGCTATTCGTTAAACTGATTTGTGGGTGTGGTGAGGGGTGTATTTATAGGCATTTTAAGGTTTGGGAAACTTTGCCCCTCCTGGTAGGAATGTATATCCCATACGTCACTAGCTCATGGACTCTTGTTAATATGAAAGAAATGAATTTATCAGGTAAGTTCTTACATAAATTATGTTTTTTGGGAGAAAGGTTTTGCCTTCCGTTTAGGTAACCTGATTTGCTCCCTCCCTTCATCCGTGTCCTAAAGCTTTGGTATTGGTTCCCACAAGTAAGGATGACGCCGTGGACCGGACACACCAATGTTGGAGAAAACAGAATTTATGCTTACCTGATAAATTACTTTCTCCAACGGTGTGTCCGGTCCACGGCCCGCCCTGGTTTTTTTAATCAGCTCTGATGAATTATTTTCTCTAACTACAGTCACCACGGTACCATATGGTTTCTCCTATATATATTTCCTCCTGTCCGTCGGTCGAATGACTGGGGTGGGCGGAGCCTAGGAGGGACTATATGGCCAGCTTTGCTGGGACTCTTTGCCATTTCCTGTTGGGGAAGAGATATCCCACAAGTAAGGATGACGCCGTGGACCGGACACACCGTTGGAGAAAGTAATTTATCAGGTAAGCATAAATTCTGTTTTTTATCGACATTTAATTGCAAAAATTTGCACTTTATGCCTTAGTTTAACAATATTTAACAATATTACAATGTGATAGACACATGATTACACATAGTCGTAACCCTCAAAGACAATATTGCAGTCAAAATTCGCACTGCGCAGTCGCCTTTGTAAAATAAAAAACTTGCCAATTTTCATGAAACTAATGCAAATTGTAGAGGTCTATAGTGAGCATTAGTATGCGTAATTTGAAAGCCATACAACGCATAGCTTGGCGCCAATTTTGTTTTATATGCGCTGTTTTTAAAAACTACAAAAATCATCTTCTCCGAAATCGCTTATGGCACAGACTTGAAATTTTGTTTACAGAGTTAGCTTATGACTAACATTCAGATTTGTTCAAGAGAAGTTGATAGATCATGTGGTTTGGCAGCCATTTTGAATTGTTCAAAAACGCTTAACGATATTTTAAAATTAATAATAAAACAAAAACAATTTTTAAAAAATGCTTTATTTTTGCCATGTTTATTGACATCTATGGTGAGAATTATTGTGCATAATATGGAGGCTGTATATCATTTGATCTGGCAGCCATTTTGTTTTATACGAAAATTTCACAAATCTATTTTCTCTGCAACTGCTTATGTTAGAACTGTGAAACTAGCTGTATAACCTTATATTGTGACCTCGAGTCACATTTGTTCATGTTGAAGGAATTGGTCACAAGCTATGGCAGCCATATTGATTTACGCGAAAATTTCGAAAATGTGATTTTCTCCAACATTGGTGTGTCCGGTCCACGGCGTCATCCATAACTTGTGGGAATATTCTCTTCCCCAACAGGAAATGGCAAAGAGCACAGCAAAAGCTGTCCACATAGTCCCCCCCAGGCTCCGCCCACCCCAGTCATTCTCTTTGCCCCTGAACAAGCAGCATCTCCACGGAGATGGTGAAGAGTATGTGGTGTTTAGTTGTAGTTTTTTATTCTACTATCAAGAGTTTGTTATTTTAAAATAGTGCTGGTATGTACTATTTACTCTGAAACAGAAAAAGATGAAGAGTTCTGTTTGTGAGAGGATTATGATTTTAGCAGCAGTAACTAAAATCGTTTGCTGTTTCCACATAGGACTGTTGAGATGAGATAACTTCAGTTGGGGGAAACAGTTGGCAAACTTTTCTGCTTAAGGTATGACTTGCCATATTTCTAACAAGACTGTGTAATGCTGGAAGGCTGTCATTTCCCCTCACGGGGACCGGTAAGCCATTTTCTTAGTCTCAAACAGAATAAAGGGCTTAATATGTGCTATAAAACTGGTAGACACTTTTATGGGCTAGATCGATTGCTTTATTTGGACATTTTATACAGCTTAATGTTGAAATTCACACTTTATAAACTTTGGGGAACGTTTTTTTACGTCAGGCACTGGTTTAGACACCTTCCCAGTCAGGAAGGGCCTTCCCTGTAGTAGGCAGAGCCTCATTTTCGCGCCATTACTGCACAGTTACTTTTGAGAGCAGGACATGCAGCTGCATGTGTGTGGGTCTGAAAGTAGTTGAAAAGGTTCCTAGAAGGCTTCATTTGGTATCGTATACCCCCTGGGTTTGCTAAAGTCGCAGCAAAGGCTGTAGCTGGGACTGTAGAGGAGTTAAAAATGTAACCGGCTCCGGTTTCCTCATTTTAAGGGTTAAAGATCTGAAATTTGGGGTGCAATGCTTTGAATGCTTTAAGACACTGTGGTGAAAATTTGGTTAAATTTGAACAATTCCTTCATAGTTTTTCACATATTCATTAATAAAGTGTGCCCTGTTTAAAATTTAAAGAGACAGTAACGGTTTTGTTTTAAAACGGTTTTTGTACTTTATTGACAAGTTTAAGCCTGTTTAACATGTCTGTGCCTTCAGATAAACTATGTTCTGTATGTATGGAAGCCAATGTGTCTCCCCTTCAAAATTGTGTGATAATTGTGCCATAGCGTCCAAACAAAGTAAGGACAGTACTGCCACAGATAGTAAAGTTGCCCAAGATGATTCATCAGATGAAGGGAGTAGACATAGTTCTACATCATCTCCTTCTGTGTCTACACCAGTTTTGCCCACGCAGGAGACCCCTAGTACTTCTAGCGCGCCAATGCTTGTTACTATGCAACAATTGACGGCAGTAATGGATAAATCCATAGCAAATATTTTATCCAAAATGCCTGCATTTCAGAGAGAGCGCGATTGCTCTGTTTTAAACACGGTAGAGCAGGAGGGCGCTGATGATAATTGCTCTGTCATACCCTCACACCAATCTAAAGTGGCCATGAGGGAGGTTTTGTCAGATGGGGAAATTTCTGATTCAGGTAGAATTTCTCAGCAGGCAGAACCTGATGTTGTGACATTTAAATTTAAATTAGAGCATCTCCGCGCACTGCTTAAGGAGGTGCTATCTACTCTGGATGATTGTGACAACCTGGTCATTCCAGAAAAATTGTGCAAGATGGACAAGTTCCTAGAGGTTCCGGTGCACCCCGACGCTTTTCCTATACCCAAGCGGGTGGCGGACATAGTGAATAAGGAGTGGGAGAAGCCCGGCATACCTTTTCTCTTGTTAAGTGTAGTCAGTCCACGGGTCATCCATTACTTATGGAATATGTCTCTTCCTAACAGGAAGCTGCAAGAGGATCACCCAGCAGAGCTTGCTACATAGCTCCTCCCCTCACATGTCATATTCAGTCATTCTCTTGCAGCCTAACTAGATAGGTCGCTGTGAGAGGTCTGTGGTGTTTTTTAACTTAGTTTATTTCTACAATCAAAAGTTTGTTATTTTAAATGGCACCGGAGTGTGCTGTTTATTCTCAGGCAGCATTAGAAGAAGAATCTGCCTGCGTTTTCTATGATCTTAGCAGACGTAACTAAGATCCACTGGCTGGTCTCATCTGAGGAGTGAGGTAACTTCAGAAAAGGGGAATAGCATGCAGGGCCCCCCTGCAAATGAGGTATGTGCAGTAAATTATTTTTCTGAGGAATGGAATTGACTGAGAAAATACTGCTGATACCAATGTAACGTAAGTTCAGCCTTAAATGCAGTGATAGCGACTGGTATTAGGCTGATGAGTGTGTGTACACTGAATGTATTTTTCTAAGGAATGGAATTGACTCTGAAAATACTGTTAATACTGAAATAATGTATTAACTGCAGTAAAAGCGACTGGTAGCAGGCTTATTAATAACAATTCATAACTTTTCAAATGTATGTTTAAAACGTTTACTGGCATGTTAATCGTTTTTTGTGAGGTACTTGGTGATAAAACTTATTGGGGCATGATTTTTACCACATGGCCATCTTTGTTTTCTGCATAGAAACAGTTTTCTGAGCTTCCCCACTGTTGTAATATGAGTGGGAGGGGCCTATTTTAGCGCTTTTTTGCGCAGTAAAAATTCAGTCACAATCTGTCTACTTCATCCTCCATGATCCAGATCGTCTCTAGAGAGCTCAGGGGTCTTCAAAATTTATTTTGAGGGAGGTAATCAGTCACAGAGACCTGTGACAGTGTGTTTTGACTGTGAGAAAAACGTTAATTATTAAATTGTTAATCCGTTTTTGGGTATTATGGGGTTAATCATCCATTTGCTGGTGGGTGCAATCCTTTGCTAACTTAATACATTTACTGTGAAAAATTGGTTGCTATAACTATTTTGGTTCATTGTTATTTCAACTGTGACAACTTTTTGTGCTTCTTAAAGGCACAGTAGCGTTTTTTTATATTGCTTGTAAATTTATTTAGAAAAGTATTTCCAAGCTTGCTAGTCTCATTGCTAGTCTGTTTAAACATGTCTGACACAGATGAATCTCTTTGTTCACTATGTTTAAAGGCCAATGTGGAGCCCAATAGAAATTTATGTACTAATTGCATTGATGCTACTTTAAATAAAAGTCAATCTTTACATGTAAAGAAATTATCACCAGACAACGAGGGGGCCGACTAACTCTCCTCACGTGTCAGTACCTTCGCCTCCCGCTCAGGAGGTGCGTGATTTTGTGGCGCCAAGTACATCAGGGAGGCTCTTACAAATCACTTTGCAAGACATGGCTACTGTTATGACAGAAGTATTATCTAAATTGCCAGAATTAAGAGGCAAGCGCGATAGCTCTGGGTTAAGGACAGAGCGCGCGGCTGAGGTGAGAGCCATGTCAGATACTGCGTCACAGTTTGCAGAACGTGAAGACGGAGAGCTTCATTCTGTGGGTGACGGATCTGATCCAGGGAGACTGGATTCAGAGATTTCTAATTTTAAATTTAAGCTTGAGAACCTCCGCATATTGCTAGGGGAGGTATTAGCGGCTCTGAATGATTGTAACACGGTTGCAATTCCAGAAAAATTATGTAGGTTGGATAGATATTATGCGGTACCGGTGTGTACTGACGTGTTTCCTATACCTAAAAGGCTTACAGAGATTATTAGCAAGGAGTGGGATAGACCTGGTGTGCCCTTTTCCCCTCCTCCCATATTTAGGAAAATGTTTCCTATAGACGCCACCACACGAGACTTATGGCAGACGGTCCCTAAGGTGGAGGGAGCAGTTTCTACTTTAGCTAAGCGTACCACTATCCCGGTGGAGGATAGTTGTGCCTTTTCAGATCCAATGGATAAGAAATTAGAGGGTTACCTTAAGAAAATGTTTGTTCAACAAGGTTTTATCTTACAGCCCCTTGCATGCATTGCGCCTGTCACTGCTGCGGCGGCATTCTGGTTTGAGTCTCTGGAAGAGGCCATTCGCACAGCTCCATTGGATGAAATTATAAACAAGCTTAAAGCACTTAAGCTAGCTAACGCATTTGTTTCTGATGCCGTCGTACATTTAACCAAACTTACGGCTAAGAACTCCGGATTCGCCATCCAAGCGCGCAGAGCGCTATGGCTTAAATCCTGGTCAGCTGACGTGACTTCTAAATCTAAATTGCTTAATATTCCTTTCAAAGGGCAGACCTTATTCGGGCCCGGCTTGAAAGAAATTATAGCTGACATTACGGGAGGTAAGGGCCATGCTCTACCTCAGGACAGGGCCAAATCAAAGGCCAAACAGTCTAATTTTCGTGCCTTTCGTAACTTCAAGGCTGGAGCAGCATCAACTTCCTCCGCTCCAAAACAGGAAGGAGCTGTTGCTTGTTACAGGCAGGGCTGGAAAGTTAACCAGTCCTGGAACAAGGGCAAGCAGGCCAAGAAACCTGCTGCTGCCCCCAAGACAGCATGAAGAGAGGGCCCCCTATCCGGAAACGGATCTAGTGGGGGGCAGACTTTCTCTCTTCGCCCAGGCTTGGGCAAGAGATGTCCAGGATCCCTGGGCGTTGGAGATCATATCTCAGGGATATCTCCTGGACTTCAAAACTTCTCCTCCACGAGGGAGGTTTCATCTTTCAAGGTTATCAGCAAACCAAATAAAGAAAGAGGCGTTTCTACGCTGTGTACAAGACCTTTTACTAATGGGGGTGATCCACCCTGTTCCGCGGACGGAACACGGGCAGGGATTCTTTTCAAATCTATTTGTGGTTCCCAAGAAAGAGGGAACCTTCAGACCAATCTTGGACTTAAAAATCCTAAACAAATTTCTAAGAGTTCCATCATTCAAAATGGAAACTATTCGAACCATCCTTCCCATGATCCAAGAGGGTCAGTACATGACCACAGTGGATTTAAAGGATGCCTACCTTCACATACCGATTCACAAGGATCTTTATCGGTACCTAAGATTTGCTTTCCTAGACAGGCATTACCAGTTTGTAGCTCTTCCCTTCGGATTAGCTACGGCTCCAAGAATCTTTACAAAAGTTCTGGGCTCACTTCTGGCGGTACTAAGACCGCGAGGCATAGCAGTGACTCCGTACCTAGACGACATTCTGATACAAGCGTCAAGTTTTCAAACTGCCAAGTCTCATACAGAGATAGTTCTGGCATTTCTGAGGTCGCATGGGTGGAAGGTGAACGTGGAAAAGAGTTCTCTATTACCACTTACAAGAGTTCCCTTTCTAGGGACTCTTATAGATTCTGTAGAGATGAAAATTTACCTGACAGAGGCCAGGTTATCAAAACTTCTAAATGCTTGCCGTGTCCTTCATTCCATTCCAGACCCGTCAGTAGCTCAGTGCATGGAAGTAATCGGCTTAATGGTAGCGGCAATGGACATAGTACCATTTGCGCGCCTGCATCTCAGACCGCTGCAATTGTGCATGCTAAGTCAGTGGAACGGGGATTACTCAGATTTGTCCCCCCTACTAAGTCTGGATCAAGAGACCAGAGATTCTCTTCTATGGTGGCTCTCTCGGCCACATCTGTCCAAGGCGATGACCTTTCGCAGGCCAGATTGGACGATTGTAACAACAGACGCCAGCCTTCTAGGCTGGGGCGCAGTCTGGAACTCCCTGAAAGCTCAGGGATTATGGACTCAGGAGGAGAAACTCCTCCCAATAAATATTCTGGAATTAAGAGCAATATTCAATGCTCTCCTAGCTTGGCCTCAGTTAGCAACTCTGAGGTTCATCAGATTTCAGTCGGACAACATCACGACTGTGGCTTACATCAACCATCAAGGGGGAACCAGAAGTTCCCTAGAGATGTTGGAAGTCTCAAAGATAATTCGCTGGGCAGAGTCTCACTCTTGCCACCTGTCAGCGATTTACATCCCAGGCGTAGAGAACTGGGAGGCGGATTTTCTAAGTCGTCAGACTTTTCATCCGGGGGAGTGGGAACTTCATCCGGAGGTCTTTGCTCAACTGATTCTTCGTTGGGGCAAACCAGATCTGAATCTCATGGCGTCTCGCCAGAACGCCAAGCTTCCTTGTTAAGGATCCAGGTCCAGGGACCCGGGAGCGGTGCTGATAGATGCTCTGACAGCCCCTTGGGTCTTCAACATGGCTTATGTGTTTCCACCATTCCCGATGCTTCCTCGTTTGATTGCCAAGATCAAACAGGAGAGAGCTTCGGTGATTCTGATAGCGCCTGCGTGGCCACGCAGGACCTGGTATGCAGACCTAGTGGACATGTCGTCCTGTCCACCGTGGTCTCTACCTCTGAGACAGGACCTTCTAATTCAGGGTCTTTTCAAACATCCAAATCTAATTTCTCTGAGGCTGACTGCATGGAGATTGAACGCTTGATTCTATCAAATCGTGGCTTCTCGGAGTCGGTTATTGATACCTTAATACAGGCTAGGAAGCCTGTTACAAGAAAAATTTACCATAAGATATGGCGTAAATATTTATATTGGTGCGAATCCAAGAGTTACTCATGAAGTAAGGTTAGGATTCCTAGGATATTGTCCTTTCTACAAGAGGGTTTAGAAAAGGGCTTATCCGCTAGTTCGTTAAAGGGACAGATTTCTGCTCTGTCTATTCTTCTACACAAACGTCTGGCTGAAGTTCCAGACGTTCAGGTTTTTTGTCAGGCTTTAACTAGGATTAAGCCTGTGTTTAAGACTGTTGCTCCGCCGTGGAGCTTAAACTTAGTTCTTAATGTTCTTCAAGGCGTTCCATTTGAACTCCTTCATTCCATTGATATCAAGCTGTTATCCTAGAAGGTTTTGTTTTTGATGGCTATTTCCTCGGTTCGAAGAGTCTCTGAGTTATCTGCCTTACATTGTGATTCTCCTTATCTGATTTTTCATTCAGACAAGGTAGTTCTGCGTACTAAACCTGGGTTCTTACCTAAGGTAGTTACTAACAGGAATATCAATCAAGAGATTGTTGTTCCATCACTGTGTCCTAACCCTTCTTCAAAGAAGGAACGACTTTTGCATTATTTGGACGTAGTCCGTGCCCTGAAGTTCTATTTGCAGGCAACTAAAGATTTTCGTCAAACTTCTTCCCTGTTTGTCGTTTACTCTGGACAGAGAAGAGGTCAAAAGGCTTTGGCTACCTCTCTCTCTTTTTGGCTTCGTAGCATAATACGTTTAGCCTATGAGACTGCTGGACAGCAGCCTCCTGAAAGGATTACAGCTCATTCTACTAGAGCTGTGGCTTCCACCTGGGCCTTTAAAAATGAGGCCTCTGTTGAACAGATTTGCAAGGCTGCGACTTGGTCTTCGCTTCACACCTTTTCAAAATTTTACAAATTTGACACTTTTGCTTCTTCGGGGGCTATTTTTGGGAGAAAGGTACTTCAGGCAATGGTTCCTTCTGTTTAATGTTCCTGCCTTGTCCCTCCCTTCATCCGTGTACTTTAGCTTTGGTATTGGTATTCCATAAGTAATGGATGACCCGTGGACTGACTACATTTAACAAGAGAAAACATAATTTATGCTTACCTGATAAATTTATTTCTCTTGTAGTGTAGTCAGTCCACGGCCCGCCCTGTCTTTAAGGCAGACCTAAATTTTAATTAAACTCCAGTCACCACTGCACCCTATGGTTTCTCCTTTCTCGTCTTCTTTGGTCGAATGACTGAATATGACATGTGAGGGGAGGAGCTATGTAGCAAGCTCTGCTGGGTGATCCTCTTGCAGCTTCCTGTTAGGAAGAGATATATTCCATTAGTAATGGATGACCCGTGGACTGACTACACTACAAGAGAAATAAATTTATCAGGTAAGCATAAATTATGTTTCTTTCATGTAATTAGCAAGAGTCCATGAGCTAGTGACGTATGGGATATACATTCCTACCAGGAGGGGCAAAGTTTCCCAAACCTCAAAATGCCTATAAATACACCCCTCACCACACCCACAATTCAGTTTTACAAACTTTGCCTCCGATGGAGGTGGTGAAGTAAGTTTGTGCTAGATTCTACGTTGATATGCGCTCCGCAGCAAGTTGGAGCCCGGTTTTCCTCTCAGCGTGCAGTGAATGTCAGAGGGATGTGAGGAGAGTATTGCCTATTTGAATGCAGTGATCTCCTTCTACGGGGTCTATTTCATAGGTTCTCTGTTATCGGTCGTAGAGATTCATCTCTTACCTCCCTTTTCAGATCGACGATATACTCATATATACCATTACCTCTGCTGATTCTCGTTTCAGTACTGGTTTGGCTTTCTACAAACATGTAGATGAGTGTCCTGGGGTAAGTAAATCTTATTTTCTGTGACACTCTAAGCTATGGTTGGGCACTTTGTTTATAAAGTTCTAAATATATGTATTCAAATATTTATTTGCCTTGACTCAGAATGTTCAACTTTCCTTATTTTTCAGACAGTTAGTTTCATATTTGGGATAATGCATTTGATTTAATCATTTTTTCTTACCTTCAAAAATTTGACTTTTTTCCCTGTGGGCTGTTAGGCTCGCGGGGGCTGAAAATGCTTCATTTTATTGCGTCATTCTTGGCGCGGACTTTTTTGGCGCAAAAATTCTTTTCCGTTTCCGGCGTCATACGTGTCGCCGGAAGTTGCGTCATTTTTTGACGTTATTTTGCGCCAAAAATGTCGGCGTTCCGGATGTGGCGTCATTTTTGGCGCCAAATAATGTGGGCGTCTTATTTGGCGCTAAAAAATATGGGCGTCGCTTTTGTCTCCACATTATTTAAGTCTCATTTTTCATTGCTTCTGGTTGCTAGAAGCTTGTTCTTTGGCATTTTTTCCCATTCCTGAAACTGTCATTTAAGGAATTTGATCAATTTTGCTTTATATGTTGTTGTTTTTTCTCTTACATATTGCAAGATGTCTCACGTTGCATCTGAGTCAGAAGATACTACAGGAAAATCGCTGTCTAGTGCTGGATCTACCAAAGCTAAGTGTATCTGCTGTAAACTTTTGGTAGCTATTCCTCCAGCTGTTGTTTGTATTGATTGTCATGACAAACTTGTTAAAGCAGATAATATTTCCTTTAGTAAAGTACCATTGCCTGTTGCAGTTCCTTCAACATCTAAGGTGCAGAATGTTCCTGATAATATAAGAGATTTTGTTTCTGAATCCATAAAGAAGGCTATGTCTGTTATTTCTCCTTCTAGTAAACGTAAAAAATCTTTTAAAACTTCTCTCCCTACAGATGAATTTTTAAATGAACATCATCATTCTGATTCTGATGACTCTTCTGGTTCAGAGGATTCTGTCTCAGAGGTTGATGCTGATAAATCTTCATATTTATTTAAAATGGAATTTATTCGTTCTTTACTTAAAGAAGTACTAATTGCTTTAGAAATAGAGGATTCTGGTCCTCTTGATACTAATTCTAAACGTTTGGATAAGGTATTTAAAGCTCCTGTGGTTATTCCAGAAGTTTTTCCTGTTCCTAATGCTATTTCTGCAGTAATTTACAAAGAATGGGATAAATTGCGTAATTCATTTACTCCTTCTAAACGTTTTAAGCGATTATATCCTGTGCCGTCTGACAGATTAGAATTTTGGGACAAAATCCCTAAAGTTGATGGGGCTATTTCTACCCTTGCTAAACGTACTACTATTCCTACGTCAGATGGTACTTCGTTTAAGGATCCTTTAGATAGGAAAATTGAATCCTTTCTAAGAAAAGCTTATCTGTGTTCAGGTAATCTTCTTAGACCTGCTATATCTTTGGCTGATGTTGCTGCAGCTTCAACTTTTTGGTTGGAAACCTTAGCGCAACAAGTAACACATCATGATTCTCATGATATTATTATTCTTCTTCAGCATGCTAATAATTTTATCTGTGATGCCATCTTTGATATTATCAGAGTTGATGTCAGGTTTATGTCTCTAGCTATTTTAGCTAGAAGAGCTTTATGGCTTAAGACTTGGAATGCTGATATGGCTTCTAAATCAACTCTACTTTCCATTTCTTTCCAGGGTAACAAATTATTTGGTTCTCAGTTGGATTCTATTATTTCAACTGTTACTGGTGGGAAAGGAAACTTTTTACCACAGGATAAAAAATCTAAGGGTAAAAACAGAGCTAATAATCGTTTTCGTTCCTTTCGTTTCAACAAAGAACAAAAACCTGATCCTTCTTCCTCAGGAGCAGTTTCAGTTTGGAAACCATCTCCAATCTGGAATAAATCCAAGCCAGCCAGAAAGGCAAAGCCTGCTTCTAAGTCCACATGAAGGTGCGGCCCTCATTCCAGCTCAGCTGGTAGGGGGCAGGTTACGTTTTTTCAAAGAAATTTGGATCAATTCTGTTCACAATCTTTGGATTCAGAACATTGTTTCAGAAGGGTACAGAATTGGTTTCAAGATGAGACCTCCTGCAAAGAGATTTTTTCTTTCCCGTGTCCCAGTAAATCCAGTAAAAGCTCAAGCATTTCTGAATTGTGTTTCAGATCTAGAGTTGACTGGAGTAATTATGCCAGTTCCAGTTCAGGAACAGGGGATGGGGTTTTATTCAAATCTCTTCATTGTACCAAAGAAGGAGAATTCCTTCAGACCAGTTCTGGATCTGAAAATATTGAATCGTTATGTAAGGATACCAACGTTCAAGATGGTAACTGTAAGGACTATCTTGCCTTTTGTTCAGCAAGGGAATTATATGTCCACAATAGATTTACAGGATGCATATCTGCATATTCCGATTCATCCGGATCATTATCGGTTCCTGAGATTCCCTTTTCTGGACAAGCATTACCAGTTTGTGGCTCTGCCGTTTGGCCTTGCTACAGCTCCAAGAATTTTTACAAAGGTTCTCGGTGCCCTTCTGTCTGTAATCAGAGAACAGGGTATTGTGGTATTTCCTTATTTGGACGATATCTTGGTACTTGCTCAGTCTTTACATTTAGCAGAATTTCATACGAATCGACTTGTGTTGTTTCTTAAAGATCATGGTTGGAGGATCAATTTACCAAAAAGTTCATTGATTCCTCAGACAAGGGTAACCTTTCTGGGTTTCCAAATAGATTCAGTGTCCATGACTCTGTCTTTAACAGACAAGAGGCGTCTAAAACTGATGGCAGCTTGTCGAAACCTTCAGTCACAATCATTCCCTTCGGTAGCCTTATGCATGGAAATTCTAGGTCTTATGACTGCTGCATCGGACGCGATCCCCTTTGCTCGTTTTCACATGCGACCTCTTCAGCTTTGAATGCTGAATCAATGGTGCAAGGATTACACAAAGATATCTCAATTAATATCTTTAAAACCGATTGTTCGACACTCTCTAACGTGGTGGACAGATCACCATCGTTTAATTCAGGGGGCTTCTTTTGTGCTTCCGACCTGGACTGTAATTTCAACAGATGCAAGTCTCACAGGTTGGGGAGCTGTGTGGGGATCTCTGACGGCACAAGGAGTTTGGGAATCTCAGGAGGTGAGATTACCGATCAATATTTTGGAACTCCGTGCAATTTTCAGAGCTCTTCAGTTTTGGCCTCTTCTGAAGAGAGAATCGTTCATTTGTTTTCAGACAGACAATGTCACAACTGTGGCATACATCAATCATCAAGGAGGAACTCACAGTCCTCTGGCTATGAAAGAAGTATCTCGAATTTTGGTTTGGGCGGAATCCAGCTCCTGTCTAATCTCTGCGGTTCATATCCCAGGTGTAGACAATTGGGAAGCGGATTATCTCAGTCGCCAAACGTTGCATCCGGGCGAATGGTCTCTTCACCCAGAGGTGTTTCTTCAGATCGTTCAAATGTGGGAACTTCCAGAAATAGATTTGATGGCGTCCCATCTAAACAAGAAACTTCCCAGGTATCTGTCCAGATCCCGGGATCCTCAGGCGGAGGCAGTGGATGCATTATCACTTCCTTGGAAGTATCATCCTGCCTATATCTTTCCGCCTCTAGTTCTTCTTCCAAGAGTAATCTCCAAGATTCTGAAGGAATGCTCGTTTGTTCTGCTGGTAGCTCCAGCATGGCCTCACAGGTTTTGGTATGCGGATCTTGTCCGGATGGCCTCTTGCCAACCGTGGACTCTTCCGTTAAGACCAGACCTTCTGTCACAAGGTCCTTTTTTCCATTAGGATCTGAAATCCTTAAATTTAAAGGTATGGAGATTGAACGCTTGATTCTTCGTCAAAGAGGTTTCTCTGACGCTGTGATTAATACTATGTTACAGGCTCGTAAATCTGTATCTAGAGAGATATATTATAGAGTCTGGAAGACTTATATTTCTTGGTGTATTTCTCATCATTTTTCTTGGCATTCTTTTAGAATTCCGAGAATTTTACAGTTTCTTCAGGATGGTTTAGATAAAGGTTTGTCCGCAAGTTCCTTAAAAGGACAAATCTCTGCTCTTTCTGTTGTTTTTCACAGAAAGATTGCTATTCTTCCTTATATTCATTGTTTTGTACAAGCTTTGGTTCGTATAAAACCTGTCATTAAGTCAATTTCTCCTCCTTGGAGTTTGAATTTGGTTCTGGGGGCTCTTCAAGCTCCTCCATTTGAACCTATGCATTCATTGGACATTAAATTACTTTCTTGGAAAGTTTTGTTCCTTTTGGCAATCTCTTCTGCCAGAAGAGTTTCTGAATTATCTGCTCTTTCTTGTGAGTCTCCTTTTCTGATTTTTCATCAGGATAAGGCGGTGTTGCGAACTTCTTTTGAATTTTTACCTAAAGTTGTGAATTCCAACAACATTAGTAGAGAAATTGTGGTTCCTTCATTATGTCCTAATCCTAAGAATTCTAAGGAGAAATCGTTGCATTCTTTGGATGTTGTTAGAGCTTTGAAATATTATGTTGAAGCTACTAAATCTTTCAGAAAGACTTCTAGTCTATTTGTTATCTTTTCCGGTTCTAGAAAAGGCCAGAAAGCTTCTGCCATTTCTTTGGCATTTTGGTTGAAATCTTTAATTCATCTTGCCTATGTTGAGTCGGGTAAAACTCCGCCTCAGAGAATTACAGCTCATTCTACTAGGTCAGTTTCTACTTCCTGGGCATTTAGGAATGAAGCTTCGGTTGATCAGATTTGCAAAGCAGCAACTTGGTCCTCTTTGCATACTTTTACTAAATTCTACCATTTTGATGTATTTTCTTCTTCTGAAGCAGTTTTTGGTAGAAAAGTACTTCAGGCAGCGGTTTCAGTTTGAATCTTCTGCTTATGTTTTTCGTTAAACTTTATTTTGGGTGTGGATTATTTTCAGCAGGAATTGGCTGTCTTTATTTTATCCCTCCCTCTCTAGTGACTCTTGTGTGGAAAGATCCACATCTTGGGTAATCATTATCCCATACGTCACTAGCTCATGGACTCTTGCTAATTACATGAAAGAAAACATAATTTATGTAAGAACTTACCTGATAAATTCATTTCTTTCATATTAGCAAGAGTCCATGAGGCCCGCCCTTTTTTTGTGGTGGTTATGATTTTGTATAAAGCACAATTATTCCAATTCCTTATTTTATATGCTTTCGCACTTTTTTATCACCCCACTTCTTGGCTATTCGTTAAACTGAATTGTGGGTGTGGTGAGGGGTGTATTTATAGGCATTTTGATGTTTGGGAAACTTTGCCCCTCCTGGTAGGAATGTATATCCCATACGTCACTAGCTCATGGACTCTTGCTAATATGAAAGAAATGAATTTATCAGGTAAGTTCTTACATAAATTATGTTTTTTGTCCCCCCTCCTATATTTAAGAAATTATTTCCTATGGTCGACCCTAGAAAGGACTTATGGCAGACAGTCCCTAAGGTCGAGGGGGCAGTTTCTACACTAGCCAAGCGCACTACTATTCCTATCGAGGATAATTGTGCTTTTAAAGATCCTATGGATAAAAAATTGGAGGGTTTGCTTAAAAAGATTTTTGTACAGCAAGGTTACCTCCTGCAACCTATTTCGTGCATTATTCCTATCACTACAGCAGTGTGGTTCTGGTTCGAGGAACTAGAAAAGTCGCTCAGTAGAGAGACTCCGTATGAGGAGGTTATGGACAGAATTCACGCACTTAAGTTAGCTAATTCCTTTATTTTAGATGCCGCTTTGCAGTTAGCTAGATTAGCGGCGAAAAATTCAGGGTTTGCAATTGTGGCGCGCAGAGCGCTCTGGCTAAAGTCTTGGTCAGCGGATGTATCTTCCAAGACAAAATTGCTTAATATCCCTTTCAAGGGTAAACCCCTTTTTGGGCCAGAATTGAAAGAGATTATCTCAGACATCACTGGGGGTAAGGGGCATGCCCTCCCACAAGATAGGCCTTTCAAGGCCAAGAATAAGTCTAATTTTCGTTCCTTTCGCAATTTCAGGAACGGACCGGCCTCCAACTCTGCAGCCTCTAGACAAGAGGGTAATGCTTCGCAAACCAAACCAGCTTGGAAACCGATGCAAGGCTGGAACAAGGGTAAGCAGGCCAAGAAGCCTGCTGCTGCTACCAAAACAGCATGAAGGAGTAGCCCCCGATCCGGGACCGGATCTAGTAGGGGGCAGACTCTCTCACTTCGCTCAGGCTTGGGTAAGAGATGTTCAGGATCCCTGGGCACTAGAAATAGTTTCTCAGGGTTATCTTCTAGAATTCAAGGAACTACCCCCAAGGGGAAGGTTCCACATGTCTCACTTATCTTCAAACCAAATAAAGAGACAGGCATTCTTACATTGTGTAGAAGACCTGTTAAAAATGGGAGTGATACACCCAGTTCCAACCGTGGAACAAGGAATGGGATTTTACTCAAATCTGTTTGTAGTTCCCAAAAAAGAGGGAACTTTCAGACCAATTCTGGATTTAAAGATCCTAAACAAATTTCTCAGAGTGCCATCGTTCAAAATGGAAACTATTCGAACGATTTTACCTACAATCCAGGAGGGTCAATTTATGACTACCGTGGATCTAAAGGATGCGTATCTACATATTCCTATCCATAAAGATCATCATCAGTTCCTAAGGTTCGCCTTTCTGGACAAACATTACCAGTTTGTGGCTCTCCCATTCGGGCTAGCCACTGCTCCAAGGATTTTCACAAAGGTACTCGGGTCCCTTCTAGCGGTTCTAAGACCAAGGGGCATTGCAGTGGCACCTTACTTGGACGACATTCTGATACAAGCGTCGTCTCTTTCAAAGGCAAAGGCTCACACAGACATCGTTTTGGCCTTTCTCAGATCTCACGGATGGAAAGTGAACATAGAAAAAGTTCCCTGTCTCCGTCGACAAGAGTTCCCTTCTTGGGGACAATAATAGATTCTTTAGAAATGAAGATTTTCCTGACAGATGTCAGAAAGTCTAAACTTCTAAACGCTTGTCAAGTTCTTCACTCTGTTCCACGACCTTCCATAGCTCAGTGCATGGAAGTAGTAGGGTTGATGGTTGCAGCAATGGTCATAGTTCCTTTTGCACGAATTAATCTAAGACCATTACAACTGTGCATGCTGAAACAGTGGAATGGGGACTATACAGACTTGTCTCCAGTGATTCAATTAGATCAGAAGACCAGAGACTCACTCAGTTGGTGGCTAACCCAGGACCACCTGTCCCAGGGAATGAGCTTCCGCAGTCCAGAGTGGGTCATCGTCACGACCGACGCCAGTCTAGTGGGCTGGGGCGTGGTCTGGAACTCCCTGAAAGCTCAGGGGCTATGGTCTCGGGAAGAGTCTCTTCTCCCGATAAACATTATGGAACTGAGAGCGATATTCAATACTCTCAGGGCTTGGCCTCAACTAGCAAAGGCCAGATTCATAAGATTCCAATCAGACAACATGACGACTGTTGCTTACTTCAACCATCAGGGGGGAACAAGGAGTTCCCTGGCGATGAGAGAAGTGACCAAAATCATAAAATGGGCGGAGGTTCACTCCTGCCACCTATCTGCGATCCACATCCCAGGAGTGGAAAACTGGGAGGCGGATTATCTGAGTCGTCAGACATTCCATCCGGGGGAGTGGGAACTCCACCCGGAGATATTTGCCCAGTTGACTCAATTATGGGGCATTCCATACATGGATCTGATGGCGTCTCGTCAGAACTTCAAGGTTCCTTGCTACGGGTCCAGATCCAGGGATCCCAAGGCGACTCTAGTGGATGCATTAGTAGCGCCTTGGACCTTCAACCTAGCTTATGTGTTTCCACCGTTTCCTCTCATTCCAAGGCTGGTAGCCAGGATCAAGCAGGAGAGGGCCTCGGTGATCTTGATAGCTCCTGCGTGGCCACGCCGGACTTGGTATGCAGACCTGGTGAATATGTCATCGGCTCCACCATGGAAGCTACCTTTGAGACAGGATCTTCTAGTACAAGGTCCATTCGAACATCCAAATCTAGTTTCCCTCCAGCTAACGGCTTGGAAATTGAACGCTTGATTTTATCTAAGTGTGGGTTTTCGGATTCTGTAATAGATACTCTGGTACAAGCCAGAAAACCTGTAACTAGAAAAATTTACCATAAAATATGGAAAAGATATATCTGTTGGTGTGAATCCAAGGGATTCTCATGGAGTAAGATCAAAATTCCTAGGATCCTTTCCTTTCTCCAAGAAGGTTTGGATAAGGGATTATCAGCGAGTTCTCTAAAGGGACAGATTTCTGCTTTATCTGTCTTATTACACAAACGACTGGCAGCTGTGCCTGATGTTCAAGCTTTTGTTCAGGCTTTGGTCAGGATCAAGCCTGTTTACAGACCTTTGACTCCTCCCTGGAGTCTGAATTTAGTTCTTTCAGTTCTTCAAGGGGTTCCGTTTGAACCTCTACATTCCATAGATATCAAGATGTTATCTTGGAAAGTTCTGTTTTCGGTTGCTATTTCTTCTGCTAGAAGAGTTTCTGAGTTATCTGCTTTGCAGTGTAATCCGCCCTATCTGGTGTTCCATTCAGATAAGGTTGTTTTGCGTACTAAACCTGGTTTCCTTCCAAAGGTTGTTTCCAACAAGAATATTAACCAGGAAATAGTTGTGCCTTCTTTGTGTCCGAATCTAGTTTCAAAGAAGGAACGTTTGTTACACAATTTAGATGTAGTTCGTGCTTTAAAGTTCTATTTAGAAGCAACAAAGGATTTTAGACAAACGTCTTCTCTGTTTGTCGTTTATTCTGGCAAGAGGAGAGGTCAAAAAGCTACTTCTACCTCTCTTTCCTTTTGGCTGAAAAGCATCATCCGATTGGCTTACGAGACTGCCGGACGGCAGCCTCCTGAACGCATCACAGCTCACTCTACAAGGGCTGTGGCTTCCTCATGGGCCTTCAAGAACAAGGCTTCTGTTGATCAGATATGTAAGGCAGCGACTTGGTCTTCCCTGCACACTTTTGCCAAATTCTACAAATTTGATACTTTTGCTTCTTCGGAGGCTATTTTTGGGAGAAAGGTTTTGCAAGCCGTGTTGCCTTCTGTTTAGGTAACCTGATTGGCTCCCTCCCTTCATCCGTGTCCTAAAGCTTTGGTATTGGTTCCCACAAGTTATGGATGACGCCGTGGACCGGACACACCAATGTTGGAGAAAACAGAATTTATGCTTACCTGATAAATTACTTTCTCCAACGGTGTGTCCGGTCCACGGCCCGCTCTGGTTTTTTAATCAGGTTGATGAATTTCTTTCTTTAACTACAGTCACCACGGCACCATATGGTTTCTCCTGTTTTTTCTCCTGTCCGTCGGTCGAATGACTGGGGTGGGCGGAGCCTGGGGTGGACTATGTGGACAGCTTTTGCTGTGCTCTTTGCCATTTCCTGTTGGGGAAGAGAATATTCCCACAAGTTATGGATGACGCCGTGGACCGGTCACACCGTTGGAGAAAGTAATTTATCAGGTAAGCATAAATTCTGTTTCTTTGCAACCGCTTATGTTAAAGCTGTGAAATTTGCTGTGTAGCTATATATTGTGATTTTGCAGCTTATATGCTTTGCAAAGGCGATGCGCGTGGCCACCCCTATCGCTGCTTGCAGCTATATTTGTGCTTGTTTTTTCTTAGTAATTGTAAGAATCATGTGCAGCACTTGTTTTTTTTATTGTATATTCATTTGTTTCCTTTACATAGAATCGAAAGAATGATGAAGCCTCCTATGAAAAAATGCTGAAATTAAGAAGAGAGTTTAGTCGAGCCATAACCATTCTTGAAATGATCAAAAAAAGGGAAAAAACAAAACGAGAATTGTTACATCTTACATTAGAAGTAGTAGAGAAGAGGTAACATCTGTAATAATAATAAAAAATTAGTTCATGCTTTTTGAACATTTTATTAATTCTGCTAAAATGTTGGTGTCACAACCTTTTTTGCTTTTAAGGTATCATTTGGGTGACTTTGGAGGAGAAATCCTGAATGAGATTAAAATTCCCAAAGTGGAAAAGGATATTCATCCCATTCCTGCATCTCTGCATAATGGAAACCATCATAAAGTACCAGAATGCAAAGCAAAGGTAAGTTCTAGTTGTGTTTAAAATGTAGAAATGTGTCACCACAAACTTAGTCAGTGTTTCTGTAAAACTGAACTAAGCATTTGCATCTAAGATCACGTGCATTTAAATTTAAGAAATAAAAGTAGATGGTGCTGGGCAAGATAGATTGCAGTGAAAGGGGGAGAGGGCAGAAATTCAGTCAGGTAAAAAGATAAAACTAATACAGGGAATAACATATCTGTTTCTAAGCAAAATTGTTATGCCTTTATTTGTTTTATATAGATTACACACCATCCATCTGTTAAAGAAGAAGTTTTAGAAATCATCCGTCTAAAAAAGAAATATCCAAAGAAGCCAAAACCAGATAATTTTATTACTCCTCAAATCCAGCCTGCATCAGAGCCATTGCCTGTAATTAACAAGAGCGATATAAAACAGTACGATTTCCAAAGCTCAGATGAGGAAGAATTCCCACAGGTATACAAGGACACTTTAAAACTAAATTTAATTTTTAAATGTAAAGCTTCTCTAAAGAGATTTATACAAATGTTGAAAGCTAATTTTCTTTCAATTGAAATTTAGAGTACATAAGAACATTCATAACCTATGGGAAATACTATTCCTGGCCAACTGAACGATGCTAAGACACCTCAAGCAAGACTGGAAATATCCCTCCCACTTCCCCTATCCTCCAGTCGTTCTTTGCCTCGTATCATGGAGGTAGGCAGGGAGAGCTGTTCTGTTAAGAAAAGATGGGGTGTCCCAGATATAGATTTGATGGTTTCCTGCTTTAATACCAAGCTCCTGAGGTATGGATCGAGTTCCAAAGATCCTCAGGTGGAGTTGGTAGATGCTCTAGCATTTCAGTGGAACTTCAACCTGGTTTAGCTGTTCCCTCCGATTTGTTCTTCTGCCTTTGGTGGTTGCCCGGATCAAACAGGACAGAATTCCAAATATTCTGATAGCTTCTGTCTGACCACACAGGTCCTGATATGCAGATCTTGTGAGATTATCTTCTGCTGCTCCTTGACGGTTGCCACTACGTCAGGATCTGCTGACTCAAGGACCTTTTCTTTACCAAAATCTGTATACTCTGAGACTGACTGCCTGGAGATCGAACGGTTGATTTTGGCTCAGAGAGGCTTCTCGCAAGCCGGTCATCAGACGCTTCTACTACAAGGTATGGAAAACTTATCTTCACTGGGGTGACCAGCTAATTTTTTATTGGCATAGAGTGAAGACTCCACATATCCTTCAGTTTTTTCAGGAGTGTCTGGAGAAAGGCCTGTCGGCCGGGTCTATCAAGGGTCAGATATCTGCCCTTTCGGTTTTGTTTCATAAGAAGTTGGCTAGTTTGCCAGATGTTCAAGAGTTCAGGCTTCGGCCTGAATTAGCTCTGTTTTCAGTCCTGTTGCTCCACCGTGGAGCTTAAATTTAGTTCTTAAGGTCCTTCTGAGAGCTCTGAGTCTCTGCATTCTGTTTAATCAAGTTGCTCACTTGGAAAGTGGTATTTCTTTCATGTAATTGATGAGTCCATGAGCTAGTGACATATGGGCTATACAATCCTACCAGGAGGGGCAAAGTTTCCCAAACCTCAAAATGCCTATAAATACACCCCTCACTCTTAATTCAGTTTTACAAACTTTGCCTCCCTATGGAGGTGGTGAAGTAAGGTAGTGCTTGATTTTCTTCTGTGATATGTGCTTCTCAGCATTTTGAAGCCCGATTCCTCTGAGTACAGTGTTTGTCAGAGGAATGTGAAGAGTATCCTCTATTGATTCTATGGTTTTCCTCATGGGAAATCTTTTCAAATTTTCTCTGTTATCGGTCGTAGATTCATCTCCTACCTCCCTTTTCACGATATACTCTCATATTCCATTACCTCTACTGATACTGTTTCAGTACTGGTTTGGCTATCTGCTATATGTGGATGGGTGTTTTTCGGTAAGTATGTTTTCATTACTTAAAGGGACACTAAACCCAAATATTTTCTTTCATGATTCAAGTAGAGAATACAATTTTAAACATTCCAATTTACTTCTATTATCTAATTTGCTTCATTCTTTAGATATCCTTTATTGAAGAAATAGCAATGCTCATGGGGGAGCCAATCACACAAGGCATCTATGTGCAGCAACCAATCAGCAGCTACTGAGACTATCTTGATATGCTTTTCAGCAAAGTATGTCAAGAGAATTAAGCAAATGAGATAATAGAAGTAAATTACAAAGTTGTTTAAAATGGCATACTCTTTTTAAATCACAAAAGAAAAGATTTGGGTTTCATGTCCCTTTAAGACACTCTCAGGTATGGTTTGGCACTTTATGTATTAATATAAAGTTTTAAATATATGTATTGTACTTATATTTGCCATGAGTCAGGTTTATGTATATTTCCTTTTGCAGATTATCAGTTTCAAAATTGGGAAAACATATTTAGGAAGTTATTTTCTTACCTGGGGTATGGTCTTTTCTTCAAATTGACTGCTTTTTCATTCATTTTCGTGGGCAAAATTAGGCTTGCGAGGTCGCAAAATGCTGATATTTATTGCGTCATTTTTGGCGCAAAGGTACGTTTGGTGGCGCAAATTCGTAATTTCCAGCGTCTTAGTTGATGCCAGGTTTCCTTGCACAAGGTTGCGTCTGCCAGGACGCAAGTTACGTCATTTCTGGATGTTGTTACCCCAAAAAAATTTATTTTGCGTTGTGCATCATGCTTGACGCAAAATAATTTAATTATTTAAACCCCACTTCCTATATGCCTCTTGCCTTTTTTATGCTCAGAGGGCTATGCTGTTTGCATTTTTTTCACATTCCTGAAACTGCCATGTAAGGAAATTAATAATTTTGCTTTATATGATGTTTTTTTTTTTCTCTGACATTTGCAAGATGTCTCAATCTGATCCTGTCTCAAAAACGACTGTTGGAACCCTGCTGTCTGATAACAGTTCTACCAAAGCTAAGTGTATCTGTTGTAAGTTATCAGAGATTATATCTCCAGCTGTAGTATGTAACAGTTGTCATGATAAACTTTTACATGCAGAGAATGTATCCATCAGTACTAGTACAATGCCTGTTGTTCCATTTATCATCTAATGTACATGATATCCCTGTTAATATAAAAGATTTTATTGCTGATGCGATTCAGAAGGCTTTGTCTGCTATTCCGCCTTCTAATAAACATAAAATATCTTTTAAAACTTCTCATAAAGTTGATGAAATTTCAAATGACCGACAATATACTGAATTATGTTCCTCTGATGAGGATCTATCTGATTCAGCAGATCCTACCTCAGATATTGATACTGACAAATTTACTTATCTCTTTAAAGGGACAGTCAACACCAGAATTTTTGTTGTTTTAAAAGATAGATAATCCGTTAATTACCAATTCCCCAGTTTTGCATAACCGTCAGTTATAATTATGCACGTTTTACCTCTGTACTTACCTTGTATCTAAGCCTCAGCAGACTGCCCACTTATTTCAGTTCTTTTGACAGACTTGCAGTTTAGCCAATCAGAGCTGTCTCCATGGTAAATTCACGTGCATGAGCTCAATGTTATCTATATGAAACACGTGAACTAATGCCCTCTAGTGGTGTAAAACTATCAAAATGCATTTAGATTAGAGGCAGCCTTCAAGGTCTAAGAAATTAGCATATGAACCTCCTAGGTTTAGCTTTCAACTAAGAATACCAAGAGAACAAAGCAAAATTGGTGTTAAAATTAAATTGGAAAGTTATTTAAAGTTACATGCCCTATTTGAATCATGAAAGTTTTTTTTTGGACTTGCCTGTCCCTTTAAGATGGAGTATATTCGTTCCTTGTTAAGAGGTGTTGATTACTTTGGATATTGAGGAATCTAGTCCTCTTGATACTAAAACTAGTAAACGTTTAATTACTGTTTATAAATCTCCTGTGGTTACTCCAGTGGTTTTTCCAGTTCCTGATGCTATTTCTGATATGATTCCAAAGGAATGGGATAGGCCTGGTACTTATTTTATTCCTTCTTCTAGGTTTAAAATGTATCCTTTGCCAGCAGATAGATTGGAGTTTTGGGAAAAAATCCCCAAAGTTGATGGGGCTATCTCTACTCTTGCCAAATGTACTACTTTAGATAGGAAACTTGAATCTTATCTAAGGAAAGCTTATTTATTTTCTGGCTATATTGTTAGGCTTGCTATATCTATGGCTGATGCTGCAGCTGCATCAACTTTTTGGTTGGAAAGCTTAGCGCAACAGGAAACTGATTCTGATTTGTCTAGCGTTGTTAGCTTGCTTCAACATGCTAATCATTTTATCTGTTATGCTATTTTTGATATAATCAAAATTGATGTTAAATCTGTCTTTAGCTGTTTTAGCTGGAAGAGCTTTGTGGCTCAAATATCTTTCTTTCCAAGGTAACAATTTATTTGGTTCTCAGTTGGATTCAATTATTTCAACTGTCACTGGGGGAAAGGGAGTTTTTTTGCCTCAGGATAAAAGATCTAAGGGTAAATCTAAAGCTTCTAATCGTTTTCGTTCTTTTCAACAGAATAAGGAACAGAAAGCCAATCCTTCCTCCAAAGAATCTGGGTCCAATTGGAAACCTTCAAGTTGGAATAAATCCAAGCCTTTTAAGAACCATAGCTAGCCCCAAATCTGCATGAAGGTGTGGCCCTCATTCCAGTTCAGCTGGTGGCGGGCAGATTAAAAATTTTCCAAAACATTTGGGCAGATTCTGTCCAAAATTAGTGGATTTAGAGTATTGTCTCTAAAGGGTATCGAATAGGTTTCAGAGTAAGACCTCCTGTGAGAAGATTTTTTTCTCTCCACGTTCCAGCAAATCCAGTGAAGGCTCAGACTTTTCTGAAGTGTGTTTCAGATCTAGAGCTTTCAGGGAAAATCATACCAGTTCCGTTTCAGGAATAGGGTCTGGGGTTTTATTCAAATGTATTCATTGTCCCAAAGAAAGAAAATTCATTCAGGCCAGTTCTGGATCTGAAAATTTTGAATCTTTTTGTAAGAGTGCCAACTTTCAAAATGGTGACTGTAAGGACTATTCTGCCTTTTGTTCAGCAAGGTCATTATATGTCCACGATAGACTTACAGGATGCATATCTTCGTATTCCGATTCATCAGATCACTATCGGATTCTCTTTTCTAGACAACCATTACCAATTTGTCGCTCTTCCATTTGGCCTAGCGACAGCTCCAAGAATTTTTTCAAAGGTTCTCGGTGCCCTACTCTCTGTAATCAGAGAACAGGGTATTGCTGTGTTTTCCTTATTTGGACGATATCTTGGTACTAGCTCAGTCTTTACATTCTGCCGAATCTCACACAAATCAACTAGTGTTGTTTCTTCAAAGACATTGTTGGAGGATCAATTTACCGAAAAGTTTGATTCCTCAGACAAGGGTCACCGTTTTAGGTTTCCAGATAGATTCAGTGTCCATGACTCTGTCTCTAATAGACAAGAGACGAATTAAACTAGTTTCAACTTGTCGAAACTTTCAGTCTCAATCATTCCCTTCAGTTGCTATGTGCATGGAAGTTTTAGGTCTCATGACTGGAGCATCAGACGCGATCCCCTTTGCTCGTTTTCATATGAGACCTCTTCAGTTTTGTATGCTGAATCAGTGGTGCAGGGATTATACAAGGATATCAAAATTAATATCCTTAAATCCCAATGTTCGACTCTCTCTGACTTGGTGGTTAGATCACCATCGTATAGTTCAAGGGGCCTCTTTTGTTCGTCCAACCTGGACTGTAATCACAACAGATGCAAGTCTTTCAGGTTGGGGAGCTGTCTGGGGATCTCTGACAGCACAAGGGGTTTGGAAATCTCTGTACTATTCTCAGGACACTTCAGGTTTGGCCTCTGTTGAAGAGAGGACCATTCATTTGTTTTCAGACAGACAATATCACAACTGTGGCATATGTCAATCGTCAGGGTCGGACTCACAGTCCCCTAGCTATGAAAGAAGTATCTTGGATACTATTTTGGGCGGAATTCAGCTCTTGTCTAATTTCTGCGGTACATATCCCAGGTGTAGACAATTGGGAAGCGGATTATCTCAGCCATCAGACTTTACATCCGGGGGAGTGGTTTCTCCATCCAGATGTGTTTCTTCCAATTGTTCAGATGTTGGGTCTTCCAGAAATAGATCTGATGGCTTCCTATCTAAACAAGAAACTTCCCAGGTACTTGTCCAGGTCCAGGGATCCTCAGGCGGAGTCGGTGGATGCGTTAGCAGTTCCTTGGTTTTACCAACCTGCTTATATCTTTCCGCCTCTAGTTCTTCCAAGAGTGATCTCCAAGATCATCATGGAAAAATCATTTGTGTTTCTGGTAGCACCAGCATGGCCTCACAGGTTCTAGTATGCGGATCTTGTCCGTATGTCCAGTTGCCAACCTTGGCCATTTCCTCTCAAGGACTGTTTTTCCATCAGGATCTCAAATCAAATTGAACGCTTAGTCATAGAGGTTTCTCTGACTCAGTGATTGATACTATGTTACAGACTCGTAAATCAGTTTCTAGGAAGATTTATTATTGAGTTTGGAAGACTTATATTTCATGGTGTTCTTCTCATAAATTCGCTTGGCATTCTTTTAGGAATTCCTAGAATTTTACAGTTTCTTCAGGATGGTTTGGATAAGGGTTTGTCTGCAAGTTCTTTGAAGGGACAAATGTCTGCTCTTAATGTTTTATTTCACAGAAAGATTGCTAAGTTTCCTGATATTCACTCTTTTGTACAGGCTTTGGTTCGTATAAAGCCTGTCATTAAATCAATCTCTCCTCCTTGGAGTCTCAATTTGGTTTTGAACGCTTTACAGGTTCCTCCTTTTGAGCCTATGCATTTTTTGGATATTAAACTACTTTCTTGGAAAGTGTTGTTCCTTTTGGCTATCTCTTCTGTTAGAAGAGTTTCCAAATTATCTGCTCTCTTGTGAGTCTCCTTTTCTGATTTTCCATCACGATAAAGCAGCTTTGAGGACTTCATTTACATTTTTACCTAAAGTTGTGAATTTTAACAACATTCGGATAGATCCTTGCATTCTCTGGATGTTGTTAGAGCTTTGAAATATTATGTTGAAGCTACTAAAGATTTCAGGAAGACTTATAGTCTATTTGTTGTCTTTTCTGGTTCTAGGAAAGGTCAGAAAGCTTCTGCCATTTCCTTGGCATCTTGGTTAAAGCTTTTGATTCATCAGGCTTATTTGGAGTCGGGTCAGGCTCCGCCTCAGAGAATCACAGTTTATTCTACTAGATCAGTCTCCTCTTAGTGGGTTTTTAAGAATGAAGCTTCAGTTGATTAGATTTGCAAAGCGGCAACTTGGTGGTTTTTGCATACATTTACTAAATTCGACCGTTTTGATGTATTTGCCTCTTCGAAAACAGTTTTTGTTAGAAACATTCTTCAGGCAGCTGTTTCAGTTTGATTCCTTTTGCTTATGTTTTAATTTTTTTCTTTTCAATTATGAGAAAAACTTATTTTCTTTTACAAGATACGATGAGTCCACTGATTTCATCCTTACTTATGGGATATCGCCTCCTGGTCAGCAAGAGGAGGCAAAGAGCACCACAGCAGAGCTGTATATATAGCTCCTCCCTTCCATCCCACTCCAGTCATTCTCTTTGCCTGTGTTAGTGATAGGAAGAGGCAGAGTGAGGTGTTGTAGTTTCTTCAATCAAGAGTTTATTATTTTTAAAGTAGTGCCACAGTGTGCTACTTTGTTCTGGGGTTTAGCCTAGACCAAATCAGTCTCTTCAGTGCAAAAAGAGAAGCATTTGGTGGCTTCAAAGCAATGGGAACTTGTGGGACATAATTCACACTGCGCCTCCCATCGATGTATGCTGCCCTGCTTGTAAGTCTGAGGGAGTATAGCTCAGTACTTTTTGTTTCCACAGGGCAATGTGAAGAGGAGAAAAGTACTTCACAAGCCGGGTGAGATGCCTTACTGCTGGGCAGACGTCTAAGGTAAGTGCTAATCTTTATTTTCTGGAGTTATACAGGTTTGGTATGCACACAGAAAAGACTTAGCACTCTGTTTATGACATATCCCTGGGATGAGGGATACGTTTTCAATGGCAGTTCTGTGACTCAGCAGCAACACATCTTCCTTCTGGTTGACTCCCAGCGGCTTATAACTACTTTCACAGCCGGCAGGGAGGATTATCCTATTTCACTACTTCAGTGTTATATAGGATTATTGTGAGGGTACATGAGGTTTTGCATATCCCTGTGTCTTACGCTTGTGCTGAAATGCCGACAGGCAGGGTGCTCCTATTTAGTCAATACTGTTGGCTATTACTGTTCCGCTGTTTTTATTTGGTAACAATGGGAACTGACTGGGGAATTTGTTCTGTTTTAGAAATATACAGGACTTTTGCATTTCTAACGATGCCCCTGCTCACTTCGGCTTATGTTTTCTCAGCCGGCAGGGAATTTTATGTGTCCTGCATGTGTGAGTTTTCACCTAGGAGTGTTTCACTTAGGTGTTTTCACTTAGGAGTGTTTAATTTAAGAAATTTTCTGGGATGGCATCCGGCAGGGGAGTTGTGCCTTTAAGCATGTATTACTTGAGGGTTGATTAGGACTCCCGGCGGCTCCATTTTGTTTTACAGAGTTTGCCACGCACAGGAGATTGAGCTTGATACGCCCACGATGGGCGGAGCTTCGTTACGCGCCATTGTGTGCGCGCTGTTTGTCTTCTCATTGACGGCTCCATTTTTCTCCTTCACACTACTTGATCGCATACGCCCTCGATGAGCGGAGCGTTGTTGGTGCCATTGTGTGCACGCTTTATTTGGCTCTTTTATGCTAGCGGAGTGCCTCCTCGGCTGTGTTTCACAACAAAATACAGTTGAGAGGTCTTTTGCGCCGTCTAGAGTATTTTCTTGAGTGAAGGTGACATCTCCTCTGTCACGTTAGGCAGAGTGGTGTCTCAAGTAACACATAAAGTTAGACATGCTGGTCCTTCCTGTATGAATTAATCGGAGGTGCAGCTGCTAGCTTGATAACGTGAAAGGTTGATCTGTATTATTAATTACACAACTGTCCCATACATTTTGGCCTTTATATGAAAGGAACATTCTCAGTTGGTACTGTTCCCCATATGTTGTGTGAAATACTTTTCAGTATTGGTTGCTATAAGCACAATATTTTATGCAGGTCTTGCCATGACAGAAGTAGCCAAGATAATTCATTGGGCGGAGGCTCACTCTTGTTATCTGTCAGCATTCTCATCCCAGATGTGGAAAACTGGGAAGTGGTTTTTCTGAGCGGACAGAATTTTCATCCGGGCGAATGGGAACTCCATCCTGAGGTATTTGCCAGCCTGATTCTCAAGTGGGGCAGGCCGGAGTTGGATTTTATGGAATCTTGTCAGAATGCCAAGCTTCCGAGATACGGGTCCAGGGCCAGGGATCTCAAGGCCGAGCTGATAGATGCCTTGGCTGTGCATTGGTCGTTCAGCCTAGCGTATGTGCTCCCTCCATTTGCTGTTCTTCCTCGGGTAATTGCTCGGGTCAAACAGGAGCCAGCTTTGATGATTCTCATCGCTCCTGCGTGGTCACGCAGGACTTGGTATGCCGATCTGGCGGACAGGTCATCTCAGCCACCGTGGAAGTTTCCATTGAGGAAAGTCCTTCTCATTCAGGCACTCTTCCATCATCCGAATCTAGTTTCTCTGCAGCTAACTGCTTAGAGATTGAACGCTTAATTTTATCTAAGCAATGGTTTTCTGATTTGGTCACAGATACCTTGATTCAGGCACGTAAGCCTGTTACTAGTAAAATTTACTATAGATATGGCGTAAATATCTTTATTGGTGCGAATCCAAGGGCTACTCATGGAGTAAGGTTAGGATTCCCAGGATTTTGTTTTTTCTCCAAGGATTGGAGAAGGGGTTGTCAGCAAATTCCTTAAAGGGACAGATTTCTGCTTTGTCTATTTTGTTACACAAGCGTCTAGCAGATGTTCCAGATGTTCAATCCTTTTGTCAGGCTCTGACTAGAATCAGGCCTGTGTTTAGACCAATTGCTCCTCCTTGGAGTTTGAATTTAGTTCTTAAAGTCAAGGGGTTCCGTTTGAACCTATGCATTCCATAGATATTAAGTTATTATCATGGGAGGTTTTATTTTTGGTTGCTATTTCTTCTGGTCGAAGAGTATCTGAGCTTTCAACATTACAATGTGATTCTCCTTATCTTATTTTCCATTCGGATGAGGTGGTGATACGTACTAAACATGGTTTCCTTCCTAAGGTTGTTTCTAATAAGAATATTAATCAGGAAATTGTTGTTCCTTCCTTGTGTCCTAATTCTTCTTCTAAGATGGAGCGACTGTTACATAATTTGGACGTGGTCCGTGCCTTGAAGGTTCACTTACAGGCCACTAAGGATTTTCGTCAATCTTCTAACCTGTTTGTTGTTTTTTCTGGGAAACGTAGGGGTCAGAAAGCTACGGCTATCTTTTCCTTCTTTTTGGCTGAAGCGTATCATCCGTTTTGCATATGAGACTACTGGACAGCAGCCTCCTGATTGAATTACGGCTCATTCCACTAGGGCTGTGGCTTCCTCATGGGCATTCAAAAAGGATGCTTCTGTTGAACAGATTTGCAAAGCTGCAACTTGGTCTTCACTTCACACTTTTTCCAAATTTTCAAATTTGATACTTTTGCCTCGTCCGAGGCTGTTTTTGGGAGAAAAGTTCTTCAAGCAGTGGTTCCTTCCATTTAGGTTCCCTGTCTTGTCCCTCCCTTTCATCCGTGTCCTATAGCTTTGGTATTGTATCCCATAAGTATGGATGAAATCTGTGGACTCATTGTATCTTGTAAAAGAAATGGAAATTTATGCTTACCTGATAAATTTGTTTCTTTTATGATACGATGAGTCCACGGTCCACCCTGTTTTTTATATGACGGGTTTTTTATATTTTGTTAAACTTCAGTCACCTCTGCACCTTGGCTTTTCTTTTCTCTTCCTAACTTCGGTCGAATGACTGGAGTGGGAGGGAAGGGAGGAGCTATATATACAGCTCTGCTTTGGTGCTGACCAGGAGGCGATATACCATAAGTAAGGATGAAATCAGTGGACTCATCGTATTGTAAAAGAAACAAATTTATCAGGTAAGCATAAATTTCCTTTTTTTTATGTGGATTTAATTTTTTCAGCGGAAAATTGCTGTTTTTATTTTTATCCCTCCCTCTCTTGTGACTCTTCTGTGGGGTACCACATCTTGGGTATTACTATACCATATATCACTAGCTCATGGACTCTTGCCAATTTCATGAAAGAAAACATAATTTCTTTCATGTAATTAGCAAGAGTCCATGAGCTAGTGACGTATGGGATATACATTCCTACCAGGAGGGGCAAAGTTTCCCAAACTTCAAAATGCCTATAAATACACCCCTCACCACACCCACAAATCAGTTTTTACAAACTTTGCCTCCTATGGAGGTGGTGAAGTAAGTTTGTGCTAGATTCTACGTTGATATGCGCTCCGCAGCAGGTTGGAGCCCGGTTTTCCTCTCAGCGTGCAGTGAATGTCAGAGGGATGTGAGGAGAGTATTGCCTATTTGAATTCAATGATCTCCTTCTACGGAGTCTATTTCATAGGTTCTCTGTTATCGGTCGTAGAGATTCATCTCTTACCTCCCTTTTCAGATCGACGATATACTCTTATATATATATACCATTACCTCTGCTGATTTTCGTTTCAGTACTGGTTTGGCTTTCTACAACATGTAGATGAGTGTCCTGGGGTAAGCAAGTCTTATTTTCTGTGACACTCTAAGCTATGGTTGGGCACTTTTTTATAAAGTTCTAAATATATGTATTCAAACATTTATTTGCCTTGACTCAGGATGTTCAACATTCCTTATTTTCAGACAGTCAGTTTCATATTTGGGATAATGCATTTGAATAATCAATCAATCATTTTTTTCTTACCTTAAAATTTGATTTTTCCCTGTGGGCTGTTAGGCTCGCGGGGGCTGAAAATGCTTCATTTTATTGCGTCATTCTTGGCGCTGACTTTTTTGTCGCAAAATTTTTTTATGTTTCCGGCGTCATACGTGTCGCCGGAAGTTGCGTCATTTTTGACGTTCTTTTGCGCTAAAAGTGTCGGCGTTCCGGATGTGGCGTCACTATTGTCTCCACATTATTTAAGTCTCATTATTTATTGCTTCTGGTTGCTAGAAGCTTGTTCACTGGCATTTTTTCCCATTCCTGAAACTGTCATTTAAGGAATTTGATCAATTTTGCTTTATATGTTGTTTTTTCTATTACATATTGCAAGATGTCCCACGTTGAAACTGAGTCAGAAGATACTTCTGGAAAATCGCTGCCTGGTGCTGGAGCTACCAAAGCTAAGTGTATCTGCTGTAAACTTTTGGTAGCTGTTCCTCCAGCTGTTAGTATTGAATGTCATGACAAACTTGTTAATGCAGATAATATTTCCTTTAGTAAAGTTACATTACCTGTTGCTGTTCCGTCAACATCTAATACTCAGAGTGTTCCTGATAACATAAGAGATTTTGTTTCTAAATCCATTAAGAAGGCTATGTCTGTTATTCCTCCTTCTAGTAAACGTAAAAAGTCTTTTAAAACTTCTCATTTTTCTGATGAATTTTTAAATGAACATCATCATTCTGATTCTGATAATAGTTCTTCTGGTTCAGAGGATTCTGTCTCAGAGGTTGATGCTGATAAATCTTCATATTTATTTAAAATGGAATTTATTCGTTCTTTACTTAAAGAAGTTCTAATTGCATTAGAAATTGAGGATTCTGGTCCTCTTGATACTAAATCTAAACGTTTAGATAAGGTTTTTAAATCTCCTGTAGTTATTCCAGAAGGTTTTCCTGTCCCTGGTGCTATTTCTGAAGTAATTTCCAGGGAATGGAATAATTTGGGTAATTCATTTACTCCTTCTAAACGTTTTAAGCAATTATATCCTGTGCCATCTGACAGATTAGAGTTTTGGGACAAAATCCCTAAGGTTGATGGGGCTGTCTCTACTCTTGCTAAGCGTACTACTATTCCTACGGCAGATGGTACTTCCTTTAAGGATCCTTTAGATAGGAAAATTGAATCCTTTCTAAGAAAAGCTTACTTGTGTTCAGGTAATCTTCTTAGACCTGCTATATCTTTAGCGGATGTTGCTGCAGCTTCAACTTTTTGGTTAGAAGCTTTAGCGCAACAAGTAACGGATCATAATTCTCATAGCATTATTATTCTTCTTCAACATGCTAATAATTTTATTTGTGATGCCATCTTTGATATCATTAGAGTTGATGTCAGGTATATGTCTCTAGCTATTTTAGCTAGAAGAGCTTTATGGCTTAAAACTTGGAATGCTGATATGTCTTCTAAGTCTACTCTGCTTTCCCTTTCTTTCCAGGGTAATAAATTATTTGGTTCTCAGTTGGATTCTATTATCTCAACTGTTACTGGAGGGAAAGGAACTTTTTTACCACAGGATAAAAAATCTAAAGGTAAATTTAGGTCTAATAATCGTTTTCGTTCCTTTCGTCACAACAAGGAACAAAAGCCTGATCCTTCATCCTCAGGAGCAGTATCAGTTTGGAAACCATCTCCGGTCTGGAATAAATCCAAGCCTTTTAGAAAATCAAAGCCAGCTCTTAAGTCCACATGAAGGTGCGGCCCTCATTCCAGCTCAGCTGGTAGGGGGCAGATTACGTTTTTTCAAAGAAATTTGGATCAATTCCGTTCACAATCTTTGGATTCAGAACATTGTTTCAGAAGGGTACAGAATTGGCTTCAAGATAAGGCCTCCTGCAAAGAGATTTTTTCTTTCCCGTGTCCCAGTAAATCCAGTGAAGGCTCAAGCATTTCTGGAATGTGTTTCAGATCTAGAGTTGGCCGGAGTAATTATGCCAGTTCCAATTCTGGAACAGGGGCTGGGGTTTTATTCAAATCTCTTCATTGTACCAAAGAAGGAGAATTCCTTCAGACCAGTTCTGGATCTAAAAATATTGAATCGTTATGTAAGGATACCAACATTCAAAATGGTAACTGTAAGGACTATCCTGCCTTTTGTTCAGCAAGGGCATTATATGTCTACAATAGATTTACAGGATACATATCTGCATATTCCGATTCATCCAGATCACTATCAGTTTCTGAGATTCTCTTTCCTAGACAAGCATTACCAGTTTGTGGCTCTGCCGTTTGGCCTAGCAACAGCTCCAAGAATTTTTACAAAGGTTCTCGGTGCCCTTCTGTCTGTAATCAGAGAACAGGGTATTGTGGTATTTCCTTATTTGGACGAAATCTTGGTACTTGCTCAGTCTTCACATTTAGCAGAATCTCATACGAATCGACTTGTGTTGTTTCTTCAAGATCATGGTTGGAGGATCAATTTACCAAAAAGTTCATTGATTCCTCAGACAAGGGTAACCTTTTTAGGTTTCCAGATAGATTCAGTGTCCATGACTCTGTCTCTGACAGACAAGAGACGTCTAAAATTGATATCAGCTTGTCGAAACCTTCAGTCACAATCATTCCCTTCGGTAGCCTTATGCATGGAAATTCTAGGTCTTATGACTGCTGCATCGGACGCGATCCCCTTTGCTCGTTTTCACATGCGACCTCTTCAGCTCTGTATGCTGAACCAATGGTGCAGGGATTACACAAAGATATCTCAATTAATATCTTTAAAACCGATTGTACGACACTCTCTGACGTGGTGGACAGATCACCATCGTTTAGTTCAGGGGGCTTCTTTTGTTCTTCCGACCTGGACTGTAATTTCAACAGATGCAAGTCTTACAGGTTGGGGAGCTGTGTGGGGGTCTCTGACAGCACAAGGGGTTTGGGAATCTCAGGAGGTGAGATTACCGATCAATATTTTGGAACTCCGTGCAATTTTCAGAGCTCTTCAGTCTTGGCCTCTTCTAAAGAGAGAATCGTTCATTTGTTTTCAGACAGACAATGTCACAACTGTGGCATACATCAATCATCAAGGAGGGACTCGCAGTCCTCTGGCTATGAAAGAAGTATCTCGAATTCTGGTTTGGGCGGAATCCAGCTCCTGTCTAGTTTCTGCGGTTCGTATCCCAGGTATAGACAATTGGGAAGCGGATTATCTCAGTCGCCAAACGTTACATCCGGGCAAATGGTCTCTTCACCCAGAGGTATTTCTTCAGATTGTTCAAATGTGGGGACTTCCAGAAATAGATCTGATGGCCTCTCATCTAAACAAGAAACTTCCCAGGTATCTGTCCAGATCCAGGGATCCTCAAGCGGAAGCAGTGGATGCATTATCACTTCCTTGGAAGTATCATCCTGCCTATATCTTTCCGCCTCTAGTTCTTCTTCCAAGAGTAATCTCCAAGATTCTGAAGGAATGCTCGTTTGTTCTGCTGGTAGCTCCAGCATGGCCTCACAGGTTTTGGTATGCGGATCTTGTCCGGATGGCCTCTTGCCAACCGTGGACTCTTCCGTTAAGACCAGACCTTCTGTCGCAAGGTCCTTTTTTTCCATCAGGATCTCAAATCCTTAAATTTAAAGGTATGGAGATTGAACGCTTGATTCTTGGTCAAAGAGGTTTCTCTGACTCTGTGATTAATACTATGTTACAGGCTCGTACATCTGTATCTAGGGAGATATATTATAGAGTCTGGAAGACTTATATTTCTTGGTGTCTTTATCATCATTTTTCCTGCCATTCTTTTAGAATTCCGAGAATTTTACAGTTTCTTCAGGATGGTTTGGATAAAGGTTTGTCTGCAAGTTCCTTGAAAGGACAAATTTCTGCTCTTTCTGTTCTTTTTCACAGAAAGATTGCTAATCTTCCTGATATTCATTGTTTTGTACAAGCTTTGGTTCGTATAAAACCTGTCATTAAGTCAATTTCTCCTCAGAGTTTGAATTTGGTTCTGGGGGCTCTTCAAGCTCTTCCGTTTGAACCTATGCATTCATTGGGCATTAAATTACTTTCTTGGAAAGTTTTGTTCCTTTTGGCCATCTCTTCTGCCAGAAGAGTTTCTGAATTATCTGCTCTTTCTTGTGAGTCTCCTTTTCTGATTTTTCACCAGGATAAGGCAGTGTTGCGAACTTCTTTTAAATTTTTACCTAAGGTTGTGAATTCCAACAACATTAGTAGAGAAATTGTGGTTCCTTCATTATGTCCTAATCCTAAAAATTCTAAGGAGAAATCATTGCATTCTTTGGATGTAGTTAGAGCTTTGAAATATTATGTTGAAGCTACTATGAATTTCCGAAAGACTTCTAGTCTATTTGTTATCTTTTCCGGTTCTAGGAAAGGTCAGAAGGCCTCTGCCATTTCTTTGGCATCTTGGTTGAAATCTTTAATTCTTCATGCTTATGTCGAGTCGGGTAAAACTCCGCCTCAAAGGATTACAGCTCATTCTACTAGGTCAGTTTTTACTTCCTGGGCTTTTAGGAATGAAGCTTCGGTTGATCAGATTTGCAAAGCAGCAACTTGGTCTTCTTTGCATACTTTTACTAAATTCTACCATTTTGATGTGTTTTCTTCTTCTGAAGCTGTTTTTGGTAGAAAAGTACTTCAGGCAGCTGTTTCAGTTTGAATCTTCTGCTTATAATTTAAACTTTATTTTGGGTGTGGATTATTTTTCAGCGGAATTGGCTGTCTTTATTTTATCCCTCCCTCTCTAGTGACTCTTGCGTGGAAAGATCCACATCTTGGGTAGTCATTATCCCATACGTCACTAGCTCATGGACTCTTGCTAATTACATGAAAGAAAACATAATTTATGTAAGAACTTACCTGATAAATTCATTTCTTTCATATTAGCAAGAGTCCATGAGGCCCGCCCTTTTTGTGGTGGTTATGATTTTTTTGTATAAAGCACAATTATTCCAATTCCTTATTTTTTATGCTTTCGCACTTTTTTCTTATCACCCCACTTCTTGGCTATTCGTTAAACTGATTTGTGGGTGTGGTGAGGGGTGTATTTATAGGCATTTTGAGGTTTGGGAAACTTTGCCCCTCCTGGTAGGAATGTATATCCCATACGTCACTAGCTCATGGACTCTTGCTAATATGAAAGAAATGAATTTATCAGGTAAGTTCTTACATAAATTATGTTTTCTCTTGTTAAGTGTATCCAGTCCACGGATCATCCATTACTTGTGGGATATTCTCCTTCCCAACAGTAAGTTGCAAGAGGATCACCCACAGCAGAGCTGCTATATAGCTCCTCCCCTCACTGCCATATCCAGTCATTCTCTTGCAACTCTCAACAAAGATGGGCGTAGTAAGAGGAGAGTGGTGTATTATAGTTAGTTTTTTAACTTCAATCAAAAGTTTGTTATTTTTAAATGGTACCGGAGTGTACTGTTTTATCCCAGGCAGTATTAGAAGAAGAATCTACCTGTGATTTCTATGATCTTAGCAGAAGTAACTAAGATCCACTGCCGTTCTCACATATTCTGAGGAGTGAGGTAACTTCAGAGGGGGAATGGCGTGCAGGTTTTCCTGCAATAAGGTATGTGCAGTTAATATATTTCTAGGGATGGAATTTGCTAGAAAAATGCTGCTGATACCGGATTAATGTAAGTTAAGCCAAAATGCAGTGATTTAATAGCGACTGGTATCAGGCTTATTAACAGAGATACATACTCTTATAAAAATGTCATATAAAACGTTTGCTGGTATGTTAATCGTTTTTATATATGCTTGGTGACAAAACTTATTGGGGCCTAGTTTTTTTCCACATGGCTGGCTTGATTTTTGCCTAGAAACAGTTTCCTGAGGCTTTCCACTGTTGTAATATGAGTGGGAGCGGCCTATTTTAGCGCTTTTCTGCGCAGCTAGAATTACAGACAGACTCGGCTTCCTTCTGCATGATACAGGACATCTCTGAAGGGCTCAAAAGGCTTCAAAAGTCGTGTTTGAGGAGGGTAACAACCACAGTAGACCTGTGGCAGTTGTGACTGTTTTAAAAACGTTTTTGTCATTTATTATTCCGTTTTTGGTATTAAGGGGTTAATCATCCATTTGCAAGTGGGTGCAATGCTCTGCTGACTTGTTACATACACTGTAAAAATTTCGTTAGTGTAACTGCCTTTTCTTTCATGTAATTAGCAAGAGTCCATGAGCTAGTGACGTATGGTATATACATTCCTACCAGGAGGGGCAAAGTTTCCCAAACCTTAAAATGCCTATAAATACACCCCTCACCACACCAACAATTCAGTTTTACAAACTTTGCCTCCCAGGATGGTGGTGAAGTAAGTTTGTGCTAGAATATGGTAAGAGTTTTTGAAATCCTATGTTGAAGCTATTCAGATTTCACACAGACTTCTAGTCTATTTATCTTTTCTGGTTTTAGGAAGGTCAAAAGGCTTCTGCCATTTCTTTGGCATCTTGGTTAAACTTTTGATTCATCATGCTTATTTGGAGTCCGGTTGTTTCCCGCCTCAGTGGATTACGGCTCATTCTACTAGGTAAGTTTCTACTTCCTGGGCTTTTAAGAATGAAGCTTCTGTTGATCAGATTTGCAAAGCAATGTCTTGGTCTAATTTGCATATTTTTACTAAATTCTACCATTTTGATGTTTTCTCTTCTTTAGAAGCAGTTTTGGTAGAATGGTACTTTAGGCCGCTGTTTCAGTTTGATTCTTCTGCTTATAATTTCAGTTTTTTTCATTATAAAAATTGAAACTTTTTGATTTGGGTAGTGGATTTATTTTTTAGCGGAATTGGCTGTCTTTATTTTTTCCCTCCCTCTCTAGTGACTCTTGCGTGAAAGTTCCACATCTTGGGTATCTACTATCCCATACGTCACTAGCTCATGGACTCTTGCTAATTACATGAAAGAAAACATAATTTATGTAAGAACTTACCTGATAAATTCATTTCTTTCATATTAGCAGGAGTCCATGAGGCCCACCCTTTTTGTGGTGGTTAGGATTTTTTGTATAAAGCACAATTATTCCAATTCCTTATTTTTGATGCTTTCGCTCCTTTCTTATCACCCCACTTCTTGGCTATTCGTTAAACTGAATTGTGGGTGTGGTGAGGGGTGTATTTATAGGCATTTTAAGGTTTGGGAAACTTTGCCCCTCCTGGTAGGAATGTATATCCCATACGTCACTAGCTCATGGACTCTTGCTAATATGAAAGAAATGAATTTATCAGGTAAGTTCTTAAATAAATTATGTTTTTTCACTGTTAATTCAAATTTTGTCAAAATTTGTTTCTCTTAAAGGCACAGTAACGTTTTTTATATTGCTTGTTAACTTGGTTTAAAGTGTTTTCCAAGCTTGCTAGTCTCATTGCTAGTCTGTACAAACATGTCTGAAACAGAGGATACTTGTTCATTATGTTTAAAAGCCATGGTGGAGCCCATTAGGAGAATGTGTACTAAATGTATTGATTTCACCTTAAACAGTAAAGATCAGTCTTTATCTATAAAAGAATTGTCACCAGAGGGGTCTGTCGAGGGGGAAGTTATGCTGACTAACTCTCCCTACGTGTCGGACACTTTGCCTCCCGCTCAAGGGACGCACGCTAATATGGCGCCAAGTACATCAGGGACGCCCATAGCAATTACTTTGCAGGACATGGCTGCAATCATGAATAATACCCTGTCAGAGGTATTATCCAGATTGCCTGAATTGAGAGGCAAGCGCGATAGCTCTGGGGTTAGACAAGATACAGAGCGCGTAGATGCTGTAAGAGCCATGTCTGATACTGCGTCACAATATGCAGAACCTGAGGACGGAGAGCTTCAGTCTGTGGGTGACGTCTCTGATTCGGGGAGACCTGATTCAGAGATTTCTAATTTTAAATTTAAGCTTGAGAACCTCCGTGTATTACTTGGGGAGGTGTTAACTGCTCTGAATGACTGTGACACAATTGCAGTGCCAGAGAAATTGTGTAGGCTGGATAAATACTATGCAGTGCCGGTGAGTACTGATGTTTTTCCAATACCTAAAAGGCTTACAGAAATTATTAGTAAGGAGTGGGATAGACCCGGTGTGCCCTTTTCCCCACCTCCTATATTTAGAAAAAGGTTTCCAATAGATGCCACTACACTGGACTTATGGCAGACAGTCCCTAAGGTGGAGGGAACAGTTTCTACTTTAGCAAAGCGTACCACTATCCCGGTTGAGGACAGTTGTGCTTTTTCAGATCCAATGGATAAAAATTAGAGGGTTACCTTAAGAAAATGTTTATTCAACAAGGTTTTATTTTACAGCCGCTTGCATGCATTGCGCCTGTCACTGCTGCGGCGGCATTCTGGTTTAAGGCCCTGGAAGAGGCCATCCATACAGCTCCATTGACTGAAATTTTTGACAAGCTTAGAACACTTAAGCTAGCTAACTCATTTGTTTCTGATGCCTTTGTTCATTTGACTAAACTAACGGCTAAGAATTCCGGATTCGCCATCCAGGCGCGTAGGGCGCTATGGCTTAAATCCTGGTCAGCTGATGTGACTTCAAAGTCTAAATTACTCAACATTACTTTCAAGGGGCAGACCTTATTCGGGCCTGGTTTGAAAGAAATTATTGCTGACATTACTGGAGGTAAGGGTCATACCCTTCCTCAGGACAGGGCCAAATCAAAGGCCAAACAGTCTAATTTTCGTGCCTTTTCGAAATTTCATCAACTTCCTCTGCTTCAAAACAATAGGGAACTTTTGCTCAATCCAAGCAGGCCTGGAAACCTAACCAGTCCTGGAACAAGGGCAAGCAGGCCAGAAAGCCTGCTGCTGCCTCTAAGACAGCATGAAGGAGCGGTCCCCTATCCGACAACGGATCTAGTAGGGGGCAGACTCTCTCTCTTCGCCCAGTCGTGGGCAAGAGATGTTCAGGATCCCTGGGCGCTGGAGATCATATCTCAGGGATATCTTCTGGACTTCAAAGCTTCTCCTCCACAAGGGAGATTTCACCTTTCAAGATTATCGGCAAACCAGATAAAGAAAGAGGCATTCCTAAGCTGCGTACAAGATCTCCTTGTAATGGGAATGATCCATCCAGTTCCGCGGACGGAACAAGGACAGGGGTTTTATTCAAATCTGTTTGTGGTTCCCAAAAAAGAGGGAACCTTCAGACCAATTTTGGATTTAAAGATCCTAAACAAATTCCTCAGAGTTCCGTCATTCAAGATGGAAACTATTCGAACCATTTTACCCATGATCCAAGAGGGGTCAGTACATGACCACAGTGCACTTAAAGGATGCCTACCTTCACATTCTGATTCACAAGAATCATCATCAGTTCCTGAGGTTTGCCATTCTAGACAGGCATTACCAATTTGTAGCTCTTCTATTCGGGTTGGCTACAGCCCCAAGAATTTTTACAAAGGTTCTGGGCTCACTTCTGGCGGTCCTAAGACCGCGAGGCATAGCGGTGGCTCCTTACTTGGACGACATCCTGATACAGGTGTCAAGCTTTCAAATTGCCAAATCTCATACAGAGATAGTTCTGGCATTCCTGAGGTCGCATGGGTGGAAAGTGAACGAAGAAAAGAGTTCTCTATCTCCTCTCACAAGGGTTTCCTTCCTAGGGACTCTAATAGATTCTGTAGAAATGAAAATTTAGTCTAGGTTATCAAAACTTCTAAATGCTTGCCGTGTTCTTCACTCCATTCCGCGCCCCACGGTGGCTCAGTGCATGGAAGTAATCGGCTTAATGGTAGCGGCGATGGACATAGTGCCATTTGCGCACCTGCATCTCAGACCGCTGCAATTATGCATGCTCAGTCAGTGGAATGGGGATTACACAGATTTGTCCCCTCTACTAAATCTGGATCAGGAAACCAGAGATTCTCTTCTCTGGTGGTTATCTCGGGTTCATCTGTCCAAGGGTATGACCTTTCGCAGACCAGATTGGACAATTGTAACAACAGATGCCAGCCTTCTAGGTTGGGGTGCAGTCTGGAACTCCCTGAAGGCTCAGGGTTCATGGACTCAGGAGGAGAAACTCCTCCCAATAAATATTCTGGAGTTAAGAGCAATATTCAATGCTCTTCTGGCTTGGCCTCAGCTAGCAACACTGAGGTTCATCAGATTTCAGTCGGACAACATCACGACTGTGGCTTACATCAACCATCAAGGGGAACCAGGAGTTCCCTAGCGATGTCAGAAGTCTCCAAGATAATTCGCCTGGCAGAGACTCACTCTTGCCACCTGTCAGCGATCCATATCCCAGGTGTAGAGAACTGGGAGGCGGATTTTCTAAGTCGTCAGACTTTTCATCCGGGGGAGTGGGAACTCCATCCGGAGGGGGAGTGGGAACTCCATCCGGAGGTGTTTGCTCAATTGGTTCTCCGTTGGGGCAAACCAGAATTGGATCTCATGGCATCTCGCCAGAACGCCAAGCTTCTTTGTTACGGATCCAGGTCCAGGGACCCAGAAGCGGCACTGATAGATGCTCTAGCAGCGCCTTGGTTCTTCAACCTGGCTTATGTGTTTCCACCGTTTCCTCTGCTCCCTCGCCTGATTGCCAAAATCAAACAGGAGAGAGCATTGGTGATATTGATAGCGCCTGCGTGGCCACGCAGGACCTGGTATGCAGACCTAGTGGACATGTCATCCTTTCCACCATGGACTCTGCCTCTGAGACAAGACCTTCTAATACAAGGTCCTTTCAATCATCCGAATCTACTTTCTCTGAGACTGACTGCATGGAGATTGAACGCTTGATCCTATCAAAGCGTGGCTTCTCCGAGTCAGTAATTGATACCTTACGAAAGCCTGTCACTAGGAAATTTTACCACGAGATATGGCGTAAATATCTTCATTGGTGGAATCCAAGAATTACTCATGGAGTAGGGTTTGGACAAAGGATTATCAGCTAGTTCTTTAAAGGGACAGATTTCTGCTCTGTCTATTCTTTTACACAAGCGTCTGGCAGAAGTTCCAGACGTTCAGGCATTTTGTCAGGCTTTAGTTAGAATTAAGCCTGTGTTTAAACCTGTTGCTCCTCCATGGAGCTTAAACTTGGTTCTTAAAGTTCTTCAAGGGGTTCCGTTTGAACCCCTTCATTCTATTGATATCAAACTTCTATCATGGAAAGTTCTTTTTCTGATGGCTATTTCCTCGGCTCGAAGAGTCTCGGAGTTATCTGCCTTACATTGTGATTCTCCTTATCTGATCTTTCATTCAGATAAAGTTGTTCTGCGTACAAAACCTGGGTTTTTACCTAAGGTGGTTTCTAACAAGAATATCAATCAAGAGATTGTTGTTCCATCATTATGTCCTAATCCTTCTTCAAAGAAGGAACGTCTTTTGCATAATCTAGACGTAGTCTGTGCCTTGAAGTTTTACTTACAGGCTACTAAAGATTTTCGTCAAACATCTAACCTGTTTGTTGTTTACTCTGGACAGAGGAGAGGTCAAAAGGCTTCGGCAACCTCTTTCTTTTTGGCTTCGGAGTATAATCCGTTTAGCCTATGAGACTGCTGGACAGCAGCCTCCTGAAAGGATTACAGCTCATTCTACTAGAGCTGTGGCTTCCACCTGGGCCTTTAAAAATTAGGGCTCTGTTGAACAGATTTGCAAGGCTGCGACTTGGTGCTCGCTTCATACTTTTTCCAAATTTTACAAATTTGATACTTTTGCTTCTTCGGAGGCTGTTTTTGGGAGAAAGGTTCTACAGGCAGTGGTTCCTTCCGTTTAATTTCCTGCCTTGTCCCTCCCATCATCCGTGTACTTTAGCTTTGGTATTGGTATCCCACAAGTAATGGATGATCCGTGGACTGGATACACTTAACAAGAGAAAACATAATTTATGCTTACCTGATAAATTTATTTCTCTTGTAGTGTATCCAGTCCACAGCCCGCCCTGTCCTTTTCAGGCAGGTCCAAATTTTAATTAAACTACAGTCACCACTGCACCCTATGGTTTCTCCTTTCTCGGCTTGTTTCGGTCGAATGACTGGATATGGCAGTGAGGGGAGGAGCTATATAGCAGCTCTGCTGTGGGTGATCCTCTTGCAACTTCCTGTTGGGAAGGAGAATATCCCACAAGTAATGGATGATCCGTGGACTGGATACACTACAAGAGAAATAAATTTATCAGGTAAGCATAAATTATGTTTTATGTAAGAACTTACCTGATAAATTCATTTCTTTCATATTGGCAAGTCGATGAGACCCACCCTTTTTATGGTGGTTATGTTTTTTTTTAATGCTTTTTACTCCTTTTTCTACCACCCCACTACTTGGCTATTCGTTAAACTGAATTGTGGGTGTGGTGAGGGGTGTATTTATAGGCATTTTGAGGTTTGGGAAACTTTGCCCCTCCTGGTAGGATTGTATATCCCATATGTCACTAGCTCATGGACTCTTGCCAATATGAAAGAAATTAATTTATCTGGTAAGTTCTTACATAAATTATGTTTCTTCTACAAGATATGACGAGTCCACGGATTTCATCCTTACTTGTGGGATTTAACCTCCTGCTAACAGGAAGTGGCAAGGAGCACCACAGCAGAGCTGTATATATAGCTCCTCCCTTCCCTCCACCTCCAGTCATTCTCTTTGCCTGTGTTAGAAATAGGAAGAGGTAAAGTGAGGTGTTAGTTTAGATTCTTCAATCAAGAAGTTTTTTATTTTAAAATGGTGTACTATTTTTCTCAGGGGGAAATCGTCAGTCTATTGCTTCCCAAGAGGAGTGGAGACATCTTATTTTCTGCCCTGATGTTGATGATCTTAGCAAACATTATATTCCATGATGGTTCCCACATCACAGCTGAAGGTAGTGTAAGAAAATCTTCAGTGTGGAGAACGGTGTCTTGCTACAAGCAGCATTGAGGTATGTTCAGTCTTTTGTTTCTGGGGAGACGATGCATCAGAACAGGCTGACATTTTTCCCTATATGGGGAAGGGTAAGCAGTATGCACTATATGAAAGGAAATGGTGTACCTGGAATCCCTTTATATTATTTGCCAAAGTATGTAAATATAACTTTGAGGCTTATTTAGGGCTGGACGCTGGGAGTTGCGGTTTGTTTAAGGGCTGTTAACTTTATTACTGGCCTGAAGTAGTGCGGTGTTACTATGTTTTCTGTGTGTACAAGAGGGCACATGGCTTTGTTTTTTTCTTACAAGTGGACATGTTGTTTTTACTTGCGACCCATGCGGGTCTTAGTCAGGATTAGAGTAACGCCCATGGTGGGCGGGGCCTGTTTTGCGCGCTTTGACGCGCAGTATCATCCGGATCGCATAGCAAGCAGAGGCTGGGGCTCTGGTGGGGCCTAAGTTGTCTCTGTCTATCGAAGGGTTTTTCAAGCTTATCAGGCTACAGCAAGTGTATCCGGGGGCAGGTCGGCCCACAGGGGCCAAATTAAGAAAATAAGTTTCTGTTCTAATCGATATATTTTGTTTTCTTACATATCTAAGCAAGTGGATGCAATACTAATAGAGTATTTTGGGCACTTTAAAATAATTTTTTCTGTTCCAAACACGTTTTTGCAGATATCAGAAAAATAGTTGCGCTTTTAAAATTTAAAGGCGCAGTACAGTTTTTTTTTGCATTAACATTTTCGCATACAATTTGAATTCAGAGCTCAATATTTTATGCAAAGTACGACTATTATTAATATTGCTAGTCTGTTTAACATGTCTGACACTGAGGAGGAAACTCCTTGCTCTATGTGTTTAGATGCCACTGTGGAGCTCCCTCTGTCTTTTTGTCCCTCGTGTACTGAGAGGGCCTTACAATGTAAAGCACAAATTTTATGTAAAGAAAATGTGTATAAGGATGATTCTCAGTCTGAGGAGTATACCGCTAACTTCTCCCCAAGCGTCACAACCTTTAACGCCCACCTTTAACGTCACAACCTTTAACGCCCACCCAAGCGATCCCTGGTTCTTCAACCGCGTCTTATTCATTTACTCTGCAGGATATGGCTGCAGTTATGTCAACTACCCTTACAAAGGTATTATCTAAGTTGCCAGTGTTACAGGGCAAACGCAGTAGGACAGAGGTCAATGTGAATGCTGAGTCCTCTGATGCTTTGTTAGCTATTTCCGATGTACCCTCACAGGGATCTGATTTGGGGGTCAGGGAACTTCTGTCTGAGGGGGAACTTTCCAATTCGGGAAGTGCGTTACCTCAGATGGACTCAGACGTCATGGCCTTTAGATTTAAGCTTGAACACCTCCGCCTGTTACCTCGGGAGGTTTTAGCCACTCTGGATGACTGTGACTCTATTGTGGTACCACCAGAGAAATTGTGTAAGATGGACAAATACTTAGAGGTAACTGCTTACGCTGATGTTTTTCCGGTTCCTAAGAGAATCTCAGAGATTATTAAGAGGGAATGGGACAGACCGGGTATCCCGTTCTCACCCTCTCCTAATTTCAAAAAGATGTATCCCATATCTGACACTGTTCGGGACTCTTGGCAAACGGTCCCTAAGGTGGAAGGAGCTATATCTACCCTGGCTAAGCGTTCAACTATTCCTATTGAGGACAGCTGTGCTTTTAAAGACCCTATGGATGAGAAATTGGAGGGTCTTCTAAATAAATTGTTTATTCATTAGGGTTTCCTCTTACAACCAACAGCCTGCATTGTACCAGATAGAATTAAGGCTCTTAAGCTGGCTAATTCTTTTATTACAGATGCCGCCTTTCAGATTGCCAAGTTGGCGGCTAAAAATGTCGGATTTGCTATTTTAGCGTGTAGAGCGTTATGGTTAAATTCTTGGTCTGCTAATGTGTCATCCAAGTCAAAGCTTTTGGCTATTCCTTTCAAGGGGAAAACCCTTTTCGGGCCTGACTTGAAGGAGATCATTTCTGACATTATGGGAGGGTAAGGGTCATCTCCTGCCTCAGGATAGAACTGCTAAACTGAGGGGTAAACAATAATTTTCGTTCCTTTCGGAACTTTAAAGGAGTCCCCTCTTCTTTTGCCAAGCAGGAAGGGAATTTTGCTCAGGCCAAGTCCGTCTGGAGACCCAACCAGGCTTGGAACAAGGGTAAACAACCCAAGAAGCCCGCTGCTGCTACCAAGACAGCATGAAGGGGCGGCCCCCGATGCGGGACCGGATCTAGTAGGGGGCAGACTTTCTCTCTTTGCCCAGGCTTGTGTAAGAGATGTTCAGGATCCTTGGACACTGAAGATCGTGTCCCAAGGGTATCAGCTGGAATTCAAAAGTTCTTTCCCAAGGGGGAGGTTCCTTCTGTCACGATTGTCTGCAGACCAGACAAAAAGAGAGGCGCTCTTACGTTGTGTAAAATACCTCTCTACTATGGGAGTAATTCATCCCGTTCCAAGACTGGGACAGGGGTTTTAATCAAATCTTTTCGTGGTCCCCAAAAAAGAGGGCATGTTTCTACCCATTTTAGATCTAAAGAGTCTAAACAAGTTTCTCAGAGTCCCATCCTTCAATATGGAGACTGTTCGAACAATTCTACCATTGATACAGGATTTGAAGGATGCATACCTTCATATTCCTATCCACAAGGATCATCATCTTTTCCTAAGGTTTGCCTTCCTGGACAAACATTTTCAGTTTGTGGCTCTTCCCTTCGGGTTGGCCACAGCACCCAGGATCTTCACGAAGGTTTTAGGGTCCCTTCTGGCGGTTCTCAGGCCACGAGGCATTGCAGTGGCTCCTTATCTGGACGATATTCTGATCCAGGCGTCGTCTTACCATGTGACAAACTCTCATACAGACATGGTTCTGTCCTTTCTGAGGACTCACGGGTGGAAGGTGAATCTAGAAAAGAGTTCATTAATTCCACAGACCAAGGTTCCCTTCCTGGGAACTCTAATAGATTCTATATCCATTCATTTTTTTTTTGACAGAGGTCAGAAAGTTAAAGATTCTGAATACATGCCGAGCCCTTCAGTCCAATCCTCGACCTTCAGTGGCCCAGTGCATGGAGGTAATTGGATTGATGGTGGCAGCAATGGACATCATTCCTTTTTCTTGTTTTCATCTCATACCACTACAGCTGAGCATGCTCAGACAGTGGAATGGAGATTATGCAAATTTGTCTCCTCAGATAGATCTGGATCAGGAGACAAGAGACTCTCTTCTTTGGTGGTTGTCTCAGGATCATCTGTCCCAAGGGGCGTGCTTCCGCAAAACCTCATGGGTGATAGTGACGACGGACGTCAGCCTTCTGGGTTGGGGTGCGGTCTGGAATTCCCTGAAGGCACAGGGTGTGTGGACTCAGTCGGAGTCACTTCTTCCAATCAATATTCTGGAATTGAGAACAATATTCAATGCGCTTCAGGCATTGCCTCAGTTGGCTTCGGCCAAATTCATTCACTTTCAGTCGGACAACATCACGATTGTGGCCAACATCAATCATCAGTGAGGAACAAGGAGTTCCTTAGCGATGACAGAAGTATCCAAGATAATTCGGTGGGCGGAGGCCCACTCTTGTTATCTGTCAGCAATCTACATCCCAGGAGTAGACAACTGGGAAGCGGACTTTTTAAGCAGACAGACGTTTCATCCAGGGGAGTGGGAACTCCATCCGGAGGTCTTTGCCACTCTGATCCTCAGATGGGGCAGACCGGAGTTGGATCTGATGGCATCTCGTCAGAATGCCAAGCTTCAAAGATACGGATCCAGGTCAAGGGATCCTCAGGCCGAACTGATAGATGCCTTGGCAGTGCCTTGGTCATTCAACCTAGCTTATGTGTTTCCACCATTTGCTCTCCTGCCTCGGGTGATTGCTCGGATTAAACAGGAGAGGGCTTCAGTAATTCTAATCGCGCCTGCGTGGCCTTGCAGGACTTTGTATGCCGATCTAGTGGACATGTCCTCTGCCGCCGTGGAAGCTTCCATTGAGGCAGGACCTTCTTTTTCAGGGACCCTTCCAACACCCAAATCTAGTTTCTCTGCAACTGACTGCTTGGAGATGGAACGCTTGATTTTATCTAAGCGGGGGTTCTCTGATTCGGTCATTGATACTTTGATTCAGGCACGTAAGCCTGTCACTAGAAAGATCTATCATAAGATATGGCGTAAATATCTTTTTAGGTGTGAATCCAAAGGCTACTCATGGAGTAGTTAGGATTCCAAGGATTCTGTCCTTTCTCCAAGAAGGATTGGAGAACGGGTTATCAGCGAGTTCCTTAAAGAGACAAATCTCTGCTTTGTCAATTTTACTACACAAACGTTTGGCAGATGTTCCAGACGTTCAGTCTTTTTGTCAGGCTCTAACCAGAATTAAGCCTGTGTTTAGACCAATTGCTCCACCCTGGAGTTTGAATTTAGTTCTTAATGTTCTTAGTGGAGTTCCGTTTGAATCCATGCATTCCATAGATACTAAGTTGTTATCTTGGAAAGTTTTATTTTTGGTTGCTATTTCTTCTGCTCATAGAGTTTCAGAGCTTTCAGCTTTACAAGGTGATTCGCCTTATCTTTTCTTCCATTTTGATAAGGTGGTTTTACGTACCAAACCTGGTTTCCTTCCTAAGGTTGTTTCTAATAAGAATATTAATCAGGAAATTGTTGTTCCTTCATTATGTCCTAATCCTTCTTTCTCTTGTTAAGTGTATCCAGTCCACGGATCATCCATTACTTGTGGGATATTCTCCTTCCCAACAGGAAGTTGCAAGAGGATCACCCACAGCAGAGCTGCTATATAGCTCCTCCCCTCACTGCCATATCCAGTCATTCTCTTGCAACTCTCAACAAAGATGGGCGTAGTAAGAGGAGAGTGGTGTATTATAGTTAGTTTTTTAACTTCAATCAAAAGTTTATTTTTAAATGGTACCGGAGTGTACTGTTTCATCTCAGGCAGCATTAGAAGAAGAATCTGCCTGTGATTTCTATGATCTTAGCAGAAGTAACTAAGATCCACTGCCGTTCTCACATATTCTGAGGAGTGAGGTAACTTCAGAGGGGGAATGGCGTGCAGGTTTTCCTGCAATAAGGTATGTGCAGTTAATATATTTCTAGGGATGGAATTTGCTAGAAAAATGCTGCTGATACCGGATTAATGTAAGTTAAGCCTTAAATGCAGTGATAGCGACTGGTATCAGGCTAATTAACAGAGATACATACTCTTATAAAAGTGTAATATAAAATGTTTGCTGGCATGTTAATCGTTTTCTTCTGTTAAGTGTGATCAGTCCACGGGTCATCATTACTTGTGGGATATTAACTGCTCCCCTACAGGAAGTGCAAGAGGATTCACCCAGCAGAGTTGCTATATAGCTCCTCCCCTCTACGTCACCTCCAGTCATTCTCTTGCACCCAACGACTAGATAGGATGTGTGAGAGGACTATGGTGATATATTTAGTTTTTATATCTTCAATCAAAAGTTTGTTATTTTATAATAGCACCGGAGTGTGTTATTCCTTCTCTGGTAGAATTTGAAGAAGAATCTACCTGAGTTTTTCTATGATTTTAGCCGGAGTAGTTAAGATCATATTGCTGTTTCTCGGCCATCTGAGGAGAGGTAAACTTCAGATCAGGGGACAGCAGGCAGATTAATCTGCAAAGAGGTATGTAGCAGTTTATTATTTTCTGACATGGAATTGATGAGAAAATCCTGCCATACCGTTATAATGTAAACTCAGCCTTGAATGCAGTAGATGTAGCTGATATCAGGCTGTCATGTATGTATATTTTACACTTCAGTTTTCTGGGAAATGGTACTTCTCTGGCTTTTAAACTGTATACATAGACTTAACCTATTTTGCAGGGACTTGCAATAGGTTTTAAATGACAATTAATTATTGAGGTAAAACGTTTTTTTGCTGGCATGTAAAAACGTTTTTTTCTCTGAGGTACTGGGGGAAAAAATGTTTTGGGCACTTTTTTTCCACTTGGCAATAGTTTTGATTTAAATTAGAGCAGTTCACTGATCCCTCTCACTGTTATGTGTGTGGGGGAGGGGCCATTTTGGTGCTTTCACTATGCATCAGAAAAACTCAGTCAGAGGTTCATTTTCTTCCTGCATGATCCGGTTCATCTCTACAGAGTTCAGGGATCTCTAGAGTCTTTTTTGTGGGAAGTAATCATTCACAGCAGAGCTGTGCTGATTGTATTGACTGTGATATAAAAAACGTTTATTTGTGTATTTTTTTCTGCTGCCTGGGTTAGTTATCATTTGCTGAGGGGAACAATCCTTTGCTAAAACTGTATATTCTGACAAAGATTGATGCTATAACTTAATTATTTTATCTGTTATAATATTTTCTGTGCTTCTTAAAGGCACAGTTCGTTTTCATATTATTTGTAAATTACTTTGAAAAGTATTTCCAAGTTGCTGTTTATTTGCTAGTGTGTTAAACATGTCTGATTCAGAGGAATATCTCTGTGCTATATGTGTTAATGCCAAAGTGGAGCCCAATAGAAATTTATGTACTAAATGTATTGATGCTACTTTAAAAAATAGTCAATCTGTACAAATTGAACATATTTCACCAAACAACGAGGGGAGAGTTATGCCGACTAACTCGCCTCACGTGTCAGTACCTGCATCTCCCGCTCAGGAGGTGCGTCATATTGTAGCGCCGAGTGCATCTGGGCGGCCATTACAAATCACATTACAAGATATGGCTACTGTTATGACTGAAGTTTTGGCTAAACTACCAGAACTAAGAGGTAAACGTGATCACTCTGGGATGAGAACAGAGTGCGCTGATAATGCAAGGGCCATGTCTGATACTGCGTCACAGTTTGCAGAACGTGAAGACGGAGAGCTTCATTCTGTGGGTGACGGTTCTGATCCAAATAAACTGGACTCAGACATTTCAAATTTTAAATTTAAGCTTGAGAACCTCCGTGTGTTACTAGGGGAGGTATTAGCGGCTCTGAATGATTGTAACACAGTTGCAATCCCAGAAAAAATGTGTAGGTTGGATAAATATTTTGCGGTACCGACGAGTACTGACGTTTTTCCTATACCTAAGAGACTTACTGACATTGTTACTAAGGAGTGGGATAGACCCGGTGTGCCTTTCTCACCCCCTCCTATATTCAGAAAAATGTTTCCAATAGACGCCGCCACACGGGACTTATGGCAAATGGTCCCTAAGGTGGAGGGAGCAGTTTCTACTTTAGCTAAGCGTACCACTATCCCAGTGGAGGATAGCTGTGCTTTTTCAGATCCAATGGATAAAAAATTAGAGGGTTACCTTAAGAAAATGTTTGTTCAACAAGGGTTTATATTGCAACCTCTTGCATGTATTGCGCCTGTCACGGCTGCAGCAGCATTTTGGTTTGAGTCTCTGGAAGAGACACTTCAATCATCCACACTAGATGACATCACACACAAACTTAAATTCCTTAAGTTAGCTAATTCATTTATTTCAGATGCCGTAGTACATTTAACTAAACTTGCGGCTAAAAATTCAGGATTCGCCATTCAGGCACGCAGAGCTCTGTGGCTAAAATCCTGGTCAGCTGATGTTACGTCTAAATCTAAATTGCTTAATATTCCTTTCAAAGGGCAGACCTTATTCGGGCCCGGCTTGAAAGAGATTATTGATGACATTACAGGAGGTAAAGGTCATGCCCTGCCTCAGGACAAGGCCAAAGCCAAGGCTAGACAGTCCAATTTTCGTTCCTTTCGTAATTTCAAAGCAGGAGCAGCATCAACTTCCTCTGCACCAAAACAGGAAGGAGCTGTTGCTCGCTACAGACAAGGCTGGAAACCTAACCAGTCCTGGAACAGGGGCAAACAGGCCAGAAAACCTGCTGCTGCCCCTAAGACAGCATGAATTGAGGGCCCCCGATCCGGGACCGGATCTAGTGGGGGGCAGACTTTCCCTCTTCGCCCAGGCTTGGGCAAGAGATGTTCAGGATCCCTGGGCGTTAGAGATCATATCTCAGGGATACCTTCTGGACTTCAAATCCTCTCCCCCAAGAGGGAGATTTCATCTGTCAAGGTTGTCAACAAACCTAACAAAGAAGGAAGCGTTTCTACGCTGCGTACAAGATCTTTTATTAATGGGAGTGATCCATCCAGTTCCGCGGTTGGAACAAGGACAAGGGTTTTACTCAAATCTGTTTGTAGTTCCCAAAAAGAGGGAACCTTCAGGCCAATCTTGGATTTAAAGATCCTAAACAAATTCCTAAGAGTTCCATCGTTCAAGATGGAAACTATTCGAACAATTTTGCCCATGATCCAAGAGGGTCAGTACTTGACCACAGTGGATTTAAAGGATGCTTACCTTCACATACCGATTCACAGAAGTCATTACCGGTATCTAAGGTTTGCCTTTTTAGACAGGCATTACCAGTTTGTAGCTCTTCCATTCGGACTGGCTACGGCTCCAAGAATCTTCACAAAGGTTCTGGGCACTCTTCTGGCGGTACTAAGACCGCGAGGAATTTCAGTAGCTCCGTACTTAGACGACATACTGATACAAGCTTCAAGCTTTCAAACTGCCAAATCTCATACAGAGATAGTACTGGCATTTCTAAGGTCGCATGGATGGAAAGTGAACGAAGAGAAAAGTTCTCTCTTTCCACTCACAAGAGTTCCCTTCCTGGGGACTCTGATAGATTCTGTAGAAATGAAGATTTACCTGACAGAGGACAGGTTAACAAAACTTCAAAATGCATGCCGTGTCCTTCATTCCATTCAAGAGACCAGAAATTCTCTTCTATGGTGGCTTTATCGGCCACATCTGTCCAGGGGAATGCCATTCAGCAGGCCAGACTGGTCAATTGTAACAACAGACGCCAGCCTACTAGGTTGGGGCGCTGTCTGGAATTCTCTGAAGGCTCAGGGACTATGGAATCAGGAGGAGAGTCTTCTTCCAATAAACATTCTGGAATTGAGAGCAGTCCTCAATGCTCTTCTGGCTTGGCCCCAGTTAGCAACTCGGGGGTTCATCAGGTTCCAGTCGGACAACATCACGACTGTAGCTTATATCAACCATCAGGGAGGGACAAGAAGCTCCCTAGCAATGATGGAAGTATCGAAGATAATTCGCTGGGCAGAGTCTCACTCTTGCCACCTGTCTGCAATCCACATCCCGGGAGTGGAGAACTGGGAGGCGGATTTCTTAAGTCGTCAGACTTTTCATCCGGGGGAGTGGGAACTTCATCCAGAGGTCTTTGCCCAAATACTTCCACGTTGGGGCAAACCAGAGATAGATCTCATGGCGTCTCGACAGAACGCCAAGCTTCCGCGCTACGGGTCCAGATCCAGGGATCCGGGAGCGGTCCTGATAGATGCCTTGACAGCACCATGGACCTTCAGGATGGCTTATGTGTTTCCACCTTTCCCGATGCTTCCTCGATTGATTGCCAGAATCAAACAGGAGAAAGCATCAGTGATTCTAATAGCGCCTGCATGGCCACGCAGGACTTGGTATACAGATCTGGTGGACATGTCATTCTGTCCACCTTGGTCGTTACCTCTGAAACAGGACCTTCTGATTCAGGGTCCTTTCAAACATCAAAATCTAACTTCTCTGAAGCTGACTGCTTGGAAATTGAACGCTTGATCTTATCAAAGCGTGGTTTTTCTGAGTCAGTTATTGATACCTTAATACAGGCTAGGAAGCCTGTCACCAGAAAGATTTACCATAAAATATGGCGTAAATACCTATATTGGTGCGAATCCAAAGGTTACTCTTGGAGTAAGGTTAGGATTCCTAGGATATTGTCTTTTCTACAAGAAGGTTTAGAAAAGGGGTTATCCGCTAGTTCCTTAAAGGGACAGATCTCAGCTCTGTCCATTCTGTTACACAAGCGTCTGTCAGAAGTTCCAGAAGTTCAGGCTTTTTGTCAGGCTTTGGCCAGGATTAAACCTGTGTTTAAAGCTGGCTCCACCATGGAGTTTAAACCTTGTTCTTAACGTTTTACAGGGTGTTCCGTTTGAACCCCTTCATTCCATTGATATAAAGTTGTTATCTTGGAAAGTTCTATTTTTAATGGCTATTTCCTCGGCTCGAAGAGTCTCTGAGTTATCAGCCCTACATTGTGATTCTCCTTATTTGATTTTTCACTCGGATAAGGTAGTTCTGCGTACTAAGCCTGGGTTCTTACCTAAGGTAGTCACTAACAGGAATATCAATCAGGAGATTGTTGTTCCATCCTTGTGCCCAAATCCTTCTTCGAGGAAGGAACGTCTTTTGCACAATCTGGATGTAGTTCGTGCCCTTAAATTTTATTTACAGGCAACTAAAGATTTTCGACAAACGTCTTCCCTGTTTGTCGTTTACTCTGGTCAGAGGAGAGGTCAAAAAGCTTCTGCTACCTCTCTCTCTTTTTGGCTTCGTAGCATAATTCGTTTAGCTTATGAGACTGCTGGACAGCAGCCTCCTGAAAGAATTACAGCTCATTCCACTAGAGCTGTGGCTTCCACTTGGGCCTTTAAGAATGAGGCCTCTGTTGAACAGATTTGCAAGGCTGCAACTTGGTCTTCGCTTCATACTTTTTCCAAATTTTACAAATTTGACACTTTTGCTTCCTCGGAGGCTATTTTTGGGAGAAAGGTTCTTCAGGCAGTGGTTCCTTCTGTATAAAGAGCCTGCCTATCCCTCCCGTCATCCGTGTACTTTTGCTTTGGTATTGGTATCCCACAAGTAATGATGACCCGTGGACTGATCACACTTAACAGAAGAAAACATAATTTATGCTTACCTGATAAATTCCTTTCTTCTGTAGTGTGATCAGTCCACGGCCCGCCCTGTTTTTTAAGGCAGGTAAATATTTTTTAAATTATACTCCAGTCACCACTACACCCTTGGCTTCTCCTTTCTCGTTGGTCCTTGGTCGAATGACTGGAGGTGACGTAGAGGGGAGGAGCTATATAGCAACTCTGCTGGGTGAATCCTCTTGCACTTCCTGTAGGGGAGCAGTTAATATCCCACAAGTAATGATGACCCGTGGACTGATCACACTACAGAAGAAAGGAATTTATCAGGTAAGCATAAATTATGTTTTTATATATGTTTGGTGACAAAACTTATTGGGGCCTAGTTTTTTTCCACATGGCTGGCTTGATTTTTGCCTAGAAACAGTTTCCTGAAGCTTTCCACTGTTGCAATATGAGTGGGAAGGGCCTATTTTAGTGCTTTTCTGTGTAGCTAAAAATACTGACAGAGACATTCAGCTTCCCTCTGCATGATACAGGACATCTCTGAAGGGCTCAAAAGGCTTTAAAGTCGTGTTTGAGGAGGGTAACAATCACAGTAGACTGTGGCAGTTGTGACTGTGTTTAAAAAAACGTTTTTGTCATTTATTATTCTGTTTTTGTTATTATGGGGTTAATCATCCATTTGCAAGTGGGTGCAATGCTCTGCTGACTTGTTACAGACACTGTTAAAAATTTGTTAGTGTAACTGCCTTTTTTCACAGTTATTTCAAATTTTGTAAAAATTTGTTTCTCTTAAAGGCACAGTAACGTTTTTTATATTGCTTGTTAACTTGCTTTAAAGTGTTTTCCAAGCTTGCTAGTCTCATTGCTAGTCTGTACAAACATGTCTGAAACAGAGGATACTTGTTCATTATGTTTAAAAGCCATGGTGGAGCCCCATAGGAGAAATTTACCTGACGGAGTCCAGGTTATCTAAACTTCTAAATGCTTGCCGTGTTCTTCACTCTATTCCGCGCCCCACGGTGGCTCAGTGCATGGAAGTAATCGGCTTAATGGTAGCGGCGATGGACATAGTGCCATTCGCGTGCCTGCATCTCAGACCGCTGCAATTATGCATGCTCAGTCAGTGGAATGGGGATTACACAGATTTGTCCCCTCTACTAAATCTGGATCAGGAAAGCAGAGATTCTCTTCTCTGGTGGTTATCTCGGGCCCATCTGTCCAAGGGTATGACCTTTCGCAGACCAGATTGGACAATTGTAACAACAGATGCCAGCCTTCTAGGTTGGGGTGCAGTCTGGAACTCCCTGAAGGCTCAGGGTTCATGGACTCAGGAGGAGAAACTCCTCCCAATAAATATTCTGGAGTTAAGAGCAATATTCAATGCTCTTCTGGCTTGGCCTCAGCTAGCAACACTGAGGTTCATCAGATTTCAGTCGGACAACATCACGACTGTGGCTTACATCAACCATCAAGGGGGAACCAGGAGTTCCCTAGCGATGTCAGAAGTCTCCAAGATAATTTGCTGGTCAGAGACTCACTCTTGCCACCTGTCAGCGATCCATATCCCAGGTGTAGAGAACTGGGAGGCGGATTTTCTAAGTCGTCAGACTTTTCATCCGGGGGAATGGGAACTCCATCCGGAGGTGTTTGCTCAATTGGTTCTCCGTTGGGGCAAACCAGAATTGGATCTCATGGCGTCTCACCAGAACGCCAAGCTTCCTTGTTACGGATCCAGGTCCAGGGACCCAGAAGCGGCACTGATAGATGCTCTAGCAGCGCCTTGGTTCTTCAACCTGGCTTATGTGTTTCCACCGTTTCCTCTGCTCCCTCGTCTGATTGCCAAAATCAAACAGGAAAGAGCATCGGTGATATTGATAGCGCCTGCGTGGCCACGCAGGACCTGGTATGCAGACCTAGTGGACATGTCATCCTTTCCACCATGGACTCTGCCTCTGAGACAAGACCTTCTAATACATGGTCCTTTCAATCATCCGAATCTACTTTCTCTGAGACTGACTGCATGGAGATTGAACGCTTGATCCTATCAAAGCGTGGCTTCTCCGAGTCAGTAATTGATACCTTAATACAGGCACGAAAGCCTGTCACCAGGAAAATTTACCACAAGATATGGCGTAAATATCTTCATTGGTGTGAATCCAAGAATTACTCATGGAGTAGGGTTAGGATTCCTAGGATATTGTCCTTCCTCCAAGAGGATTTGGACAAAGGATTATCAGCCAATTCTTAAAAGGGACAGATTTCTGCTCTGTCTATTGTTTTACACAAGCGTCTGGCAGAAGTTCCAGACGTTCAGGCATTTTGTCAGGCTTTAGTTAGAATTAAGCCTGTGTTTAAACATGTTGCTCCTCCATGGAGCTTAAACTTGGTTCTTAAAGTTCTTCAAGGGGTTCCGTTTGAACCCCTTCATTCTATTGATATCAAACTTCTTTCATGGAAAGTTCTTTTTCTGATGGCTATTTCCTCGGCTCGAAGAGTCTCGGAGTTATCTGCCTTACATTGTGATTCTCCTTATCTGATCTTTCATTCAGATAAAGTTGTTCTGCGTACAAAACCTGGGTTTTTACCTAAGGTGGTTTCTAACAAGAATATCAATCAAGAGATTGTTGTTCCATCATTATGTCCTAATCCTTCTTCAAAGAAGGAACGTCTTTTGCATAATCTAGACGTAGTCTGTGCCTTGAAGTTTTACTTACAGGCTACTAAAGATTTTCGCCAAACATCTAACCTGTTTGTTGTTTACTCTGGACAGAGGAGAGGTCAGAAGGCCTCGGCAACCTCTCTTTCTTTTTGGCTTCGGAGTATAATCCGTTTAGCCTATGAGACTGCTGGACAGCAGCCTCCTGAAAGGATTACAGCTCATTCTACTAGAGCTGTGGCTTCCACCTGGGCCTTTAAAAATGAGGCCTCTGTTGAACAGATTTGCAAGGCTGCAACTTGGTCTTCCCTTCATACTTTTTCCAAATTTTCCAAATTTGATACTTTTGCTTCTTCGGAGGCTGTTTTTGGGAGAAAGGTTCTACAGGCAGTGGTTCCTTCCGTTTAAGTTCCTGCCTTGTCCCTCCCATCATCCGTGTACTTTAGCTTTGGTATTGGTATCCCACAAGTAATGGATGATCCATGGACTGGATACACTTAACAAGAGAAAACATAATTTATGCTTACCTGATAAATTTATTTCTCTTGTAGTGTATCCAGTCCACGGCCCGCCCTTTTCAGGCAGGTCTAAATTTTAATTAAACTGCAGTCACCACTGCACACTATGGTTTCTCCTTTTCTCTGCTTGTTTCGGTCGAATGACTGGATATGGCAGTGAGGGGAGGAGCTATATAGCAGCTCTGCTGTGGGTGATCCTCTTGCAACTTCCTGTTGGGAAGGAGAATATCCCACAAGTAATGGATGATCCGTGGACTGGATACACTACAAGAGAAATAAATTTATCAGGTAAGCATAAATTATGTTTTTAAGAAGGAGCGTATGTTGAATAGCTTGGTCATGGTCCGTGCCCTGAAGTTTTACTTGTAGACGACCAAGGATTTCCGTCAATCATCTTTATTATTCATTGTTTTTTCTGGAAAGCATAGGGGTCAGAAAGCTGCGGCTACCTCTTTCTTTTTGGCTGAAGAGTATCATCCGTCTGGCGTATGAGACTGCTGGACAGCAGCCTCCTGAAAGAATTACTGCTCATTCTACTAGGGCTGTGGCTTCCTCATGGGCATTTAAAAATTATGCTTCTGTTGAACAGATTTGCAAGGCTGCAACTTGGTCGTCTCTTCACACTTTTCCAAATTTTATAAAGTTACTTCTGAGGCTGGTTTTGGGAGAAAGGTTCTTCAAGCAGTGGTGCTTTCCATTTAGGTTCCTGTCTTGTCCCTCCCTTTCATCCGTGTCCTGTAGCTTTGGTATTGTATCCCACAAGTAAGGATGAAAGCCGTGGAGTCGTCATATCTTGTAGAAGAAAAGGAAATTTATGCTTACCTGATAAATTTATTTCTTCTACGATATGACGAGTCCACGGCCCACACTGTCATTTTTAAGACAGGTATATATATATATATATATTATATTTTTGTTAAACTTCAGTCACCTCTGCACCTTTGGCTTTTCCTTTCTATTCCTAACTTGGGTCAAAGGACTGGAGGTGGGGGGAAGGTAGGAGCTATATATACAGCTCTGCTGTGGTGCTCTTTGCCGACTGCACTCTGCTGCACAAATATCATGTCAGCATAAATATTATGTTCACATAAGAATTTAACTATCACAACAAAAAGAACCTTGTTCTGAAACTGTTTTTATATTGACCGATCTCTAGACATGTTTGACTAACCATTTCTCCACACATATCCTTTACATAAAATTATAAACATACACAAATTACATGTATATATACCTAGAGGAGCCAAGTTAGTACATATTTAGTAAACTAATAGTAATCAACTATTCCTATTGACGTGTAACTACTGTGAACTGAAAGTTTGTCCACATTACACTAGGTTTTGATGAACTAGGTGTTTTTGCGTTTATAAACAAACAGATCATTATTAACTACATCTATAGGAAAATATTTTTCCAAGAACCAATGCACCTCTCAGAGTAAGACCGATACATACATAGACACTAGAAGCCCTTCTCATATTCTGTACACAATCACTTGAAATTCTCACTACACCAATAGATGATCTTTATGTATCTTTATTAATTTTTAAAAGATTTGTTTAGATTTTTTTTAGAATTTTTTTAAATTTTTTAAATTCTAATAAGAATTCTTACAAAATTCCAACGAACTGTTTTTAGAAGAACATTTGTACTTTTTATAGAGCAACTTGTTACATATAAACTTGTATTTAAATAAAGGATAATATTTACAAATTTTATGTCTATCATTATATTTGATCAATTTTAAACATATAGTAACTAATTTCAACCCATTTCTATAGTTGCAGCATTTATTTGCGCCCGAAACTCTGAAATTCTCTTTTGCTCTTTGCCACTTCCTGTTAGCAGGAGGTTAATATCCCACAAGTAAGGATGAAATCCGTGTACTCGTCACATCGTAGAAGAAATAAATTTATCAGGTAAGCATAAATTTTGTTTTTTAGTGGCCGTTTCCTCTGTTTGCAGAGTGTCTGAGCTTTCAGCTTTGATGTGTGATTCTTCCTATCAGGTGATCCATCAGGATAAGGTTTTGTTTAGGACTCAACCAGGCTTTCTACCTAAGGTGGTGAAAACTCGTAACATCAATCAGGAGATTTTGGTTCCTTCTGTGTCCCAACACGTCTTCCTCTAAGGAGAGACTGTTGCACAATATGGATGTGGTCAGAGTATTGACATTCTTTCTTCACGCTACTAAGGAGCTTTGTTTATCTTCTAATTTATTATGTATACCGGTAAGCTCAAGGAGGCAAAAGGCCTCAGCTGTTACTTTTTCATTTTGGCTGATAAGTCTGATCAGTATGGCCTACAGGGCAGCGGGCCAAGAGCCCCTTTCTAGAATCACGGCCCATTCTTTAGTGCCCACTATTTGGGACTTCAAAAATGAGGTGTCAATTGAGCCGATCTGTAAGGTTGCAACGGGGTGTTCTTTACACACTTTCACAAACTTCTAGAAGTTTGTTTTTGCTTCGGCAGAAGCATCTTTTGTGTGAAGGGTTCTACAAGCTGTTGTGCCTTGTTCCTAGGGCTGCCTCCTGTATTTTTTCCCTCCCTAACATTTGTGAACTCCACAGCTTGGGTGTTGGTTTCCCATAGAGGGTCAATGTGGACTTTCACTGCCAATTGAATGAAAATAAAAATTATCCTTGCCTGATGATTTAATTTCCTTCTTGGCAGTGAGAGTCCACGACCCCACCTGATTGCTATTTGGTAATGACGGCAGTCATTTTCTTTGCACCTCTGCAGCCCTTGTATCCCCCTTTCTTTATCCTTGGCAGAACTACTGGAGTTTAGGGGGAGTGGGAGAGAGATTTATAGTCTTCTTTGGGGTGTGTCTACCTCCTCCTGGTGGCCAGTAATAGTATTTTCCATAGGTAATTAATGTTCTTGTGGACTTTCACTGCCAAGAACAAAATTATTATTTTTTTTTATTATTCTTTTTTTTTTCATTAGTGTTTAATTTACATGTGTCACACTTTTTGAACATTCCTGATATGAATGCTAACCACAGTTTCTAAGGAATGGACAATAGTTCCACCATTTATCTATTTGCTTGAATACTTATGATGTATTTGTGGCACTTAAGAGAAGAGTTTTGACACAACTGATTTAAAGGGACAGTCCAATCCAGAATTGTTGTTTTAAAAAGATAGATAACCCCTTTGTTACCTATTCCCTAGTTTTGCATAAACAAAACGGTTATATTAATATACTCTGGGATTACCTTGTATCTAAGCCTCTGGAAACTGCCCCCTTATCTCAGTGCTATTTAGAGATTTGCATTTGATCTAATCGGCGCTGGCTCATTTGTAACTCCACAGGAGTGAGCCCAGTGTCATCTTTATGACACACATTAACTAACACTGTCTTGCCATGAAAAGCTAATAAAATGCACTTGGATAAAGGCAGCCTGCAGGGGCTTAGAAAAAGGCAGAGATTTAGAGTTTTAAAGGTCATAAAGTATATTAATATAACTGTTGTGCAAAGCTGGGCATTATCTTTTTATACATTAAACATTGTGGAGTAAACTGTACCTTTAAACTTAATTGTGTAGTTTTTGTGTGTTGAAGCAAATGGCTTATCATTTGTTAGCCCAACATCTTTCTTTCCTTTTCTTTGAATTTTGTTGGCTTACTGCAACAAAGTTTACTCCCTTGTTTCCAGGAAAACAATACACAGTTTTTTTTATGATGGTTTGTAAATATTAATTTTCTTTCTTAGGTACCCTCTCCAGTTTCAGAACCAGAAGAAGAAAATGATCCTGACGGGCCTTATGCTTTTAGAAGACGACCTGGATGCCAGTATTATGCTGTAAGACTTGGTGTTTTGAATTGTTTTCTATTATGCAAGACTTGTGCATATAAAAGTAAACAAATAGTATTGTTTTTGATGTGGAATGAAAATGCATTTCAAAAACTCTTCGAAGGTGTAACTAAAAGTATATGTGTTTGTGTTAATGATTTATTTTTTCCCCTTATGGTTATTTCCCTGTTTATCCTTTTTTTTTTTTTACGACAGGAGGTCTGTGCCTCAAGTCAATTTATGAGGCAAAGATGTAAACACAGAGAGACAGAAAACAGTATCCCTATCAAGACAAACCTTAGGTCAATTAGCATTGAAACACTAGGATATCTTAAGACATATTTAATCACTTTTAGGTTACAGGGTTACCAAATATGACAGACATGTCATGTGTAGTATCAAAATAATCTAAATGATTCCACAATGGGATTGCTTATAAGTGTATGTGTACGGAGTATTCATAACTAAAATTATAAGGTATCCTTTAAATTAAGCCAGGGCTTGTAAGTTTGATTTATTGCATGCCATAAAAAAGGAGGTGGCTACTTTCCATGCCCACTTTGGAAGGGACATGGTCAGAAATCTGACCGCAGAACAAATTATTTAATTGTGATTTCAATATGGGATTCTGAAGCAGCGTGTCTGAGATTCTTCAATCAAGTGTTTATTATTTTTTACAAATGGTGCCACAGTGTACTATTTTGTTCTGGGGTGTAGCCTAGACCAGATCAGTCTCTTCAGTGAAAAGAGAAGCATTTGGTGGCTTTAAGGCAATCGGAACTGGTGGGATTAAATTCTCACTGCGCCTCCCATACTGAGTGCTGCCCTGCAGATGATGGTCTTGGCAGATATTAACTAAGACCCTGTTTGTGTCCACAGAACTGCAGTAGGGAGAAGACCTCTTGATCCTGTGAGACCGGTCATGCTGTCACTCAGCATAGAGGTAAGTCTTTATTTTCTCTGGGACATAATATTAACACAGAATAGACTGTATGCTTCAATATCTGTTATGTGGGACATTATATAACTTTATCCCTACGTATTAGAGGTGATTAAGTTATGGGGCAGATTTCTGCAGTCTCAGAAACAGCAACTACCTGGCTTAAGTGTGCAGCCCAGAGGGTTATACTGTGTTGATAATGCGGGATGTCATGGGGAATAAATGTTGTTGCCTATCCCTGCTTTAACATGTTTATTGAACTTGCGTCGTGTATTTATCGGCATATATTAATAGTAAACATCATCCGACAGAGAGGTAATTTGTCGTCACTCCCAATGGGTCTATTTTGTTAAATTGCCAACAAGGAGGCTTATTCAATTTAACTCGCTGCTATACCTCCCAACGGCTTCTGTTAGTGACTTATCAGCCGACAGGGAGGTTTATTTTATTACACATGAAGTGTGTTGTCCGTACGGCTTCTTGTACAAGATGAAGCCGACTGGGAGGTTACTGCATTGTTTGACTTCTGTGAGAAATATGGGAATTTCTTTATTACCATGTGGTTCTCTCACTGTGTAAAATATGTGCGGCCAGTGAGACTTAGCTTATACGCCCACGATGGGCGGAGCTCCAGTGCGCGCCTTTTGCATTTTTTCTTCATTGTGATATGGGGAATTTTTTTTTTTTTTTTTTAAGGTACCATGAGGTCTCCGACGGCTCGCTTTGTCAAAATATATGCGGCCAGAGATGTTTGACGGATACGCCCATGATGGGCGGAGCTCCGTTATGCGCCATGGTTGCACTTTCCTTCAAGGTGTTACAGCAACACAATGTAGTAGAGAGGCTCTTTTCTGCTAGCGGATCGCAGTGTTCCTCCTCGGCTGTGTTTCACAAAAAAATATACAGCTGAGAGGTTTTTCGCGCCGTCTAGAGTATTTTCCTGAGTGAAGGTGTCCTCTCCTCTGTCAAGGCAGAGCGGTGTCACAAGTAAACACGAGTCCCACATTAAGTTAGACATGCTCCTTCCTGTATGAATTAATCGGAGGTGCAACTGCTATCTTTATAACGTGATGGGTTGATCTGTATAGTTAATTACACAACTGTCCCATACACTTTGGCCTTTATATGAAAGGAACATTCTCAGTTGGTAATGTTCCCCATATGTTGTGTGAAATACTTTTCAGTATGGTTACTATAAGCAACATTCTGTCTCTTGCCTATATTTTATGCAGGCCTTGCCTCTAATGCCTTTAAATGAATTAAACATGCTGTTGCAATGTTTCTTTACTGTTTATTCATCCTTTTTGAAGTTGGATGGTACAACAGATATTCAGTAGGTCATAGACACAGAGATGAGTCACTTTCAAATTTAAAGAGACAGTACTGTTTTTGTTCTATGTACATTCTATACATGATTTCAGCTGGTTATTTGTTGCTTCATCCCTTATTGAAATAAACTTTTGTTAACCTAAGTTTTTTTTCTACTCAGTGGGTGTGCTTTTACTGGCACCTTGCCTACATCCTAAGGTTGTCAGGTGCTCAAATTTACATGTAAATTTCTGAAGCTATGTGATGCAATATTGCACGCGACTTTAATTTGCTTTTGTACAATAAAGTAAATGTCTGTTTTTTTACAGTTCAAAGGACAGTAAGTCTCATTTTTATTAGGACATTACTGCTTTTTCTTTGGTGTGTGTTCATCCTTTGTGACTTTGGATGGAACAGCAGCACACTACAATGGAGTTTTCCTTTAAGATGTAAAGGAACTAAACCTATTGGCTGTTTCAGCTATAAAGTTTCTAAAAATTTCTTGCAGATTACCAAGTCGGCGGCTAAGAGTTTGGGATTTTCCGTCTTAGCACGCAGTGCCTTATGGTTGAATTCTTGATCTGCGGATGCGTCAAACTTATGTTTCTCCAACATAGGTGTGTCCGGTCCACGGCGTCATCCTTACTTGTGGGATATTCTCTTCCCCAACAGGAAATGGCAAAGAGCCCAGCAAAGCTGGTCACATGATCCCTCCTAGGCTCCGCCTACCCCAGTCATTCTCTTTGCCGTTGTACAGGCAACATCTCCACGGAGATGGCTTAGAGTTTTTTAGTGTTTAACTGTAGTTTTTATTATTCAATCAAGAGTTTGTTATTTTAAAATAGTGCTGGTATGTACTATTTACTCAGAAACAGAAAAGAGATGAAGATTTCTGTTTGTATGAGGAAAATGATTTTAGCAACCGTTACTAAAATCCATGGCTGTTCCACACAGGACTGTTGAGAGGAATTAACTTCAGTTGGGGGAACAGTGAGCAGTCTCTTGCTGCTTGAGGTATGACACATTCTAACAAGACGATGTAATGCTGGAAGCTGTCATTTCTCCAACATAGGTGTGTCCGGTCCACGGCGTCATCCTTACTTGTGGGATATTCTCTTCCCCAACAGGAAATGGCAAAGAGCCCAGCAAAGCTGGTCACATGATCCCTCCTAGGCTCCGCCTACCCCAGTCATTCTCTTTGCCGTTGTACAGGCAACATCTCCACGGAGATGGCTTAGAGTTTTTTAGTGTTTAACTGTAGTTTTTCATTATTCAATCAAGAGTTTGTTATTTTCAAATAGTGCTGGTACGTACTATTTACTCAGAAACAGAAAAGAGATGAAGAATTCTGTTTGTATGAGGAAAATGATTTTAGCAACCGTAACTAAAATCCATGGCTGTTCCACACAGGACTGTTGAGAGCAATTAACTTCAGTTGGGGGAACAGTTTGCAGTCTCTTGCTGCTTGAGGTATGACACATTCTAACAAGACGATGTAATGCTGGAAGCTGTCATTTTCCCTATGGGATCCGGTAAGCCATGTTTATTACGATTGTAAATAAGGGCTTCACAAGGGCTTATTTAAACTGTAGACTTTTCCTGGGCTAAATCGATTGATTATTAACACATATTTAGCCTTGAGGAATCATTTTATCTGGGTATTTTGATATAATAATATCGGCAGGCACTGTTTTAGACACCTTATTCTTTAGGGGCTTTCCCCAAGCATAGGCAGAGTCTCATTTTCGCGCCGGTGTTGCGCACTTGTTTTTGAGAGGCATGGCATGCAGTCGCATGTGAGAGGAGCTCTGATACTTATAAAAGACTTCTGAAGGCGTCATTTGGTATCGTATTCCCCTTTGGGTTTGGTTGGGTCTCAGCAAAGCAGATACCAGGGACTGTATAGGGGTTTAAAGCTTAAAACGGCTCCGGTTCCGTTATTTTAAGGGTTAAAGCTTCCAAAATTGGTGTGCAATATTTTCAAGGCTTTAAGACGCTGTGGTGAAAATTTGGTGAATTTTGAACAATTCCTTCATGTTTTTTCGCAATTGCAGTAATAAAGTGTGTTCAGTTTAAAATTTAAAGTGACAGTAACGGTTTTATTTTAAAACGTTTTTTGTACTTTCTGATCAAGTTTATGCCTGTTTAACATGTCTGAACTACCAGATAGACTGTGTTCTGAATGTGGGGAAGCCAGAATTCCTATTCATTTAAATAAATGTGATTTATGTGATAATGACAATAATGCCCAAGATGATTCCTCAAGTGAGGGGAGTAAGCATGGTACTGCATCATTCCCTCCTTCGTCTACACGAGTCTTGCCCACTCAGGAGGCCCCTAGTACATCTAGCGCGCCAATACTCCTTACTATGCAACAATTAACGGCTGTAATGGATAATTCTGTCAAAAACATTTTAGCCAAAATGAACCCTTGTCAGTGTAAGCGTGGCTGCTCTGTTTTAGTTACTGAAGAGCATGACGACGCTGATATTAATATCTCTGAAGGGCCCCTAACCCAATCTGAGGGGGCCAGGGAGGTTTTGTCTGAGGGAGAAATTACTGATTTAGGGAACATTTCTCAGCAGGCTGAATCTGATGTGATTACATTTAAATTTAAATTGGAACATCTCCGCATTTTGCTTAAGGAGGTATTATCCACTCTGGATGATTGTGAAAATTTAGTCATCCCAGAGAAACTATGTAAAATGGACAAGTTCCTAGAGGTGCCGGGGCTCCCAGAAGCTTTTCCTATACCCAAGCGGGTGGCGGACATTGTTAATAAAGAATGGGAAAGGCCCGGTATTCCTTTCGTCCCTCCCCCCATATTTAAAAAATTGTTTCCTATGGTCGACCCCAGAAAGGACTTATGGCAGTCAGTCCCCAAGGTCGAGGGAGCGGTTTCTACTTTAAACAAACGCACCACTATTCCAATAGAGGATAGTTGTGCTTTCAAAGATCCTATGGATAAAAAATTAGAAGGTTTGCTTAAAAAGATGTTTGTTCAGCAGGGTTACCTTCTACAACCCATTTCATGCATTGTCCCTGTCACTACTGCCGCATATTTCTGGTTTGATGAACTGCTTAAGGTGCTCGATAGTGACTCTCCTCCTTATGAGGAGATTATGGACAGAATCAATGCTCTCAAATTGGCTAATTCTTTCACTCTAGACGCCTCTTTGCAATTGGCTAAGTTAGCGGCTAAGAACTCTGGGTTTGCTATTGTGGCGCGCAGAGCGCTTTGGTTGAAATCTTGGTCGGCTGATGCGTCTTCCAAGAACAAGCTACTAAACATTCCTTTCAAGGGGAAAACGTTGTTTGGTCCTGACTTGAAAGAGATTATCTCTGATATCACTGGGGGTAAGGGCCACGCCCTTCCTCAGGATCGGCCTTTCAAGGCAAAAAATAGACCTAATTTTCGTCCCTTTCGTAAAAACGGACCAGCCCAAGGTGCTACGTCCTCTAAGCAAGAGGGTAATACTTCTCAGGCCAAGCCAGCTTGGAGACCAATGCAAGGCTGGAACAAGGGAAAGCAGGCCAAGAAACCTGCCACTGCTACCAAGACAGCATGAAATATTGGCCCCCGATCCGGGACCGGATCTGGTGGGGGGCAGACTCTCTCTCTTCGCTCAGGCTTGGGCAAGAGATGTTCTGAAGACAGGCGTTCTTACATTGTGTAGAAGACCTGTTAAAAATGGGAGTGATTCATCCTGTTCCATTAAGAGAACAAGGGATGGGGTTCTACTCAAATCTGTTCATAGTTCCCAAAAAAGAGGGAACGTTCAGACCAATCCTAGATCTCAAGATCTTAAACAAATTTCTCAAGGTCCCATCGTTCAAGATGGAAACCATTCGAACTATCCTTCCTTCCATCCAGGAAGGTCAATTCATGACCACGGTGGATTTAAAGGATGCGTATCTACATATTCCTATCCACAAGGAACATCATCGGTTCCTACGGTTTGCATTCCTGGACAAACATTACCAGTTCGTGGCGCTTCCTTTCGGATTAGCCACTGCTCCAAGGATTTTCACAAAGGTACTAGGGTCCCTTCTAGCGGTGCTAAGACCAAGGGGCATTGCAGTAGTACCTTACCTGGACGACATTCTGATTCAAGCGTCGTCCCTTCCTCAAGCAAAGGCTCACACGGACATTGTCCTGGCCTTTCTCAGATCTCACGGCTGGAAAGTGAACGTGGAAAAGAGTTCTCTATCCCCGTCAACAAGGGTTCCCTTCTTGGGAACAATTATAGACTCCTTAGAAATGAGGATCTTTCTAACAGAGGCCAGAAAAACAAAGCTTCTGGACTCTTCTCGGATTCTTCATTCCGTTCCTCTTCCTTCCATAGCTCAGTGCATGGAAGTGATCGGTTTGATGGTGGCGGCGATGGACATAGTTCCTTTTGCGCGCATTCATCTAAGACCATTACAACTGTGCATGCTCAGTCAGTGGAATGGGGACTATACAGACTTGTCTCCGAAGATACAAGTAAATCAGAGGACCAGAGACTCACTCCGTTGGTGGCTGTCCCTGGACAATCTGTCTCAAGGGATGATGTTCCACAGACCAGAGTGGGTCATTGTCACGACCGACGCCAGTCTGATAGGCTGGGGCGCGGTCTGGGGATCCCTGAAAGCTCAGGGTCTTTGGTCTCGGGAAGAATCTCTTCTACCGATAAATATTCTGGAACTGAGAGCGATATTCAATGCTCTCCAGGCCTGGCCCCAGCTTGCGAGGTCCAGGTTCATACGGTTTCAATCAGACAACATGACGACTGTTGCGTACATCAACCATCAGGGGGGAACAAGAAGTCCCCTAGCGATGGAAGAAGTAACCAAAATTATTCTTTGGGCGGAGTCTCACTCCTGCCACCTGTCTGCTATCCACATCCCAGGAGTGGAAAATTGGGAAGCGGATTTTCTGAGTCGGCAGACATTGCATCCGGGGGAGTGGGAACTCCATCCGGAAATCTTTGCCCAAGTCACTCACCTGTGGGGCATTCCAGACATGGATCTGATGGCCTCTCGTCAGAACTTCAAAGTTCCTTGCTACGGGGCCAGATCCAGGGATCCCAAGGCGGCTCTAGTGGATGCACTAGTAGCACCTTGGACCTTCAAACTAGCTTATGTGTTCCCGCCATTTCCTCTCATCCCCAGGCTGATAGCCAGGATCAAGCAGGAGAGGGCGTCGGTGATCTTGATAGCTCCTGCGTGGCCACGCAGGACTTGGTATGCAGATCTGGTGAATATGTCATCGGCTCCACCTTGGAAGCTACCTTTGAGACGAGACCTTCTTGTTCAGGGTCCGTTCGAACATCCGAATCTGGTTTCACTCCAGCTGACTGCTTGGAGATTGAACGCTTGATTTTATCGAAGCGAGGATTCTCAGATTCTGTTATCGATACTCTTGTTCAGGCCAGAAAGCCTGTGACTAGAAAGATTTACCACAAAATTTGGAAAAAATATATCTGTTGGTGTGAATCTAAAGGATTCCCTTGGGACAAGGTTAAGATTCCTAGGATTCTATCCTTCCTTCAAGAAGGATTGGACAAAGGATTATCTGCTAGTTCCCTGAAGGGACAGATTTCTGCCTTGTCGGTATTACTTCACAAAAAGCTGGCAGCTGTGCCAGATGTTCAAGCCTTTGTTCAGGCTCTGGTTAGAATCAAGCCTGTTTACAAACCTTTGACTCCTCCTTGGAGTCTCAATTTAGTTCTTTCAGTTCTTCAGGGGGTTCCGTTTGAACCCTTACATTCCGTTGATATTAAGTTATTATCTTGGAAAGTTTTGTTTTTAGTTGCGATTTCTTCTGCTAGAAGAGTCTCAGAATTATCTGCTCTGCAGTGTTCTCCTCCTTATCTGGTGTTCCATGCAGATAAGGTGGTTTTACGTACTAAACCTGGTTTTCTTCCAAAAGTTGTTTCTAACAATAACATTAACCAGGAGATTATCGTACCTTCTCTGTGTCCAAAACCAGTTTCAAAGAAGGAACGTTTGTTGCACAATTTGGATGTTGTTCGCGCTCTAAAATTCTATTTAGATGCTACAAAGGATTTTAGACAAACATCTTCCTTGTTTGTTGTTTATTCAGGTAAAAGGAGAGGTCAAAAAGCAACTTCTACCTCTCTCTCTTTTTGGATTAAAAGCATCATCAGATTGGCTTACGAGACTGCCGGACGGCAGCCTCCCGAAAGAATCACAGCTCATTCCACTAGGGCTGTGGCTTCCACATGGGCCTTCAAGAACGAGGCTTCTGTTGATCAGATATGTAGGGCAGCGACTTGGTCTTCACTGCACACTTTTACCAAATTTTACAAGTTTGATACTTTTGCTTCTTCTGAGGCTATTTTTGGGAGAAAGGTTTTGCAAGCCGTGGTGCCTTCCATTTAGGTGACCTGATTTGCTCCCTCCCTTCATCCGTGTCCTAAAGCTTTGGTATTGGTTCCCACAAGTAAGGATGACGCCGTGGACCGGACACACCTATGTTGGAGAAAACAGAATTTATGTTTACCTGATAAATTTCTTTCTCCAACGGTGTGTCCGGTCCACGGCCCGCCCTGGTTTTTTTTTTTTAATCAGGTCTGATATTTTATTTTCTTTAACTACAGTCACCACGGTACCATATGGTTTCTCCTATGCAAATATTCCTCCTTAACGTCGGTCGAATGACTGGGGTAGGCGGAGCCTAGGAGGGATCATGTGACCAGCTTTGCTGGGCTCTTTGCCATTTCCTGTTGGGGAAGAGAATATCCCACAAGTAAGGATGACGCCGTGGACCGGACACACCGTTGGAGAAAGAAATTTATCAGGTAAACATAAATTCTGTTTTTCCCTATGGGATCCGGTAAGCCATGTTTATTAAGATAGTAAATAAGGGCTTCACAAGGGCTTATTAAGACTGTAGACTTTTTCTGGGCTAAATCGATTCATTATTACACATATTTAGCCTTGAGGAATCATTTAATCTGGGTATTTTGATAAGATTATATCGGCAGGCACTGTTTTAGACACCTTATTCTTTAGGGGCTTTCCCAAATCATAGGCAGAGCCTCATTTTCGCGCCGGTGTTGCGCACTTGTTTTTGAGAGGCATGACATGCAGTCGCATGTGTGAGGAGCTCTGATACATAGAAAAGACTTTCTGAAGGCGTCATTTGGTATCGTATTCCCCTTTGGGCTTGGTTGGGTCTCAGCAAAGCAGATACCAGGGACTGTAAAGGGGTTAAAGTTAAAAACGGCTCCGGTTCCGTTATTTTAAGGGTTAAAGCTTCCAAATTTGGTGTGCAATACTTTTAAGGCTTTAAGACACTGTGGTGAAATTTTGGTGAATTTTGAACAATTCCTTCATATTTTTTCGCAATTGCAGTAATAAAGTGTGTTCAGTTTAAAATTTAAAGTGACAGTAACGGTTTTATTTTAAAACGTTTTTTGTACTTTGTTATCAAGTTTATGCCTGTTTAACATGTCTGAACTACCAGATAGACTGTGTTCTGAATGTGGGGAAGCCAGAGTTCCTTCTCATTTAATTAAATGTGATTTATGTGACAATGACAATGATGCCCAAGATGATTCCTCAAGTGAGGGGAGTAAGCATGGTACTGCATCATTCCCTCCTTCGTCTACACGAGTCTTGCCCACTCAGGAGGCCCCTAGTACATCTAGCGCGCCAATACTCCTTACTATGCAACAATTAACGGCTGTAATGGATAATTCTGTCAAAAACATTTTAGCCAAAATGCACACTTATCAGCGTAAGCGCGACTGCTCTGTTTTAGATACTGAAGAGCATGACGACGCTGATAATAATGGTTCTGAAGGGCCCCTAAACCAGTCTGATGGGGCCAGGGAGGGTTTGTCTGAGGGAGAAATGACTGATTCAGGGAACATTTCTCAACAAGCTGAACCTGATGTGATTACGTTTAAATTTAAGTTGGAACATCTCCGCATTCTGCTTAAGGAGGTATTATCCACTCTGGATGATTGTGACAAGTTGGTCATCCCAGAGAAACTATGTAAAATGGACAAGTTCCTAGAGGTCCCGGGGCTCCCAGAAGCTTTTCCTATACCCAAGCGGGTGGCGGACATTGTAAATAAAGAATGGGAAAGGCCCGGTATTCCTTTCGTCCCTCCCCCCATATTTAAAAAATTGTTTCCCATGGTCGACCCCAGAAAGGACTTATGGCAGACAGTCCCCAAGGTCGAGGGAGCGGTCTCCACTTTAAACAAACGCACCACTATACCCATAGAAGATAGTTGTGCTTTCAAAGATCCTATGGATAAAAAATTAGAAGGTTTACTTAAAAAGATGTTTGTTCAGCAGGGTTACCTTCTACAACCAATTTCATGCATTGTCCCTGTCGCTACAGCCGCGTGTTTCTGGTTCGATGAGCTGGTAAAGGCGGTCGATAGTGATTCTCCTCCTTATGAGGAGATTATGGACAGAATCAATGCTCTCAAATTGGCTAATTCTTTCACCCTAGACGCCACTTTGCAATTGGCTAGGTTAGCGGCTAAGAATTCTGGGTTTGCTATTGTGGCGCGCAGAGCGCTTTGGTTGAAATCTTGGTCAGCTGATGCGTCTTCCAAGAACAAGCTACTTAACATTCCTTTCAAGGGGAAAACGCTGTTTGGCCCTGACTTGAAAGAGATTATCTCTGATATCACTGGGGGTAAGGGCCACGCCCTTCCTCAGGATCGGCCTTTCAAGGCCAAAAATAAACCTAATTTTCGTCCCTTTCGTAGAAACGGACCAGCCCACAGTGCTACGTCCTCTAAGCAAGAGGGTAATACTTCTCAAGCCAAGCCAGCTTGGAGACCAATGCAAGGCTGGAACAAGGGAAAGCAGGCCAAAAAACCTGCCACTGCTACCAAGACAGCATGAAATGTTGGCCCCCGATCCGGGACCGGATCTGGTGGGGGGCAGACTCTCTCTCTTCGCTCAGGCTTGGGCAAGAGATGTTCTGGATCCTTGGGCGCTAGAAATAGTCTCCCAAGGTTATCTTCTGGAATTCAAGGGGCTTCCCCCAAGGGGGAGGTTCCACAGGTCTCAGTTGTCTTCAGACCACATAAAAAGACAGGCATTCTTACGTTGTGTAGAAGACCTGTTAAAAATGGGAGTGATTCATCCTGTTCCATTAGGAGAACAAGGGATGGGGTTCTACTCCAATCTGTTCATAGTTCCCAAAAAAGAGGGAACGTTCAGACCAATCTTAGATCTCAAGATCTTAAACAAGTTTCTCAAGGTTCCATCGTTCAAAATGGAAACCATTCGAACAATTCTTCCTTCCATCCAGGAAGGTCAATTCATGACCACGGTGGATTTAAAGGATGCGTATCTACATATTCCTATCCACAAGGAACATCATCGGTTCCTAAGGTTCGCATTCCTGGACAAACATTACCAGTTCGTGGCGCTTCCTTTCGGATTAGCCACTGCTCCAAGGATTTTCACAAAGGTACTAGGGTCCCTTCTAGCTGTGCTAAGACCAAGGGGCATTGCTGTAGTACCTTACTTGGACGACATTCTGATTCAAGCGTCGTCCCTTCCTCAAGCAAAGGCTCACACGGACATCGTCCTGGCCTTTCTCAGATCTCACGGATGGAAAGTGAACGTGGAAAAGAGTTCTCTATCTCCGTCAACAAGGGTTCCCTTCTTGGGAACAATAATAGACTCTTTAGAAATGAGGATTTTTCTGACAGAGGCCAGAAAAACAAAACTTCTAGACTCTTGTCGGATACTTCATTCCGTTCCTCTTCCTTCCATAGCGCAGTGCATGGAAGTGATAGGTTTGATGGTAGCGGCAATGGACATAGTTCCTTTTGCGCGCATTCATCTAAGACCATTACAACTGTGCATGCTCAGTCAGTGGAATGGGGACTATACAAACTTGTCTCCGAGGATACAAGTAAATCAGAGGACCAGAGACTCACTCCGTTGGTGGCTGTCCCTGGACAACCTGTCACAAGGGATGACCTTCCGCAGACCAGAGTGGGTCATTGTCACGACCGACGCCAGTCTGATGGGCTGGGGCGCGGTCTGGGGATCCCTGAAAGCTCAGGGTCTTTGGTCTCGGGAAGAATCTCTTCTACCGATAAATATTCTGGAACTGAGAGCGATATTCAATGCTCTCAAGGCTTGGCCTCAGCTAGCGAGGGCCAAGTTCATACGGTGTCAATCAGACAACATGACAACTGTTGCGTACATCAACCATCAGGGGGGAACGAGGAGTTCCCTGGCGATGGAAGAAGTGACCAAAATCATTCTATGGGCGGAGTCTCACTCCTGCCACCTGTCTGCTATCCACATCCCAGGAGTGGAAAATTGGGAAGCGGATTTTCTGAGTCGTCAGACATTGCATCCGGGGGAGTGGGAACTCCATCCGGAAATCTTTGCCCAAGTCACTCAACTGTGGGGCATTCCAGACATGGATCTGATGGCCTCTCGTCAGAACTTCAAAGTTCCTTGCTACGGGTCCAGATCCAGGGATCCCAAGGCGGCTCTAGTGGATGCACTAGTAGCACCTTGGACCTTCAAACTAGCTTATGTATTCCCGCCGTTTCCTCTCATCCCCAGGCTGGTAGCCAGGATCAATCAGGAAAGGGCGTCGGTGATCTTGATAGCTCCTGCGTGGCCACGCAGGACTTGGTATGCAGATCTGGTGAATATGTCATCGGCTCCACCATGGAAGCTACCTTTGAGACGAGACCTTCTTGTTCAAGGTCCGTTCGAACATCCGAATCTGGTCTCACTCCAACTGACTGCCTGGAGATTGAACGCTTGATCTTATCGAAGCGAGGGTTCTCAGATTCTGTTATCGATACTCTTGTTCAGGCCAGAAAGCCTGTAACTAGAAAGATTTACCACAAAATTTGGAAAAAATATATCTGTTGGTGTGAATCTAAAGGATTCCCTTGGGACAAGGTTAAGATTCCTAAGATTCTATCCTTCCTTCAAGAAGGATTGGAAAAAGGATTATCTGCAAGTTCCCTGAAGGGACAGATTTCGGCCTTGTCTGTGTTACTTCACAAAAAGCTGGCAGCTGTGCCAGATGTTCAAGCCTTTGTTCAGGCTCTGGTTAGAATCAAGCCTGTTTACAAACCTTTGACTCCTCCTTGGAGTCTCAACTTAGTTCTTTCAGTTCTTCAGGGGGTTCCGTTTGAACCCTTACATTCCGTTGATATTAAGTTATTATCTTGGAAAGTTTTGTTTTTGGTTGCAATTTCTTCTGCTAGAAGAGTTTCAGAATTATCTGCTCTGCAGTGTTCTCCTCCTTATCTGGTGTTCCATGCAGATAAGGTGGTTTTACGTACTAAACCTGGTTTTCTTCCAAAAGTTGTTTCTAACAAAAACATTAACCAGGAGATTATCGTACCTTCTCTGTGTCCGAAACCAGTTTCGAAGAAGGAACGTTTGTTGCACAATTTGGATGTTGTTCGCGCTCTAAAATTCTATTTAGATGCTACAAAGGATTTTAGACAAACATCTTCCTTGTTTGTTGTTTATTCCGGTAAAAGGAGAGGTCAAAAAGCAACTTCTACCTCTCTCTCTTTTTGGATTAAAAGCATCATCAGATTGGCTTACGAGACTGCCGGACGGCAGCCTCCCGAAAGAATCACAGCTCATTCCACTAGGGCTGTGGCTTCCACATGGGCCTTCAAGAACGAGGCTTCTGTTGATCAGATATGTAGGGCAGCGACTTGGTCTTCACTGCACACTTTTACCAAATTTTACAAGTTTGATACTTTTGCTTCTTCTGAGGCTATTTTTGGGAGAAAGGTTTTGCAAGCCGTGGTGCCTTCCATCTAGGTGACCTGATTTGCTCCCTCCCATCATCCGTGTCCTAAAGCTTTGGTATTGGTTCCCACAAGTAAGGATGACGCCGTGGACCGGACACACCTATGTTGGAGAAAACAGAATTTATGTTTACCTGATAAATTACTTTCTCCAACGGTGTGTCCGGTCCACGGCCCGCCCTGGTTTTTTAATCAGGTCTGATAATTTATTTTCTTTAACTACAGTCACCACGGTATCATATGGTTTCTCCTATGCAAATATTCCTCCTTAACGTCGGTCGAATGACTGGGGTAGGCGGAGCCTAGGAGGGATCATGTGACCAGCTTTGCTGGGCTCTTTGCCATTTCCTGTTGGGGAAGAGAATATCCCACAAGTAAGGATGACGCCGTGGACCGGACACACCGTTGGAGAAAGTAATTTATCAGGTAAACATAAATTCTGTTTTTTTGCTATTCCTTCCAAGGTGAGGACCCTGTTCGGGCCTGACTGGAAGGAGATCTTTTCTGACATTGCGGGAGGTAAAGGTCTCCTCCCTCAAGAGTAATTTTCGTTCCTTTCGAAACTTTAGGGGAGTCCTCTTTTCCTCTTCCACTAAACAGGAAGGGACTTATCCATAGTCTACATGGAGACCCAACCAGTTCTAAACAACCCAAGAAGCCTGCTGCTGCTACCAAAACAGCTTGAAGGGGCGGCCCTCGATCCGGGACCGGATCTAGTAGGGGGCAGACTTTCTCTCATTGTCCAGGCTTGGATAAGAGAAGTTCAGGATCCCTGGACACTAGAAATCGTGTCTATGGATAAGAAACTGGAGGGTTTTCTTAAGAAAATGTATGTTCACCACAGTTAACAATGGCAACCTGCGGTGTGTATCGCTACAGTTTCTAGCGCGGCGGCGGCATACTGGTTTGATGCGTTGTCTGATTCCATTCGAACAGACACTCCCCTTGAAGAGATCCAGGACAGGATCAGGGCCCTTTAAATTGGCCAATTCTTTCATTTCTGATGCTTCCCTTCAAGTTATCAAATTGGGAGCAAAAGATTTCTAGTTTTGCCATTCTGGCTCGAAGAGCTTTATGGCTGAAATCTCCGGTTGTGGGGCATTGCAGTGGCTCCTTATCTAGACGACATCCTGGTTCAGAAGCCATTCTTTCAACAAGCGAACTCCTACACAGAGATGTTGTTATTCTTCCTGCGCTTTAACCGATAGAAGGTTAATCTGGGAAAGAGTTCCTTAATTCCGGCTACATGGTTAGTGTTCCTGGGAATCATAATAGCTTTCCTATCGATGAAAATATATTTCTCCAACATAGGTGTGTCCGGTCCACGGCGTCATCCTTACTTGTGGGATATTCTCTTCCCCAACAGGAAATGGCAAAGAGCCCAGCAAAGCTGGTCACATGATCCCTCCTAGGCTCCGCCTACCCCAGTCATTCTCTTTGCCGTTGTACAGGCAACATCTCCACGGAGATGGCTTAGAGTTTTTTAGTGTTTAACTGTAGTTTTTATTATTCAATCAAGAGTTTGTTATTTTAAAATAGTGCTGGTATGTACTATTTACTCAGAAACAGAAAAGAGATGAAGATTTCTGTTTGTATGAGGAAAATGATTTTAGCACCGTAACTAAAATCCATGGCTGTTCCACACAGGACTGTTGAGAGCAATTAACTTCAGTTGGGGGAACAGTGTGCAGTTTCTTACTGCTTGAGGTATGACACATTCTAACAAGACGATGTAATGCTGGAAGCTGTCATTTTCCCTATGGGATCCGGTAAGCCATGTTTATTAAGATAGTAAATAAGGGCTTCACAAGGGCTTATTAAGACTGTAGACTTTTTCTGGGCTAAATCGATTCATTATTAACACATATTTAGCCTTGAGGAATCATTTATTCTGGGTATTTTGATATGATTATATCGGCAGGCACTGTTTTTGACACCTTATTCTTTAGGGGCTTTCCCTAATCATAGTCAGAGCCTCATTTTCGCGCCGGTATGGCGCACTTGTTTTTGAGGACAGCATGGCATGCAGCTGCATGTGTGCGGAGCTCTGATACATAGAAAAGTCTTTCTGAAGGCATCATTTGGTATCGTATTCCCCTTTGGGCTTGGTTGGGTCTCAGCAAAGCAGATTCCAGGGACTGTAAAGGGGTTAAATATAAAAACGGCTCCGGTTCCGTTATTTTAAGGGTTAAAGCTTCCAAATTTGGTGTGCAATACTTTTAAGGCTTTAAGACACTGTGGTGAAATTTTGGTGAATTTTGAACAATTCCTTCATACTTTTTCGCAATTGCAGTAATAAAGTGTGTTTAGTTTAAAATTTAAAGTGACAGTAACGGTTTTATTTTAAAACGTTTTTTGTGCTTTGTTATCAAGTTTATGCCTGTTTAACATGTCTGAACTACCAGATAGATTGTGTTCTGACTGTGGGGAAACCAAGGTTCCTTCTCATTTAACTATATGTATTTTATGTCATAAAAAAAAAAAAAAAAAAAAAAAAAAAATTTAGTAAAAATGATGCCCAAGATGATTCCTCAAGTGAGGGGAGTAAGCATGGTACTGCATCATCCCCTACTTCGTCTACACCAGTCTTGCCCATACAGGAGGCCCCTAGTACATCTAGTGCGCCAATACTCCTTACTATGCAACATTTAACGGCTGTAATGGATAATTCTATCAAAAACATTTTAGCCAATATGCCCACTTATCAGCGAAAGCGCGACTGCTCTGTTTTAGAAAATTCTGTAGAGCATGAGAACGCTGATGATATGGTTTCTGAAGGGCCCCTACACCAGTCTGAGGGGGCCAGGGAGGTTTTGTCTGAGGGAGAAATTTCAGATTCAGGAAACATTTCTCAACAAGCTGAACCTGATGTGATTAATTTTAAATTTAAGTTGGAACATCTCCGCGCTCTGCTTAAGGAGGTGTTATCCAATTTGGATGATTGTGATTATCTGGTCATTCCAGAACCACTATGTAAAATGGAAAAGTTCTTAGAGGCCCCGGGGCCCCCCGAAGCTTTTCCTATATCCAAGCGGGTGGCGTACATTGTTAGTAAAGAATGGGACAGGCCCGGTATACCTTTAGTACCTCCCCCCATATTTATAAAATTGTTTTCCTATAGTCGACCCCAGAAAGGACTGATGGCAGACAGTCCCCAAGGTCGAGGGGGCGGTTTCTACTCTACACAAGCGCGCCACTATACCCATAGAAGATAGTTGTGCTTTCCAAGATCCTATGGATAAAAAATTAGAAGGTCTGCTAAAGATGTTTGTTCAGCAAGGTTCCCTTCTACAACCAATTGCATGCATTGTCCCTGTCACTGCAGCCGCGTGTTTCTAGTTTGATGAGCTAGGAAAGGCGATTATTAGTAATTCTTCTTCTTATGAGGAGATTATGGACAGAATTCGTGCTCTTAAATTGGCTAATTCTTTCACCCTAGACGCCACCTTGCAATTGGCTAGGTTAGCGGCGAAAAAATTCTGGGTTTGCTATTGTGGCGCAGAGCGCTTTGGTTAAAATCTTGGGCAGCGGATGCGTCTTCCAAGAACAAATTGCTTGACATTCCTTTCAAGGGGAAAACACTCTTTGGCCCTGACTTGAAAGAGATTATCTCTGATATCACTGGGGGCAAGGGCCACGCCCTTCCTCAGGATAGGTCTTTTCAAGACCAAAAATAAACCTAAGTTTCGTCCCTTTCGCAGAAACGGATCAGCCCCAAGGGCTACGTCCTCTAAGCAGGAAGGTAATACTTCTCAAGCCAATCCAGCCTGGAGACCTATGCAAGGCTGGAACAAAGGAAAGCAGGCCAGGAAACCTGCCACTGCTACCAAGACAGCATGAAATGCGGGCCCCCGATCCGGGACCGGATCTGGTGGGGGGCAGACTCTCTCTCTTCGCTCAGGCTGGGGCAAGAGATGTTCTGGATCCTTGGGCGCTAGAAATAGTCTCCCAAGGTTATTCTCTGGAGTTCAAGGGGCTTCCTCCAAGGGGGAGGTTCCACAGGTCTCAGTTGTCTTCAGACCACATAAGAAGACAGGCATTCTTACATTGGGTAGAAGACCTGCTAAAAATGGGAGTGATTCATCCTGTTCCATTAGGAGAACAAGGGATGGGGTTCTACTCCAATCTGTTCATAGTTCCCAAAAAAGAGGGAACGTTCAGACCAATCTTAGATCTCAAGATCTTGAACAAGTTTCTCAAGGTTCCATCGTTCAAGATGGAAACCATTCGAACACTTCTTCCTTCCATCCAGGAAGGTCAATTCATGACCAAGGTGGATTTCAAGGATGCGTATCTACATATTCCTATCCACAAGGAACATCATCGGTTCCTAAGGTTTGCATTCCTGGACAAGCATTTCCAGTTCGTGGCGTTTTCTTTCGGATTAGCCACTGCTCCTAGGATTTTCTCATAGGTACTAGGGTCCCTTCTGGCGGTGCTAAGACCAAGGGGCATTGCTGTAGTACCTTACTTGGACGACATTCTGATTCGAGCGTCGTCCCTTCCTTAAGTAAAGGCTCACACGGACATTGTCCTGGCCTTTCTCAGATCTCACGGATGGAAAGTGAACGTGGAAAAGAGTTCTCTATCTCCGTCAACGAGGGTTCCCTTCTTGGGAACTATAATAGACTCCTTAGAAATGAGGATTTTTCTGACAGAAGCCAGAAAAACAAAACTTCTAGACTCTTGTCGGATACTTCATTCCGTTCCTCTTCCTTCCATAGCGCAGTGCATGGAAGTGATAGGTTTGATGGTAGCGGCAATGGACATAGTTCCTTTTGTGCGCATTCATCTAAGACCATTACAACTGTTCATGCTCAGTCAGTGGAATGGGGACTATTCAGACTTGTCTCCGAAGATACAAGTAAATCAGAGGACCAGAGACTCATTCCGTTGGTGGCTGTCCCTGGACAACCTGTCACAAGGGATGACCTTCCGCAGACCAGAGTGGGTCATTGTCACGACCGACGCCAGTCTGATGGGCTGGGGCGCGGTCTGGGGATCCCTGAAAGCTCAGGGTCTTTGGTCTCGGGTAGAATCTCTTCTACCGATAAATATTCTGGAACTGAGAGCGATATTCAATGCTCTCAAAGCTTGGCCTCAGCTAGCGAGGGCCAAGTTCATACATCAACCATCAGGGGGGAACAAGGAGTTCCCTAGCGATGGAAGAAGTGACCAAAATCATTCTATGGGCGGAGTCTCACTCCTGCCACCTGTCTGCTATCCACATCCCAGGAGTGGAAAATTGGGAAGCGGATTTTCTGAGTCGTCAGACATTGCATCCGGGGGAGTGGGAACTCCATCCGGAAATCTTTGCCCAAGTCACTCAACCGTGGGGCATTCCAGACATGGATCTGATGGCCTCTCGTCAGAACTTCAGAGTTCCTTACTACGGGTACAGATCCAGGGATCCCAAGGCGGCTCTAGTGGATGCACTAGTAGCACCTTGGACCTTCAAACTAGCTTATGTGTTCCCGCCGTTTCCTCTCATCCCCAGGCTGGTAGCCAGGATCAATCAGGAGAGGGCGTCGGTGATTTTGATAGCTCCTGCGTGGCCACGCAGGACTTGGTATGCAGATCTGGTGAATATGTCATCGGCTCCACCATGGAAGCTACCTTTGAGACGAGACCTTCTTGTTCTAGGTCCGTTCGACCCACTCCAGCTGACTGCTTGGAGATTGAACGCTTGATCTTATCAAAGCGAGGGTTCTCAGATTCTGTTATTAATACTCTTGTTCAGGCCTGAAAGCCTGTAACCAGAAAAATTACCACATAATTTGGTATATCTGTTGGTGTGAATCTGCAGGATTCCCTTGGGACAAGGTTAAGATTCCTAAGAGTCTATCCTTCCTTCGAGAAGGATTGGAAAAAGGATTATCTGCAAGTTCCTTGATGGGACAGATTTCTGCCTTGTCTGTGTTACTTCACAAAAAGCTGGCAGCTGTGCCAGATGTTCTAGCCTTTGTTCAGGCTCTGGTTAGAATCAAGCCTGTTTACAAAATTTGGACTCCTCCTTGGAGTCTCAACCTAGTTCTTTCAGTTCTTCAGGGGGTTCCGTTTGAACCCTTACATTCCGTTGATATTAAGTTATTATCTTGGAAAGTTTTGTTTTTGGTTGCAATTTCTTCTGCTAGAAGAGTTTCAGAATTATCTGCTCTGCAGTGTTCTTCTCCTTATCTGGTGTTCCATGCTGATAAGGTGGTTTTGCGTACTAAACCTGGTTTTCTTCCAAAAGTTGTTTCTAACAAAAACATTAACCAGGAGATAGTTGTACCTTCTTTGTGTCCGAAACCAGTTTCAAAGAAGGAACGTTTGTTGCACAACTTGGATGTAGTTCGTGCTCTCAAATTTTACTTAGCAGCTACTAAGGATTTCAGACAAACTTTGTCTTTGTTTGTTGTTTATTCTGGTAAACGGAGAGGTCAAAAAGCAACTTCTACCTCTCTCTCCTTCTGGATTAAAAGCATTATCCGATTGGCTTATGAGACTGCCGGACGGCAGCCTCCTGAAAGAATCACAGCTCACTCCACTAGGGCTGTGGCTTCCACATGGGCCTTCAAGAACGAGGCTTCTGTTGATCAGATATGTAAGGCAGCGACTTGGTCTTCACTGCACACTTTTTCTAAATTTTACAAATTTGATACTTTTGCTTCTTCTGAGGCTATTTTTGGGAGAAAGGTTTTGCAAGCCGTGGTGCCTTCCATTTAGGTGACCTGATTTGCTCCCTCCCTTCATCCGTGTCCTAAAGCTTTGGTATTGGTTCCCACAAGTAAGGATGACGCCGTGGACCGGACACACCTATGTTGGAGAAAACAGAATTTATGTTTACCTGATAAATTACTTTCTCCAACGGTGTGTCCGGTCCACGGCCCGCCCTGGTTTTTTTAATCAGGTATGATAATTTATTTTCTTTAACTACAGTCACCACGGTAACATATGGTTTCTCCTATGCAAATATTCCTCCTTAACGTCGGTCGAATGACTGGGGTAGGCGGAGCCTAGGAGGGATCATGTGACCAGCTTTGCTGGGCTCTTTGCCATTTCCTGTTGGGGAAGAGAATATCCCACAAGTAAGGATGACGCCGTGGACCGGACACACCGTTGGAGAAAGTAATTTATCAGGTAAACATAAATTCTGTTTTCTGGCAGAGTTCAGAAAATCAAAGATCTTCGACTCTTGTTTGGCGCTTCAGTCCTCACCTCGGCCATTAGTGGCTCAATGTATCGAGGTTATCGGTCTAATGGTAGCTGCCATGGACATCATTCCGTTTGCCCGTTTCCATCTCAGACCTCTGCAGTTATGCATGCTCAAGCAGTGGAACGGAGATTATACGCACCTGTCTCCGCGATTACATCGGGATCAGGAGACAAGGGATTCTCTTCTTTGGTGGTTGTCTCAGGATCATCTCTCCCAGGGAACCTGCTTCCGCAGACCCAATTGGGTGACTGTGACAACGGATGCCAGCCTGTTGGGATGGGGAGCAGTCTGGGACTCTCTAAAGACTTAAGGGGACTTGGACTCGGCAGGAGTCAGTTCTTCCCATAAACATTCTGGAAATGAGAGCAATCTTCAATGCTCTTCTGGTCTGGCCTCAGTTAGCTTCAGCACGGTTTGTCAGGTTCCACTCGGACAACATAACTTCAGTGGCTTACATCAATCATCAGGGGGGAGATTATTTAGTGGGCAGAGACCCACAACTGCTGTCTATCTGCTATCCACATTCCAGAAGTGGACAATTGTGAGGCGGATTTTCTGAGCAGAAAGACTTTTCACCTGGGAGAGTGGGAACTCCATCCGGATGTGTTTTCCAGCTTGATTCTCAAATGGGGACAGCAGGAAGTGGACCTCATGGCATCTCGTCAGAATGCCAAGATCCCGAGGTACGGGTCGAGGTCAAGGGATCCTCTAGATGTACTGATAGATGCTCTAGCGGTCCCTTGGAATTTCAATCTAGCATACCTATTTCCTCTGTTCTCTCTCCTTCCTCGGGTCATTTCTTGAATCAAACGGGAGAAGGGCGTGGCCTCGCAGGATCTGGTATGCAGACTTAGTGGAGATGTCATCTCTCCCACCTTGAAGACTTCCAATGAGGAAAGACCTTTTAATTCAAGGGCCCTTCCTTCATCCAAATCTCGTTTCTCTGAAACTGACTGCTTGGAGATTGAACGCTTAATCTTATCTAAGCAGGGATTTTCTGAGTCTGTCATTGAGACCTTGATTCAGGCTCGTAAGCCTGTTACCAGGAAGATATTCTACAAGATATGCCGTAAATGTCTGTATTGGTGTGAATCCAGAGGCTACTCTTGGAGTAGAGTTCGGGTTCCTAAACGTCTAGCCTTTCTCCAAGAAGGTTTGGGGAAAGGTTTATCGGCCAGTTCCTTGAAAGGTCAAATATCTACCTTGTCTATTTTGTTACATAAACGTCTGGCGGATGTTCCAGACGTGCAATCGTTCTGTCAGGCTTTGGTCAGAATCAGGCCTGTGTTTAAACCTGTTACTCCTCCCTGAAGTCTTAACTTTGTTCTTAGAGTTCTTCAACAGGCTCCGTTTGAACATATGCATTCCTTCGATATTAAAATGTTATCTTGGAAGGTTTTGTTTTCTTATTTCGTCTGCTCGTAGAGTCTCAGAGCTCTCTGCGTTGCAGTTTGAATCTCCTTGCCTTATTTTTCCTTTGGATAAGGTAGTTTTGCATACTAAGTTAGGGTTTCTCCCTAAAGTGGTTTCGGATAGGAACATTAATGAGGAGATTGTTGTTCCTTTATGTCCTAACCCATCTTCTCATAAAGAACGTCTGCTACACAACCTAGACGTGGTGCATGCGTTAAAGTTCTATCTACAGACGAATAAGGATTTTCGCCAGTCTTCTGCTCCGTTTGTGGTTTTCTCTGGGAAATGTAAGGGGCAGAAAGCTACGACTACTTCTTTCATTGTGGCTGAGGAGTATCATTTGCTTCGCCTATGAAGCTGCTGGACAGCAGCCTCCTGAAAGAATCACAGCTCATTCTACGAGGGCTGTTTCCTCTTTCTGGGCATTCAAAAATGAGGATTCTGTGGAACAGATTTGAAAGGCTGCAACTTGGTCCTCTCGTCACACTTTTTCTAAATTCTATAAATTTGATACTTTTGCCTCGGCTGAGGCTTCTTTTGGGAGAGAGGTTCTTCAAGCAGTGGTGCCTCCGGTTTAGGTTCCCTGTCTTGTCCCTCCCCGTATCATCTGTGTCCTCTAGCTTGGGTATTGATTCCCAATAGTAATTAGATGATCCGTGGACTCATTGTGTCATTAGAAAGAAAACACAATTTATGCTTACCTGATATATTTATTTCTTCTGTTATGTGTGATCAGTCCACGGGTCATCATTACTTCTGGGATATAACTCCTCCCCAACAGGAAATGCAAGAGGATTCACCCAGCAGAGCTGCATATAGCTCCTCCCCTCTACGTCAGTCCCAGTCATTCTCTTGCACCCAACGACTAGATAGGATGTGTGAGAGGACTATGGTGATTATACTTAGTTTTTATGACTTCAATCAAAAGTTTGTTATTTTACAATAGCACCGGAGCGTGTTATTACTTCTCTGGCAGAGTTTGAGGAAGAATCTACCAGAGTTTTTTACTATGATTTTAACCGGAGTAGTTAAGATCATATTGCTGTTCTCGGCCATCTGAGGGAGGTAAAAGCTTCAGATCAGGGGACAGCGGGCAGATGAATCTGCATTGAGGTATGTAGCAGTTTTTATTTTCTGAATGGAATTGATGAGAAAATCCTGCCATACCGTTATAATGACATGTATGTATACACTTCAGTATTCTGGGGATGGTATTTCACCGGAACTACTCTGTTAAAAGTCACTAATCCTTTTAATAAGTATTTATCATGTTAAACGTTTTTGCTGGAATGTAGAATCGTTTACATTTCTGAGGTACTGAGTGAATAAATATTTGGGCATTATTTTCCACTTGGCAGTTGTTTGGTTTTAATTGTGACAGTTTCGTTTCTCTTCACTGCTGTGTGTGAGGGAGAGGGGCCGTTTTTGGCGCTCTTTGCTACGCATCAAAAAATTCCAGTCAGTTACTCTTATATTTCCTGCATGATCCGGTTCATCTCTGACAGATCTCAGGGGTCTTCAAACTTCTTTGGAGGGAGGTAGATTCTCTCAGCAGAGCTGTGAGAATTTTATATTGACTGTGAATAAAAACGTTGCTCTGTAATTTTTATGTCAAATTTAATTATTGTTATTTTTCTAATGGGAACAAACCTTTGCTAAAAGTTGTGTTGTTTTAAAGTTTGATGCTATAACTGTTTTTCAGTTCATTATTTCAACTGTCATTTAATCGTTTAGTACCTCTTTGAGGCACAGTACGTTTTTGCTAAAAAAGATTATAACCAAGTTGCAAGTTTATTGCTAGTGTGTTAAACATGTCTGACTCAGAGGAAGATATCTGTGTCATTTGTTCCAATGCCAAGGTGGAGCCCAATAGAAATTTATGTACTAACTGTATTGATGCTACTTTAAATAAAAGTCAATCTGTACAATTTGAACAAATTTCACCAAACAGCGAGGGGAGAGTTATGCCGACTAACTCGCCTCACGCGGCAGTACCTGCATCTCCCGCCCGGGAGGTGCGTGATATTATGGCGCCTAGTACATCTGGGCGGCCATTACAGATAACATTACAAGATATGGCTACTGTTATGACTGAAGTTTTGTCTAAATTACCAGAACTAAGAGGCAAGCGTGATCACTCTGGGGTGAGAACAGAGTGCGCTGACAATACTAGGGCCATGTCTGATACTGCGTCACAGCTTGCAGAGCATGAGGACGGAGAGCTTCATTCTGTAGGTGACGGTTCTGATCCAAACAGATTGGATTCAGATATTTCAAATTTTAAATTTAAATTGGAGAACCTCCGTGTATTACTAGGGGAGGTCTTAGCAGCTCTCAATGATTGTAACACCGTTGCAATACCAGAGAAACTGTGTAGGTTGGATAAATACTTTGCGGTACCGGCGAGTACTGACGTTTTTCCTATACCTAAGAGACTAACTGAAATTGTTACTAAGGAGTGGGATAGACCCGGTGTGCCGTTCTCACCCCCTCCAATATTTAGAAAGATGTTTCCAATAGACACCACCACTCGGGACTTATGGCAAACGGTCCCTAAGGTGGAGGGAGCAGTTTCTACTTTAGCTAAGCGTACCACTATCCCGGTGGAGGATAGCTGTGCTTTTTCAGATCCAATGGATAAAAAATTAGAGGGTTACCTTAAGAAAATGTTTGTTCAACAAGGTTTTATATTGCAACCCCTTGCATGTATCGCGCCGATTACGGCTGCGGCAGCATTTTGGATTGAGTCTCTGGAAGAGAACCTTAGTTCATCTACGCTAGACGACATTACGGACAGGCTTAGAGTCCTTAAACTAGCTAATTCATTCATTTCGGAGGCCGTAGTACATTTAACCAAACTTACGGCTAAGAACTCAGGATTCGCCATACAGGCACGTAGGGCGCTGTGGCTAAAATCCTGGTCAGCTGATGTTACTTCTAAGTCCAAATTACTTAATATACCTTTCAAGGGGCAGTCTTTATTTGGGCCCGGTTTGAAAGAAATTATCGCTGACATTACAGGAGGTAAGGGCCACGCCCTACCTCAAGACAAAGCCAAAGCTAAGGCTAGACAGTCTAATTTTCGTCCCTTTCGGAATTTCAAAACAGGAGCAGCATCAACCTCCACTGCACCAAAACAGGAGGGAGCTGTTGCTCGTTACAGGCAAGGCTGGAAGCCTAACCAGTCCTGGAACAAGAGCAAGCAGGCCAGGAAACCTGCTGCTGCCCCAAAGACAGCATGAACCGAGAGCCCCCGATCCGGGACCGGATCTAGTGGGGGGCAGACTTTCTCTCTTCGCCCAGGCCTGGGCAAGAGATGTTCAGGATCCCTGGGCGCTAGAGATCATATCTCAGGGATACCTTCTAGACTTCAAATTATCTCCCCCAAGAGGGAGATTTCATCTGTCAAGGTTGTCAACAAACCAGATAAAGAAAGAAGCGTTTCTACGCTGTGTACAAGATCTGTTATTAATGGGAGTGATCCATCCGGTTCCGCGGTCGGAACAAGGACAAGGGTTCTACTCAAACCTGTTTGTGGTTCCCAAAAAAGAGGGAACTTTCAGGCCAATCTTAGATTTAAAGATTCTAAACAAATTCCTAAGAGTTCCATCGTTCAAAATGGAAACTATTCGGACAATCTTACCCATGATCCAAAAGGGTCAGTACATGACCACAGTGGATTTAAAAGATGCTTACCTTCACATACCGATTCACAAAGATCATCACCGGTATCTAAGGTTTGCCTTCTTAGACAGGCACTACCAGTTTGTAGCTCTTCCATTCGGATTGGCTACGGCTCCAAGAATCTTCACAAAGGTTCTGGGTGCCCTTCTGGCGGTACTAAGACCGCGAGGGATTTCGGTAGCTCCGTACCTAGACGACATTCTAATACAAGCTTCAAGCTTTCAAACTGCCAAGTCTCATACAGAGTTAGTTCTGGCATTTCTAAGGTCGCATGGATGGAAAGTGAACGAAAAGAAGAGTTCTCTTTTTCCTCTCACAAGAGTTCCATTCTTGGGGACTCTTATAGATTCTGTAGAAATGAAGATTTACCTGACAGAAGACAGGTTAACAAAGCTTCAAAATGCATGCCGTGTCCTTCATTCCATTCAACACCCGTCAGTAGCTCAATGCATGGAGGTGATCGGCTTAATGGTAGCGGCAATGGACATAGTACCTTTTGCACGCCTACACCTCAGACCGCTGCAATTGTGCATGCTAAGTCAGTGGAATGGGGATTACTCAGATTTGTCCCCTACTCTGAATCTGAATCAAGAGACCAGAAATTCTCTTCTATGGTGGCTTTATCGGCCACACCTGTCCAGGGGGATGCCATTCAGCAGGCCAGACTGGACAATTGTAACAACAGACGCCAGCCTACTAGGTTGGGGCGCTGTCTGGAATTCTCTGAAGGCTCAGGGACTATGGAATCAGGAGGAGAGTCTCCTTCCAATAAACATCCTGGAATTGAGAGCAGTTCTCAATGCCCTTCTGGCTTGGCCCCAATTAACAACTCGGGGGTTCATCAGGTTTCAGTCGGACAACATCACGACTGTAGCTTACATCAACCATCAGGGAGGGACAAGAAGCTCCCTAGCAATGATGGAAGTATCAAAGATAATTCGCTGGGCAGAGTCTCACTCTTGCCACCTGTCAGCAATCCACATCCCGGGAGTGGAGAACTGGGAGGCGGATTTCTTGAGTCGCCAGACTTTTCATCCGGGGGAGTGGGAACTTCATCCGGAGGTCTTTGCCCAAATACTTCGACGTTGGGGCAAACCAGAGATAGATCTCATGGCGTCTCGCCAGAACGCCAAACTTCCTCTCTACGGGTCCAGATCCAGGGATCCGGGAGCGGTTCTGATAGATGCTTTGACAGCACCTTGGAACTTCGGGATGGCTTATGTGTTTCCACCCTTCCCGCTGCTTCCTCGATTGATTGCCAAAATCAAACAGGAGAGAGCATCAGTGATTCTAATAGCGCCTGCATGGCCACGCAGGACTTGGTATGCAGATCTAGTGGACATGTCATCCTGTCCGCCTTGGTCTCTACCTCTAAGACAGGACCTTCTGATACAGGGTCCATTCAAACATCAAAATCTAACTTCTCTGAAGCTGACTGCTTGGAAATTGAACGCTTGATTTTATCAAAACGTGGTTTTTCTGAGTCGGTTATTGATACCCTGATACAGGCTAGGAAGCCTGTTACCAGAAGGATTTACCATAAAATATGGCGTAAATACCTATACTGGTGCGAATCCAAAGGTTACTCCTGGAGTAAGGTTAGGATCGCTAGGATATTGTCCTTTTCTACAAGAAGGTTTAGAAAAGGGTTTATCAGCTAGTTCATTAAAGGGACAGATTTCAGCTCTGTCCATCTTGTTACACAGGCGTCTGTCAGAAAATCCAGACGTCCAGGCCTTTTGTCAGGCTTTAGCTAGGATCAAGCCTGTGTTTAAAGCTGTTGCTCCGCCATGGAGTTTAAACTTAGTTCTTAACGTTTTACAGGGTGTTCCGTTTGAACCCCTTCATTCCATTGATATAAAATTGTTATCTTGGAAAGTTCTGTTTTTAATGGCTATTTCCTCGGCTCGAAGAGTCTCTGAGTTATCAGCCTTACATTGTGATTCTCCTTATCTGATTTTTCACTCAGACAAGGTAGTTCTGCGTACTAAACCTGGGTTCTTACCTAAGGTAGTCACTAACAGGAATATCAATCAAGAGATTGTTGTTCCATCCTTGTGTCCAAATCCTTCTTCAAAGAAGGAACGTCTTCTACACAATCTGGATGTAGTTCGTGCCCTCAAGTTCTACTTGCAGGCAACTAAAGATTTTCGCCAAACTTCTTCCCTGTTTGTCGTTTATTCTGAACAGAGGAGAGGTCAAAAAGCTTCTGCTACCTCTCTCTCTTTTTGGCTTCGTAGCATAATACGTTTAGCCTATGAGACTGCTGGACAGCAGCCTCCTGAAAGAATTACAGCTCACTCCACTAGAGCTGTGGCTTCCACTTGGGCCTTTAAGAATGAGGCCTCTGTTGAACAGATTTGCAAGGCTGCAACTTGGTCTTCGCTTCATACTTTTTCCAAATTTTACAAATTTGACACTTTTGCTTCTTCGGAGGCTATTTTTGGGAGAAAGGTTCTTCAGGCAGTGGTTCCTTCTGTATAATGAGCCTGCCTATCCCTCCCGTCATCCGTGTACTTTTGCTTTGGTATTGGTATCCCAGAAGTAATGATGACCCGTGGACTGATCACACATAACAGAAGAAAACATAATTTATGCTTACCTGATAAATTCCTTTCTTCTGTTGTGTGATCAGTCCACGGCCCGCCCTGTTTTAAGGCAGGTAAATATCTTTTAAATTATACTCCAGTCACCACTTCACCCTTGGTTACTCCTTTCTCGTTGATTCTTGGTCGAATGACTGGGACTGACGTAGAGGGGAGGAGCTATATGCAGCTCTGCTGGGTGAATCCTCTTGCATTTCCTGTTGGGGAGGAGTTATATCCCAGAAGTAATGATGACCCGTGGACTGATCACACAACAGAAGAAAGGAATTTATCAGGTAAGCATAAATTATGTTTTCTTGACACGATGAGTCCATGGCCGCCCTGTTTATTCAGACAGGTTTTTGTTGTATTATAAACCTCAGTCACCTCTGCACCTTGTTGCTTGCTTTCTTTCCTTTTACTTCGGTCGAATGACTGGGGTGAGAAGGAAGGGAGGTGATGTTTAACAGCTTTGCTGTGGTGCTCTTTGCCGCCTCCTGCTGGGCAGGAGTGATTTTCCCAATAGTAATTAGATGATCCGTGGACTCATCATGTCAAGAAATAAATACATTTATCAGGTAAGCATAAATTTAGTTTATCTGTCCTAAAAAAGAATTGGAATTATAACTTGCTGTGGGCATTTGTAACTATTGAATCTACTTTTGGGAGAATAGGCAGTTCTTCAGTCTTCACGAGCACCGATACCAGTTAGTGCTGTTCCAGTTTTACAGTCTTGAAAACACTATTAATATCAGACACTAATTATTTTTAAATTTATCCAGGTCTAAGAGTGGTCTCAACAAAGCCCGACTTTCCTCTTCCATGTATCATAGTTTTGGTTGGGTCAAGTAGTGATCTTTGGATTGTGAAGAATATTTTCTTGATAAATGAGGTTTCATCTATATATGTTTGATTGTATTGCTGACATATGTCATTTAATGTAAACACTACTTTATTGCTTGGTATACCCATATGATGGGCTCATTTCATACAATGTCTAACATCTCATATATATTCAGGATTAGCTTTACTGATTTGCAGCTCTTATTTTCAGTTAACACTATGTACTTTACTATTATTTTACTTAATCTTTTATTCATATTTAATTTCAAGGTCCAAAAGTGACTGTTTATATCTTCAGAGTCCCTCTAAGTTTATTTTAAGTATAATTGGTCCCATGAGTAACCCCTTGAGAAATGGGAGGAATTAACAAAACTCAAAATAGGGGTTCCAACTTATTTTATTTAGCACATTTGTTACTATCTGAATTGTTGCTATTTTGGCAGACAATACATAGCTCTGAGTAGAAAAGTCATGTCTCTATATTGTGTCATCATAACATTATGAATAGATAAGACATGGAGAGTCCACAGCGTCATTCTAATTACTAGTGGGATATTCACTCCTGGCCTGCAGGAGTAGGCAAAGGGCACCACAGCAAAGCTGTTAAGTACCCATAACCCCCAGTCATTCTCTTTGCCTCTGTCAATGGAGGAGGTGAAGTTTTGTGTCTGAAGATATTTATTCCTTTTTTGGGTACTTTTCCCTTCAAGCAATGATTTGGGTTTAGCTGTGTCCACGTCAATCTCTTGAATAAAAGTAGTGGTGGATATTAAGCAGTTAGCAAGTGGTGAGGTGGTCCTAACTTTGTTTTCCTAACATATTGCTGTCATATTGGTCACTCCGTTCTTTCTTTTTTCTACAGGTCTCTGTAAGGAGTATGTGTCCTTTCATGTCTGGTGAGCTGTCTTCCTGCCGGACAGCTAGACTGCTGGTAAGTGCTTTTTGTCTTCTAGGTTGTGGAGACTTGCACTTAAGAAATATGGTTAACTCTGCAGAAAAAGTTAGATCTGATGGTGTCTCGTCAGAACTCCAAGATACGGTTCAAGGTTGAGAGATCCTTAGGATGCCCTGATAGATGCTCTGGTGGTTCCTTGGGATTTCAGTCTAGCCATACCTGTTTCTTCAGTTTGCTCTCCTTCCACGAGTCATTGCTCGTATCAAACAGGAGAGCTAATCTGTAATTCTGATAGCTCCTGCATGGCCTTGCAGGATCTGGTTTTCAGACCTGGTGAGGATGTCATCTCTTCCTCCTTGGAAGTTACCTCTGAGGAAGGACCTTCTAACTCAGGGTCCTTTCCTCCATCAAAATCTCCTTTCTCCCATCAAAATCTCCTTTCTCTGAAGCTGACTGCACGGAGATTGAACACTTAGTTCTTGCTAAGCGTGGGTTTTCTGATTCAGTCATTGATACTATGATTCAGGCTCGCGTTTACTCATAGGATTTACCATAAGGTATGGCGTAAATACCTCTTGGTGTGAATCAAAGCGGCACTCTGAGTAGGGTCAGGATTCCTAGAATTTTGTCTTTTCTCCAGGATGGTCTGGAGAAAGGGTTGTCAGTCAGTTCTCTGAAAGATCAGATTTCTGCATTCTCTATTCTTTTACATAAGCGTCTGGCGGATATGCCAGATGTTTAATCTTTTTGTTAGCCCCTGGTTAGAATCAGACCTGTGTTTAAACCTGTTGCTCCTCCTTGGAGCCTTAACGAAGTTCTTAGAGTTTTGCAGCAGGCTCTGTTTGAGCCAATGCATTCCATAGATATTAAGCTGGTATCTTGGAAGGTTTTGTTTTTTTACTTTTATTTCTTCTGCTCTGAGAATTTCTGAACTCGTGGCTTTGCAGTGCGATTCGCCTTACCTTATTTTTCATGCAGATATGGCAGTCCTTTGTACTAAATTGGGGTTTCTCTCTAAGGTGGTTTTAAATAGAAATATTAATCAGGAAATTGTTGTTCGTTCTCTCTGTCCTAATCCTTCCTCTCATAAGGAATGCCTGTTGCACAACTTGGATGTGGTGCATGCTCTAAAATTCTACCTACAGGCTACTAAGTATTTTTGCCAGTCTTCTGCCCTGTTTGTTTCTCTGGAAAGCGTAAGGGTCAGAAGGCTACTTCTCTTTCCCTCTGGTTGAGAAGTATGATTTTGTTTTGCTTATAAGACTGCTGGACAGCAGCCTCCTGGGAGAATTACAGCTAATTTCACTAGGGCTCCTCTTCTTGGGCTTTTAAAAAATGAAGGTTCTGTGGAACAGATTTGCAAGACTGCAACTTGGTCCTCTCTGCATATTTTTCTTCTTCAAGATATGACAAGTCCATGGATTTCATCCTTCCTTGTGGGATATTAACCTCCTGCTAACAGGAAGTGGCAAAGAGCACCACAGCAGAGCTGTATATATAGCCCCTCCCTTCCCTTCACCTCCAGTCATTCTCTTTGCCTGTGTTAGTAATAGGAAGAGGTAAAGTGAGGTGTTAGTTTAGATTCTTCAATCTAGAAGTTTTTATTTTAAAATAGTGCCATAGAGTGCTATTTTCCTCAGGGGGAAATAGTTGGTTGCTTCACAAGGAGAAGTGGAGACATATATTTTTTTCTGCCCTGATGTTTATGATCTTAGCAAAACATTATCTTAGATCCATAATGGTTCCCACAACGTAGCTGAAGGTATGTGTGAGAAAATCTTCAGTGTGGAGACCGGTGTCTTGCTACAAGCAACTTTGAGGTATGTGCAGTCTTTTGTTTTCTGGGGAGACTTGGTATACCAGAACAGGCTGACATTGTCCCCTATAGGGGGAAGGGTAAGGAGTATGCACTAACAAAAATATTTGTGTATCTGAAATCCCTTTTATTAATTTATTAATTATTAATTTATTCATGGCCTGAAGTTGTATAGAAGGGCTTATGTATGGGCTTGACACTGGGAGACTTAAGCGGTTTATGGATGAATGCAGGGGTTTGGTATGCATTAGGATCGCATGTTTTTTACTTTTTATGGCAGGCATGTTTGTTTGGACCCATGCGGGTCCTAGTCACAATTCAGTACGGTGGACGGGGCCTATTTTCGCACGCTCCGTCGCGTAGTCTTCATTGCCATTACATAGCTGGACAGAGGCTGGAGACCTAAGTGTGCTGCACTCGATAAAGTCCTATCTAATTACCGGACATCTGAGTTAATTTCGGGGGCAGGTAGGTGCCACAGCAGAGCTGTGGCGTGGTGCAGAGGCCAACAAATTGTTTATATAATAAAATTTATTGTCTGTTATACTGTGTTTTGGGCTTATCCTGCAAGTGGATGCAATATTAAGGAGCATTTTGAGACCCATTAAAACAGTTTTTTTCTGGCTAAAAAAGCGTTTTTGCAGGTTTCAGTAAAATAGTTGCGCTTTTAAAATTTAAAGATTGGATCTCAGAAGTTTGTGCTTGCCTTATATGCCGACGATCTACTTCTCTATTTTCAACAAACATATAGAAATATTCCTATTGTGTTCAAGGCATTAGATTTATTTAGTAGTATTTCGGGCTATAAAGTCAATACGCTCAAATCGGAGATTCTATGGATATACAAAAACATGGATAGCAAGACACAATATGAGCTAAGAGAGGTCACGCAGATTAGATATCTAGGAATCATGTTACATAAAGATCCTAATTGTTGGTATAGACTTAACTTTACGCCCTTCTTTTCCTGACTTAAAAGTAAGTTGCAAAGATGGGCATTACTCCCCATTTCTCTGTCAGCTAAAATAGCTATGATTAAATCTATCTTATTCCCTCAGATAATTTATACTATGAATAACTTACCATTATTCATTAAGGTAAAAGATATTAAAATATTTAACCAATTATGTGCTAAATTTCTTTGGAGCAAGTCGCGACATATGATAGCCATTAAAAAATTGTCACAACTGAGGGAACATGGTGGGCTAGCTTTCCCGGACATTAAATTATATAACATGGCCATTTTGGCACGGAATGCTGTGGATTGGCTTCTGTCAACCGAGGTACTAACTAACTTAATCTTGGAAGAGATCTTAATATATCCATTTGTATGTAAAGCAATCTTACATTGTACTCTTATAGAACTCCCAGACAGCATCAAAAGGTTTATCAGTATATACAATGTGATTAAAGCATGGCAAATGACATGTAAATATCTTAAAATTAATTTTTCTATTTCCTCCTATCTTCCGATTAGAGGGAACCCCGAGTTTATAGCCGGATGCGAGTATCAGGTATTTAAAGAATGGGCGGATAAAGGATTTGATAAGTTACTACAAGTCTTTGATCAAAGGTTTAACTTAAGAACCTTTGAGAGTATTGTCAGAGAATTTGATCTCCCCAAGAAGGAGAGCTTTTTCGCATATCTTCAGGTACGCCACTTTGCTAACAAGAAAGCTAAGTTAGGGAATTGGCCAGTAGGTTTTAAACAAATTGGAGATTACATCAATGTATATAACAAGGAAAGCACTCAATATCATTATTATACAAAATTTTATTGGCAAAGCAAGGACAATTAAATAATGAGCAATACATAGGTTATTGGGCAAAACATTTTCCAGAACTTAGTGGGGATCATATTAAGAAGGGTATCAAATGGCTGATTAAAGCTCCCCTCCGTTCCTCTTGGCATGAATCTTTTTTAAAACTACTCAACAATGCTTATATTTCGCCAAAAAGATTGGCAGCATGGTCTTTAGAAAATACGGGAATATGCTACAAATGCTCAATGCCTAGGGCAGATCTGATGCACTGTTTCTGGTTATGCCCAAAAATAAGGCAATTTTGGCAGAAGGTTAACTTTTGGCTAAATAAATTTTGCCCTGAACATCTAGTCCTGGAACCTATAAATATTTTTTTCCTAAACATAACAGTCCAGAACTACAATTTGATCAATACTATTATACTTATAGGTCGTAATTTAATTCTAAGAAATTGGAAGCAGACCAGAACATTATCTTTTAAGATATTCCTAGAAGCAGTTAGACAACAGATTATATTCGAACAATATAATACTTCAAACCTACACAACAAACCAACCCAACGCTTTTTTAACAAATGGGAAAATATTATACAGACATATCCGCTCCCCATGCAATATATACTTACTAAGGCATTCCACAAAACAGACAGACTACTTTGAAGGTCTGATATTAAGAGAATTATTTCCAGCATCCTGGCTTTGAAAAATGGGGGACCCTAAGATTCTAAGACACCTCTACTTGGTGTGGTGGAGGAGGAGGAGGCTTTTTTCTTTTTCTTTTTTTTTCTTCTTCTCTTTCTTCTTTCCTTTCCTTTTTCTTCTTCCTTTTATCTTTCGATCTGGTTAATGAGAATAAAATGTAACAATTGTATTTAGATGCAACACAGCATCTTGTTTTTTTTTTCTCTTTTTGCCTACTTACAATGTTTATTTACTATGTGATGCCCATAAGGTAACGGGCACGGAACCTGGTTATTATGTAGGCATAAATGTTAGATATTTATCTTTCTCTTTCTGTATACATGATTGGAAAAAAATTTCTTTCTTACCCTGCGTGGTGCACAATGTGAGCAAATGAGCTCTGTTACAGTTATATTGATACTGATGGAAAAATAAATAAACATATTAAAAAAAAAAAATTTTTTTAAAGGCGCAGTACAATTTTTTTGGTGTTAATTTTTTCCATTTTTAGTATAATCATAACTCATTATTTAGCAAGGTACGACTATTATCAGTACTGCTAGTCTGTTTAACATGTCGGACAGTGAGGAGGAAACTCCTTGTTCTATGTGTTTAGATTCCACTGTGGAACCCCCTCTAACTTTTTGTACCTCGTGTACTGAGAGGGCCTTACCATGCAAAGCACAAATTTTCGGTAACGAAAATGTGTGTAAAGATGATGCTCAGGCTGAAGGGAATCAGGGTGTACCGCCAGTTTCTCTCCAAGCGTCACAACCTCTAACGCCCACCCAAGCGACGCCTGGTTCTTCAACCGCGTCTAACTCATTTACTCTGCAGGATATGGCTGCAGTTATGTTAACTACCCTTACAGAGGTGTTATCTAAGTTGCCAGTGTTACAGGGTAAACGCAGTAGGTCAGAGGACAATGTGAATGCTGATCACTCTGATGCGTTGTTGGTTATTTCCGATGTACCCTCTCAGGGATCTGAATTGGGGGTTAGAGATCTTCTATCTGAGGGGGAACTTTCCGAATCGGGAAGTGCGTTACCTCAGACAGACTCGGACGTTATGTCATTTAAATTTAAGCTTGAACATCTCCGTCTTTTACTTAGGGAGGTTTTAGCGACTCTGGATGACTATGACCCTATTGTGGTACCACCAGAGAAGTTGTGTAAAATGGACAAATACTTAGAGGTACCTGCCTACACTAATGTTTTTCCGGTTCCTAAGAGAATTGCGGAAATTATTAAGAGGGAATGGGACAGACCGGGTATCCCGTTTGCTCCCTCTCCTAATTTCAAAAAACTGTATCCTATATCTGACACTGTTCGGGACTTCCTAAGGTGGAAGGAGCTATATCTACCCTGGCTAAGCGTACAACTATTCCTATTGAGGACAGCTGCGCTTTCAAAGACCCTATGGATAAGAATTTGGAGGGTCTCTTGAAGAAAATGTTTATTCATCAGGGGTTCCTCTTGTAACCTATGGCATGCATTGTACCAGTTACAACTGCGGCAGGCTTTTGGTTTGAGGCCTTAGAAGAGTCTCTTAAGACTGAGACTCCTTTAGAAGATATTTTAGATAGAATTAAGGCTCTCAAGCTGGCTAATTCTTTTATCACAGATGCCGCCTTTCAAATTGTTAAATTGGCGGCTAAGCATGCTGGATTTGCCATTTTGGCGCGTAGAGCGCTATGGTTAAAGTCTTTGGTCTGCTAATGTATCATCTAACTCAAAGCTTTTGGCTTTTCCTTTCAAGGGTAAGACCCTATTCGGGCCTGACTTGAAGGAAATCCTTTATGATATCACTGGAGGTAAGGGTCATCTCCTACCTCAGGATAAGGCTGTTAAAGTGAGGGGTAAACAGAATAATTTTTGTTCCTTTCGGAATTTTAAAGGAGTACCCTCTTCTTCCTCCACAAAACAGGAAGGGAATTTTGCTCAGGCCAAGTCCGTCTGGAGACCCAACCAAGCTTGGAACAAGGACCGGATCTTGTAGGGGCAGACTTTCTCTCTTTGCCCAGGCTTGGGAAAGAGATGTTAAGGACCCCTGGGCACTAGAAATCATGACCCACGGGTATCAACTGGAATTCAAAAGTTTTCTCCCAAGAGGGAGGTTTCTTCTTTCACGATTGTCTGTAGACCAGATAAAGAGAGGCATTCTTACGTTGTGTAAAAGACCTCTCCACTATGGGAGTAATTTGTCCTGTCCCAAGACTAGAGCAGGGATGGGGGTTTTACTCAAATCTTTTTGTGGTTCCCAAAAAAGAGGGAACATTCAGACCCATTTTAGATCTCAAGAGTCTAAACAAGTTTCTCAGTGTTCCATCCTTCAAGATGGAGACCATTCGCTCAATTTTACCAATGATTCAGGAGGGTCAATATATGACTACCGTGGACTTGAAGAATGCATACCTGCATATTCCTATCCACAAGGATCATCATCAGTTCCTAAGGTTTGCCTTCCTGGACAAGCATTTTCAGTTTGTGGCTCTTCCCTTCAGGTTGGCCACAGCACCCAGAATCTTCACGAAGGTTCTTGGGTCCCTTCTGGCGGTTCTCAGACCGCGGGGCATAGCAATGGCGCCTTATCTGGACGATATTCTGATTCAGACATCGACTTCATCATCTAACGAGGTCTCATACAGACACAGTGTTGGCATTTCTGAGATCTCACGGATGGAAGGTGAATCTAGAAAAGAGTTCACTAATTCCACAGACAAGGGTTCCCTTCCTGGGAACTCTAATAGATTCTATAGACATGAAGATTTTTCTGACGGAGGTCAGAAAGTCAAAGATTCTATATAGATGCCGAGCTCTACAGTCCAATCCTCGGCCATCAGTGGCTCAGTGCATGGCGGCAATGGACATCATTCCGTTTGCTCGATTTCATCTCAGACCACTGCAACTGTGTATGCTCGGACAGTGGAATGGGGATTATGCAAATTTATCTTCTCAGATAAATCTGGACCAGGTGACCAGAGACTCTGTTCTTTGGTGGCTGTTGCCGGATCATCTGTCCCAAAGGACGTGTTTTCGCAGACCCTCGTTGGTGATAGTGACAACGGACGCCAGTCTACTAGGCTGGGGTGCAGTCTAGAATTCCCTGAAGACTCAGGGTGTTTGGACTCAGGTGGAGTATCTACTTCCAATCAACATTCTGGAACTGAGAGCAATATTCAATGCGCTTCAGGCGTGGCCTCAACTGGCTTCGGCCAAATTCATCAGATTCCAGTCGGACAACATTACAACTGTGGCTTACATCAATCATCAGGGAGGAACAAGGAGTTCCTTAGCGATGACAGAAGTATCCAAGATAATTCGGTGGGCGGAGGCCCACTCTTGTTATCAGTCAGCAATCTACATCCCAGGAGTGGACAACTGGGAAGCGGATTTTCTAAGCCGACAGAGTGGGAACTCCATCCGGAGGTATTTGCCTCACTGATTCTCAGATGGGGCAGACCGGAGTTGGATCTAATGGCGTCTCGACAGAATGCCAAGTTCCCAAGATACGGATCCAGGCCGAGGGATCCTCAGGCCGAACTGAAAGACGCCTTGGTCGTTCAACCTAGCTTATGTGTTTACACCGTTTCCTCTCCTTCCCCGGGTGATTGCTCGGATCAAACAGGAGAGAGCTTCAGTTATTCTAATCGCGCCTGTGTGGCCACGCAGGACTTGGTATGCAGATCTGGTGGACATGTCCTCTCTGCCTCCGTGGAAACTTCCAGTGAGACAGGACCTTCTCATTCAAGGTCCTTTCCAACATCCAAATCTAATTTCTCTCCAACTGACTGCTTGGAGATTGAACGCTTGATTTTATCTAAGCGGGGATTCTCTGATTCGGTCATAGATACTTTGATTCAGGCACGTAAGCCTGTCACTAGAAAGATTATCATAAGATATGGCGTAAATTATTTTTTTTGGTGTGAATGCAAGGGCTACTCATGGAGTAAAGTTAGGATTCCCAGGATTCTGTCTTTTCTCCAAGAAGGATTGGAGAAGGGGTTATCACCAAGTTCCTTAAAGGGACAAATCTCTGCTTTATCAATTTTGCTACATAAACGTTTGGCGGACGTGCCAGACGTTCAGTCTTTTTGTCAGGCTCTAACTAGAATTAAGCCTGTGTTTTAGATTAATTGCTCCACCATTAAGTTATTATCTTGATAAGTTTTGTTTTTGGTTGCTATTTTTTCTGCTCATAGAGTTTCTGAGCTTTCAGCGTTACAATGTGATTCACCTTATCTTATCTTCCATTCTGACAAGGTGGTTTTACGTACCAAACCTGGTTTCCTTCCTAAGGTTGTTTCTAATAAGAATATTAATCAGGAAATCATTGTTCCTTCATTATGTCCTAACCCTTCTTCTAAGAAGGAGCGTAGGTTACATAACCTGGAGGTGGTCCGTGCCCTGAAGTTTTACTTGCAGGCGACTAAGGATTTCCGTCAATCATCTTCATTATTCATTGTTTTTTCTGGAAAGCGTAGGGGTCAGAAATCTACGGCTACCTCTTTCTTTTTGGCTGAAGAGTATCATCCGTCTGGCATATGAGACTGCTGGACAGCTGCCTCCAGAAAGAATTACGGCTCATTCTACTAGGGCTGTGGCTTCCTCATGGGCATTTAAAAACGATGCTTCTGTTGAACAGATTTGCAAGGCTCGCATCTTCACACTTTTTCCAAATTTTACAATTTTGATACTTTTGCTTCTTCTGAGGCTGGTTTTGGGAGAAAGGTTCTTCTGTTTAGGTCCCTGTCTTGTCCCTCCCTTTCATTTGTGTCCTGTAGCTTTGGTATTGTATCCCACAAGTAAGGATGAAATCCGTGGACTCGTCATATCTTGTAGAAGAAAAGTAAATTTATGCTTACCTGATAAATTAATTTCTTCTACGATTTGACGAGTCCACGGCCCACCCTGTCATTTTTAAGACAGATTTAGATCATATTTTATTTTTTATAAACTTCAGTCACCTCTGCACCTTTGGCTTTTCCTTTCTCTTCCTAACTTAGTTCGAATAACTGGAGGGAAGGGAGGGGCTATATATACAGCTCTGCTGTGGTGCTCTTTGCCACTTCCTTTTAGCAGGAGGTTAATATCCCACAAGTAAGGATGAAATCCGTGGACTCGTCATATCCTAGAAGAAATTAATTTATCAGGTAAGCATAAATTTACTTTTTTTTTTTAAATTCTAAAAATTTGATACTTTTGCCTCGGCTGAGGCTTCTTTTGGGAGAAAGGTTCTTCAAGCGGTGGTGCCTTCAGTTTAGGTCTGCCTGTCTTGTTCTCCCTCCCTATTCATTCCGTGTCCTCTAGCTTTGGTATTGGTTCCCACTAGTAATTGGAATGACGTTGTGGACTCTCCATGTCTTAGGAAAGAAAACAAAATTCATGCTTACCTGATGATAAATTTCTTTCTTTCCGGACATGGAGAGTGAACGACCCCACCCTTTAGTTTAGACCATAATTTTTTCTAAACCTCAGGCACCTCTACACCTTTGTGTTATCTTCTTTTTCCATTTCCCTATGGCTAAATGACTGGGGGTTATGGGTAAGGGAAGTGACAACAGCTTTGGTGTGGTGCTCTTTGCCTCCTCCTGCTGGCCAGGAGTGAATATCCCACGTCGTGGACTCTCCATGTCCGGAAAGAAAGAAATTTATCAGGTAAGAATAATTTTTTTTTATGCCCTTATGATTATACTGTATTTATAGGTCCTTTTAAGATAACTATTCACTGAAACTAATGAGCCTAGAACAAACCTTGAAAAACAGCCCCAGACTGTTATCCATCTCCTGGCATCCACCTCGCCCAGATTCTTCCATCATATTGACGCTATATGGCCAAATGTATGTGGACGTAATACTAATTGCTTCATTAGCTGCTCAATGCGTAAGTAAGCTGCCCTTGTTGACTTTGGCTCTTTTTGAAGCTGTATTTATACGTCTGAAAGATCACCACACTGTGCAAATACAGATCTTAATGTGGTGATTTTTCACAAGCATAAATACAGCTTCAAAAAGAACCGAAGTAAACGAGGGGTCACTTCCACATTTGACTGCTAATGAAGCTGCCGAATGCCAATGTCTATTGGCAATTTTAGTTATCCTTATTTCTCTTACTTGGTGTATTCAGTCCACGGATTCATCCTTACTTGTGGGATATTCTCAATCCCTACAGGAAGTGGCAAAGAGAGCACACAGCAAAGCTGTCCACACAGCTCCCCTCAGGCTCCGCCCCCCCCCCCCCCCCCAGTCATTCTCTTTGCTGCTCTAACAAGTAGGAGGGTAAAGAGTATGTGGTGTTAGATTTGTAGTTTTTATTTCTTCAATCAAGAGTTTATAATTTTAAATTAGTGCCGGTTTGTACTATTCACTCTGAGGCAGAAAGTGATGAAGATTTCTGCTGAGAGGAAAAAGATTTTAGCATGTTGTAACTAAAATCCATTGCTGTTCCCACACAGGACTGTTGAGTACCGGAGAACTTCAGTTGGGGGGAACAGTTTGCAGGCTTATACTGCTTAAGGTATGTTCAGTCATTTTTTCTAACAAGACTTGGTAGTGCTAGAAGACTGACAGAAATTCCATGAGGGAAGGTAAGCCATTTTCTGAGACACAGTATAGAATGATGGCTTCAGTTAATGGCTTTAATACTGACAGACACTGTGATGGGCTAAATCGATTACTTTATTAAGGTAATCTTATATTTATTAAGCGTTTTAGACGTTGGAAACACTTTTTGGGGACTTTTTTACGCCTGTCTGAGTCTTTCAAACATGTCTGAGCCTTCAGATAGACCTTGTTCTTTATGTTCAAAAGCATTTTAAAGATCATCCAGTGACAATTAAAAATGCTGCCGAAGATGATTCCTTAACGGAGGGTAATGAGGATAGTCCTTCTTCCTCCCCCCACGTGTCTACACCAGTTAATCCCGCGTAAGCGATGCCTAGTACCTCTAGCGCATTGGCCCCTATTACTTTACAACAATTAGCAGCAGTAATGTATAATTCCCTTGCAGCATTTTTATTCAAACTGCCAGTTTTTCCAAGAAAGCGCGATAGCTCAGTTTTAAATACAGAGGATGAGCAATCTGAAGCTTTGGATAATTTATCTGTAGTACCCTCACAAAACTCAGAGGTAGCAGTGAGGGAAGGTCTGTCTGAGGGAGAAATTTCTGACACAGGAAAATTTTCTCAGCAGGCAGAGTCAGATTCCTTAGCGTTTAAATTTAAGCTGGAACACCTCCGCGTCCTGCTTAAGGAGGTTTTAGCTACGCTGGATGATTGTGACCCCATGGTGGTCCCTGAAAAATTGTGTAAAATGGACAGATTTTTAGAGGTCCCTGTATACACTGAGGTATTTCCGATCCCAAAGAGGGTGGCGGATATTGTGACTAAGGAGTGGGAGAGACCAGGTGTACCCTTTGTTCCCCCACCTATCTTTAAGAAAATGTTCCCCATAAACGACCCTAGGCGGGACGCGTGGCAGACGGTGCCTAAGGTAGAGGGGGCTGTTTCAACACTTGCTAAACGTACAGCTATACCAATAGAGGACAGTTGTGCTTTCAAAGATCCTATGGATAAAAAATTGGAAGGATTGCTGAAGAAAATTTTTGTTCAGCAAGGTTTTCTTCTTCAACCAATTGCCTGCATTATTCCGGTAACTACTGCTGCGGCTTTTTGGTTCGGAGCCTTGGAGGAGTCGCTCCAAAGGGAGACTTCATACGATGAGGTCATGGATAGAATTAATTCTCTAAAGCTGGCTAATTCTTTTATTACTGATCCCGCTCTCCAATTAGCTAAGCTAGCGGCAAAATATTCAGGTTTTGCCATCATGGCGCGCAGAGCGATTTGGCTCAAATCATGGTCGGCTGATGTGTCGTCCAAAACGAAACTGTTAAATATTCCCTTCAAGGGGAAGACCCTATTTGGCCCAGAGCTGAAAGAAATTATTTTGGATATCACTGGGGGAAAGGGCCATTCCCTTCCACAAGATAGGCCGTTAAAGGCCAAAAACACGGCTAATTTTCGCTCCTTTCGCAACTTCAGGAGCGGACCTGCAGCAACCTCTGCTGCCGCAAAGCAAGATAACGCTTCACAGCCCAAAGCAACCTGGAAACCCTTGCAGGGCTGGAATATGGGTAAACAGGCCAAGAAGCCTGCTCCTGCTACCAAGACAGCATGAAGGGGTAGCCCCCGATCCGGTATCGGATCTAGTAGGGGGCAGACTTTCCCTCTTTGCTCAGGCTTGGGCAAGAGATGTTCCAGATCCCTGGGCATTATAGATAGTTGCTCAGGGGTATCTTCTAGAATTCAAGGATTCTCCCCCAAGGGGAAGGTTCCACATTTCTCGTTTGTCTTCAGACCAAACAAAGAAACCGGCGTTCTTACGCTGTGTAGAAGATCTACTAAAAATGGGAGTGATACACCCAGTTCCAATTGCAGAACAAGGACTGGGCTTTTACTCAAACCTGTTCGTAGTTCCCAAAAAGGAAGGAACTTTCAGGCCAATCCTGGATCTAAAAATTCTAAACAAATTCCTCAGAGTTCCGTCTTTCAAGATGGAAACCATTCGGACAATCTTGCCGATGATCCAGGAAGGTCAATATATGACTACCGTGGATCTAAAGGATGCGTACCTACATATTCCTATCCACAAAGATTACCATCTGTTCCTAAGGTTCGCCTTTCTGGACAAACATTACCAGTTGGGCCACGACCACTCCCAGAATTTTCACAAAGGTGCTAGGGTCCCTTCTAGCGGTACTAAGACCGCGGGGCATTGCAGTAGCACCTTACCTAGACGACATATTAATACAGGCGTCGTCCTTTCACAGAGCCAAGGCTCATACGGACATCGTTCTGGCCTTTCTAAGGTCTCACGAGTGGAAGGTGAAAGTAGAAAAGAGTTCTCTGTCCCCGCTCACAAGGGTTCCCTTTCTGGGAACACTAATAGACTCGGTAGAAATGAATATCTTTCTGACAGAGGTCAGGAAGTCAAAACTGTTGAATACTTGCCGAGTTCTTCATTCCATTCCTCGGCCTTCCGTGGCTCAGTGCATGGAAGTAATTGGTTTAATGGTTGCGGCAATGGACGTAGTCCCTTTCGCCCGAATCCATCTCGGACCACTGCAGCTGTGCATGCTCAAACAGTGGAATGGAGATTACGCAGATTTGTCTCCTCAAATTCAAATGGATCTAACAACCAGAGACTCTCTTCTCTGGTGGTTGTCTCAAGATCACCTGTCTCAGGGAATGAGTTTCCGCAGACCGGAGTGGATCATTGTCACGACCGATGCCAGTCTGGTAGGCTGGGGTGCGGTCTGGAACTCCCTGAAGGCTCAGGGACTATGGTCTCGGGAAGAATCTCTTCTCCCGATAAACATTTTGGAGCTGAGAGCGATATTCAATACGCTCCAGGCGTGGCCTCAACTAGCAGAGGCCAAATTCATCAGATTTCAGTCGGACAACATCACGACTGTAGTGTACATCAATCATCAGGGAGGAACAAAGAGTTCCCTAGCGATGAAGGAAGTATCCAAGATTATCAAATGGGCGGAGGATCACTCCTGCCATTTATCTGCAATTCACATCCCAGGGGTAGACAACTGGGAGGCGGATTTTCTAAGTCGTCAGACTTTCCATCCGGGGGAGTGGGAACTCCACCCGGAGGTTTTTGCTCAGCTGACCCAGCTTTGGGGCATTCCAGAGTTGGATCTGATGGCGTCCCGTCAGAACACCAAACTTCCCCTTTACGGATCCAGATCCAGGGATCCCAAGGCGGCATTGATAGATGCATTAATAGCACCTTGGTCATTCAGTCTAGCTTATGTCTTTCCACCGTTTCCTCTTCTCCCTCGGCTAATAGCCAGACTCAAACAGGAGAAGGCTTTGGTAATTCTGATAGCGCCTGCGTGGCCACGCAGGACTTGGTATGCAGACCTAGTGGACATGTCATCGGTCCCACCATGGAAACTGCCATCGAGGCAGGATCTTCTAATCCAAGGTCCTTTCAAGCATCCAAATCTAGTTTCTCTGCAACTGACTGCTTGGAGATTGAACGCTTAATCCTGGCTAAGCGGGGTTTCTCTGAATCAGTTATAGATACTCTGATACAGGCCAGAAAGCCTGTCACCAGGAAAATTTACCATAAGATATGGCGGCAATATCTTTGTTGGTGTGAATCCAAGGGTTACTCGTGGAGTAAGGTTAGGATTCCAAGGATATTGTCTTTTCTCCAAGAAGGTTTGGAGAAAGGTCTGTCAGCTAGTTCCTTAAAGGGACAGATATCTGCTCTGTATTCTGTTACACAAGTGTTTGGCAGCTGTACCAGACGTTCAGGCGTTTACACAGGCCCTAGTTAGAATCAAGCCTGTCTACAGACCTGTGGCTCCTCCATGGAGTCTAAATTTAGTTCTTTCAGGAGTTTCAGAATTTTCTGCTTTACAGTGTGATTCACCCTATCTGGTGTTCCATGCAGATAAGGTTGTTTTGCGTACTAAACCTGGTTTCCTTCCAAAGGTGGTTTCTAATAAGAATATTAACCAGGAAATCATTGTTCCTTCTCTGTGCCCTAATCCAGTTTCTAAGACGGAACGACTGTTGCACAATCTTGATGTGGTTCGTGCTTTAAAGTTCTATTTAAAAGCAATTAAAGATTGTTGTGTATTCTGGTAAGAGGAGAGGTCAGAAAGCGACTGCTACCTCTCTTTCATTCTGGCTGAAAAGCATAATCCGATTGGCCTATGAGACTGCTGGTAAGCAGCCTCCTGAACGAATTACAGCTCATTCCACCAGAGCTGTGGCTTCCACATGGGCTTTCAAGAATGAGGCTTCTGTTGAACAGATTTGTAAGGCAGCGACTTGGTCTTCACTGCATACATTCGCCAAATTTTACAAATTCGATACTTTTGCTTCTTCTTATTTTTGGGAGAAAGGTTTTGCAAGCAGTGGTGCCTTCCGTTTAGGTTACCTGACTTGTTCCCTCCCTTCATCCGTGTCCTATTGCTTTAGTATTGGTATCCCACAAGTAAGGATGAATCCGTGGACTGAATACACCAAGTAAGAGAAAACAGAATTTATGCTTACCTGATAAATTACTTTCTCTTACATGTGTATTCAGTACACGGCCCGCTCTGATATTTTAAGTCCGGTTCAAATTTAATTTACAATAACTACAGTCACCACTGCACCCTATGGTTCTCCTTTTTCTCCTAACCGTCGGTCGAATGACTGGGGGGGCGGAGCCTGAGGGGAGCTGTGTGGACAGCTTTGCTGTGTGCTCTCTTTGCCACTTCCTGTAGGGATTGAGAATATCCCACAAGTAAGTATGAATCCGTGGACTGAATACACCTGTAAGAGAAAGTAATTTATCAGGTAAGCATAAATTCTGTTATAGTTGCAATTAGAAATTTGTTTAGTTTTTTTATCCAAGTATGCAGAATGTATTTATTTAAAATTAATAATGCTCTAATTTATTCATTTTTAGCCTCGTTTGGACCAAACCAGTGATTCTTCAGAAAATACAGATTTTTCAGGATTGGCCAGACATCGGTATAGGCATTGCCTTACCACTCTTACTGTCCCAAGACGATGCATAGGGTTTGCAAGGAGGCGAATAGGCCGAGGTGGAAGGTAATTTAATAATCTAATGCCGTTTTTGGTTTTTGTTTTTTAAACCTAAAGTTATTCACAGTGCAAAAAATCTTAACTTCCTTTTACTTTAAAATGTGTTTTCTAGGGTTATAATGGACAGACTATCTACAGAACATGACCCTGTTCTAAAGCAGCTTGATCCTGAACTGTTGTCTAGTTTTTCAAGCTCTTCCCAAGCTGCACAGCTCCCCTCCCTTTTCTCATGGACCAATGCTTCCGATAAACATTGTGAAAAAAGACTTTCTCTTTTTGAGATTCTAAGCAATATTAAATCATATCGACTGCAGTGTTTTCAGCCAAGACCACCACATTTTCAAGACAGTGATAGTGAAGAATGTACCTCAAGAATACTAGGGCAAGCTGTGAACAGTAAAAGAGTTTCTGCCACACCAGTAGCTTTATTGAACACCAGCAAGAATGGCATATCAGGTATTATTATTTTTGATACTTTTTTTTTTTTTTTACTTTTTTCTTTCTTTTCCCCTAGGTTTTGTTTGCTTACAATATTTGTGCATTAAATGTTGCTTTGCAATCAATGGTACAAACAACTGATTAATTGTGCTGAGAAATTGCCACAATTTTTCTCCTGTTAAGTGTAGTCAGTCCACGGGTCATCCATTACTTATGGGATTATATCTCCTCCCTAACAGGAAGTGCAAGAGGATCACCCAAGCAGAGCTGCTATATAGCTCCTCCCCTCTACGTCATACCCAGTCATTCTCTTGCACCTAACTAATAGATAGGACGTGTGAGAGGACTGTGGTTATTAAAATTAGTTTTTATATCTTCAATCAAAAGTTTGTTATTTTAAACAGCACCGGAGTGTGTTGTTTTTTCTCAGGCAGCATTAGAAGAAGAATCTACCTGAGTTTATGTATGATCTGAGCGGTCGTAACTAAGATCTATTTGTTGTTCGCGGCCATTCTGAGGAGTGAGGTAACTTCAGATCAGGGGACAGCGGGCAGGGTTCACCTGCAAGGAGGTATGTTGCAGTATATTATTTTCTAAGGAATGGAATTGACTGAGAAAATACTGCTAATACCCATATAATGTAAGTGCAGCCTTAAATGCAGTAATAGCGACTGGTATCAGGCTGATATGTATGTTTGTTACACTGAGGTATTTCTGGGGAATGGAACTTCACTAAGAAAATACTGTGTACATTTAACTTATATTTGAGCCTCCACTGCAGTGTAAGCGACTAGCAGCAGGCTTATTAGTATCATTTCATAATTTTATTTTAAAACGTTTTACTGGCATGTTAATCGTTTTTCTCTGAGGTACTTGGTGATAAAAAATTTTGGGCATTATTTTTCCACATGGCTGTCGTTATTTATGAATAAATTCAGTTTGCTGAGCTTCCCCACTGCTATAATATGAGTGGGAGGGGCCTATTTTGGCGCTTTCTTGCGCAGTAAGAATTCACTCACAGTCTTCCTATTCCTTCCTCCATGATCCAGGACGTCTCTACAGAGCCCAGGGGTCTCCTAAACTAGTTTTTGAGGGAGGTAATCACTCACAGCAGACCTGTGAGACTGTGCTTTTGACTGTGATTAAACGTTTTTATATCTGTTATCCGTTTTTGGGTATTAAGGGGTTAATCATCCATTTGCTGGTGGGTGCAATCCTTTGCTAACTTATTGCATTTATTGTGAAAATTTGGTTGCTATAACAAATTTGGTTCATTGTAATTCTACTGTGACAGTTTATTAGTGTTTCTTAAAGGCACAGTAGCGTTTTTTTTATTGCTTGTAAATTTATTTCAAAAGTTTTTTCCAAGCTTGCTAGTTTCATTGCTAGTCTGTTAAACATGTCTGACACAGAGGAAACTCTTTGTGCAATATGTTTAAAGGCCAATGTGGAGCCCAATAGAAATTTGTGTACTAATTGCATTGATGCTACTTTAAATAAAAGTGTACATGTAAAGAAAATTTCACCAGACAACGAGGGGGAAGTTATGCCGACTAACTCTCCTCACGTGTCAGTACCTGCGTCTCCCGCTCGGGAGGTGCGTGATATTGTGGCGCCAAGTACATCAGGGCGGCCCATACAAATCACTTTGCAAGACATGGCTAATGTTATGACTGAAGTATTATCTAAATTGCCAGAATTTAGGGGTAAACGCGACCACTCTGGGGTGAGAACAGAGTGCGCTGATAATATTAGAGCCATGTCTGATACTGCGTCACTATATGCAGAACATGAGGACGGAGAGCTTCATTCTGTGGGTGACGGATCTGATCCAAGTAAACTGGACTCAGACATTTCAAATTTTAAATTTAAGCTTTTATTGCTAGGGGAGGTATTAGCGGCTCTGAATGATTGTAACACGGTTGCAATTCCAGAGAAAATATGTAGGCTGGATAGATACTATGCGGTACCGGTGTGTACTGATGTTTTTCCTATACCTAAGAGGCTTACAGAAATTATTAACAAGGAGTGGGATAGACCCGGTGTGCCTTTTTCACCCCCTCCTATATTTAGAAAAATGTTTCCAATAGACGCCACCACACGGGACTTATGGCAGACGGTCCCTAAGGTGGAGGGAGCAGTTTCTACTCTGGCTAAGCGCACCACTATCCCGGTGGAGGATAGCTGTGCTTTTTCAGATCCAATGGATAAAAAGTTAGAGGGTTACCTTAAGAAAATGTTTGTTCAACAAGGTTTTATATTACAACCCCTTGCATGCATTGCGCCTGTCACGGCTGCGGCGGCATTCTGGTTTGAGTCTCTGGAAGAGACCATTAACTCAGTTACATTGGATGAAATTACAGACAAGCTTAGAGTACTTAAGCTAGCCAATTCATTTATTTCCGATGCCGTAGTACACTTAATTAAACTTACGGTTAAGAATTCAGGATTCGCCATTCAAGCGCGCAGAGCGCTGTTGCTTAAATCTTGGTCAGCCGATGTAACCTCTAAATCTAAATTGCTTAACATACCTTTCAAAGGGCAGACATTATTCGGGCCTGGTTTGAAAGAAATTATCGCTGACATTACTGGAGGTAAGGGTCATGCCCTGCCTCAAGACAGAGCCAAACCTAGGGCTAGACAGTCTAATTTTCGTGCCTTTCGTAACTTCAAGGCAGGAGCAGCATCAACTTCCTCAGCTCCAAAGCAAGAAGGAACTGTTGCTCGCTACAGACAGGGCTGGAAACCTAACCAGTCCTGGAACAAGGGGAAGCAGGCCAGAAAACATGCTGCTGCCCCTAAGACAGCATGAAGTGAGGGCCCCCGATCCGGAAACGGATCTAGTGGGGGGCAGACTTTCTCTCTTCGCCCAGGCTTGGGCAAGAGATGTCCAGGATCCCTGGGCTTTAGAGATCATATCTCAGGGATATCTTCTGGACTTCAAAGCTTCTCCTCCAAAAGGGAGATTTCATCTTTCAAGGCTGTCAGCAAACCAGCTAAAGAGAGAAGCGTTTCTACGCTGTGTACAAGACCTTTTACTAATGGGAGTGATCCATCCAGTTCCGCGGTCGGAACACGGACAAGGGTTTTACTCAAATCTGTTTGTGGTTCCCAAAAAAGAGGGAACCTTCAGACCAATTTTGGACTTAAAGATCCTAAACAATCGTTCAAAATGGAGACTATTCGGACAATCTTACCTATGATCCAAAGGGGTCAATACATGACCACAGTGGATTTAAAGGATGCCTACCTCCACATACCGATTCACAAGGATCATTATCGGTACCTAAGGTTTGCCTTCCTAGACAGGCATTACCAGTTTGTAGCTCTTCCCTTCGGGTTAGCCACGGCTCCAAGAATCTTTACAAAGGTTCTGGGCTCTCTTCTGGCGGTACTAAGACCGCGAGGAATTTCGGTAGCTCCGTACCTAGACGACATTCTGATACAAGCGTCAAGTTTCCAGACTGCCAAGTCTCATAAAGAGTTGGTTCTGGCATTTCTAAGGTCACATGGGTGGAAGGTGAACGTAGAAAAGAGTTCTCTAAGGCCACTCACAAGAGTTCCTTTCTTGGGGACTCTTATAGATTCTGTAGAAATGAAAATTTACCTGACAGAAGACAGGTTAACAAAACTTCTAAATGCTTGCCGTGTCCTTCATTCCATTCAACACCCGTCAGTGGCTCAATGCATGGAGGTAATCGGCTTAATGGTAGCGGCAATGGACATAGTACCTTTTGCACGCCTGCATCTCAGACCACTACAATTGTGCATGCTAAGTCAGTGGAATGGGGATTACTCAGATTTGTCCCCTATGCTGAATCTGGATCAAGAGACCTGAGATTCTCTTCTATGGTGGCTTTTTCGGCCACATCTGTCCAGGGGGATGCCCTTAAGCAGGCCAGACAGGACAATTGTAACAACAGACGCCAGCCTACTAGGTTGGGGCGCTGTCTGGAATTCCCTGAAGGCTCAGGGATCATGGACTCAGGAGGAGAGTCTCCTTCCAATAAACATTCTGGAATTGAGAGCAGTTCTCAATGCTCTTCTGGCTTGGCCTCAGCTAGCAACTCTGAGGTTCATCAGGTTCCAGTCGGACAACATCACGACTGTGGCTTACATCAACCATCAGGGAGGGACAAGGAGTTCCCTAGCGATGATGGAAGTCTCAAAGATAATTCGCTGGGCAGAGTCTCACTCTTGCCACCTATCTGCGATCCACATCCCAGGCGTGGAGAACTGGGAGGTGGATTTTCTAAGTCGCCAGACTTTTCATCCGGGGGAGTGGGAACTTCACCCGGAGGTTTTTGCACAACTGCTTCGGCGTTGGGGCAAACCAGATCTGGATCTCATGGTTTTCGCCAGAACGCCAAGCTTCCTTGTTACGGATCAAGATCCAGGGACCCGGAAGCGGTTCTGATAGATGCTCTGACAGCAACTTGGGTCTTCAACATGGCTTATGTGTTTCCACCCTTCCCGATACTTCCTCGCCTGATTGCCAGGATCAAGCAGGAGAGAGCATCAGTGATTCTAATAGCGCCTGCGTGGCCACGCAGGACCTGGTATGCAGATCTAGTGGACATGTCGTCCTGTCCACCATGGTCTCTGCCTCTGAGACAGGACCTTCTGGTTCAGGGTCCTTTCAAGCATCCAAATCTAATTTCTCTGAGGCTGACTGCATGGAGATTGAACGCTTGATTCTATCAAAGCGTGGATTCTCGGAGTCAGTGATTGATACCTTAATACAGGCTAGGAAACCTGTTACCAGGAAAATTTACCATAAAATATGGCGTAAATACTTACATTGGTGCGAATCCAAGAGTTACTCATGGAGTAAGGTTAGGATTCCTAGGATATTGTCTTTTCTACAAGAAGGCTTAGAAAAGGGTTTATCTGCTAGTTCGTTAAAGGGACAGATCTCAGCTCTGTCCATTCTTTTGCACAAGCGTCTGTCAGAAGTTCCAGACGTTCAGGCTTTTTGTCAGGCTTTGGCCAGGATTAAGCCTGTGTTTAAAACTGTTGCTCCGCCATGGAGCTTAAACTTAGTTCTTAATGTTTTACAGGGTGTTCCGTTTGAACCCCTTCATTCCATTGATATCAAGCTGTTATCTTGGAAAGTTCTGTTCCTAATGGCTATTTCCTCGGCTCGAAGAATCTCTGAGTTATCAGCCTTACATTGTGATTCCCCTTATCTGATTTTTCATTCAGACAAGGTAGTTCTGCGTACTAAACCTGGGTTCTTACCTAAGGTAGTCACTAACAAGAATATCAATCAAGAGATTGTTGTTCCTTCATTGTGCCCTAATCCTTCCTCAAAGAAGGAACGACTTCTGCACAATCTGGACGTTGTCCGGGCCCTGAAGTTCTATTTACAGGCAACTAAAGATTTTCGACAAACTTCTTCCCTGTTTGTCGTTTATTCGGGACAGAGGAGAGGTCAAAAGGCTTCGGCTACCTCTCTCTCCTTCTGGCTTCGTAGCATAATACGTTTAGCCTATGAGACTGCTGGACAGCAGCCTCCTGAAAGAATTACAGATCATTCTACCAGAGCTGTGGCTTCCACTTGGGCCTTTAAAAATGAGGCCTCTGTTGAACAGATTTGCAAGGCTGCAACTTGGTCTTCACTTCACACCTTTTAAAAATTTTACAAATTTGACACTTTTGCTTCTTCGGAGGCTGTTTTTGGGAGAAAGGTTCTTCAGGCAGTGGTTCCTTCCGTGAAAAGGTTCTGCCTGTCCCTCCCGTCATCCGTGTACTTTTAGCTTTGGTATTGGTATCCCATAAGTAATGGATGACCCGTGGACTGGCTACACTTAACAGGAGAAAACATAATTTATGCTTACCTGATAAATTCCTTTCTCCTGTAGTGTAGTCAGTCCACGGCCCGCCCTGTTTTTACGGCAGGTCTAAATTTTAAATTAAACTCCAGTCACCACTGCACCCTATAGTTTCTCCTTTCTCGTTTGGTTTTGGTCGAATGACTGGGTATGACGTAGAGGGGAGGAGCTATATAGCAGCTCTGCTTGGGTGATCCTCTTGCACTTCCTGTTGGGGAGGAGTTAATATCCCAGAAGTAATGATGACCCGTGGACTGACCACACTACAGGAGAAAGGAATTTATCAGGTAAGCATAAATTATGTTTTTTTTATTTACCTAATTAAAAAAAAGATGGAGCACACAAACGTTGGAGCTGTTTTTAGATTATCAATCATTGGTAACCAAGTTGCTTTGCTGTGTTTATTTTACAAAATCAATACTTAAAATAAAGTTTATACCTTAAATCTGTTATTTAAACATTTTTACATGACATGTTCAATGTATTAAACTGAATTGCACTTATGGTAAAATATATATTAGTGTGATCTGCTTAAAGGGACACTAAACCCATTTTCTTCTACAAGATATGACGAGTCCACGGATTTCATTCTTACTTGTGGAATTTAACCTCCTGTTAGCAGGAAGTGGCAAAGAGCACCACAACAGAGCTGTATATATAGCTCCTCCCTTCCCTCCACCCCCAGTCATTCCCTTTGCCTGTGTTAGTAATAGGAAGAGTTAAAGTGAGGTGTTAGTTTAGATATCTTCAATCAAGAAGTTTTTTTATTTTAAAATGGTGCCAGTGAGTACTATTTTTCTCAGGGTGAAATCGTAAGTCTATTGCTTCCCAAGAGGAGTGGAGACATCTTATTTTCTGCCCTGATGTTGATGATCTTCGCAAACATTATCTAAGATCCATGATGGTTCCCATAGTGCAGCTGAAGGTAGTGTAAGAGAAATCTTCAGTGTGGAGAACGGTGTCTTGCTACAAGCAGCATTGAGGTATGTTCAGTCTTTTGTTTCTGGGGAGACTTGATGCATCAGAACAGGCTGACATTTTCCCTATATGGGGAGGGGTAAGCAGTATGCACTATATGAAAGGAAATGGTGTACCTGGAATCCCTTTATACTATTTGCCAAGGTATGTAAATATATCTTTGAGGCTTATAAAAGGGCTGGACACTGGGAGCTGCGGTTTGCTTAAGGGCTGTTAACTTTAACACTGGCCTGAGGGAGTGCAGTGTTACGATGTTTTCAGTGTATACAAGAGGGCACATGGCTTTATTTTTTTTTACAAGTCGACATGTTGTTTTTACTTTGCGACCCATGTGGGTCTTAGTCAGGATAGAGTTACACTGACGGTGGGCGGGGCCTATGTCTTTCATGGAATTGGCAAGAGTCCATGAGCTAGTGACGTATGGAATATACATTCCTACCAGGAGGGGCAAAGTTTCCCAAACCTCAAAATGCCTATAAATACACCCCCCACCACACCCACAATTCAGTTTTACAAACTTTGCCTCCTATGGAGGTGGTGAAGTAAGTTTGTGCTAGATTTCTATGTTTATATGCGCCTCTCAGCATGCTGAAGCCTGGTTCCTCTCAGAGTGCAGGGAATGACAGAGGGATGTGAAGGGAGTATTACCTATTGAATACAATGGTCATCCTAACGGGGATCTATTTCATAGGTTCTCCGTTATCGGTCGTAGAGATTCATCTCCTACCTCGTTTTTCAGATCAACAATATACTCTTATATATACCATTACCTCTACTGATTCTCGTTTCAGTACTGGTTTGGCTATCTACTTTATGTAGATGAGTGTCTTTTGGTAAGTATGTTTTCTTTTATTTAAGACACTCTCAGCTATGGTTTGGCACTTTATATGTAAAGTTCTAAACATATGTTTTGTACTTATATTTGCCATGATTCAGGTTAATCGGTATATTTCCTTTCTCTTGTTAAGTGTAGTCAGTCCACGGGTCATCCATTACTTATGGAATATATCTCTTCCCCAACAGGAAGTTGCAAGAGGATCACCCAAGCAGAGCTGCTATATAGCTCCTCCCCTCACATGTCATATTCAGTCATTCTCTTGCAACCTAACTAAAGATAGGTCGTTGTGAGAGGTCTGTGGTGTTTTTTAACTTAGTTTATTTCTTCAATCAAAAGTTTGTTATTTTAAATGGCACCGGAGTGTGCTGTTTGTTCTCAGGCAGCATTAGAAGAAGAATCTGCCTGCGTTTTCTATGATCTTAGCAGTCGTAACTAAGATCCACTGGCTGTTCTCATCTGTGGAGTGAGGTAACTTCAGAAAAGGGGAATAGCATGCAGGGCCCCCCTGCAAACGAGGTATGTGCAGTAAATTATTTTTCTGAGGAATGGAATGGACTGAGAAAATACTGCTGATACCAATGTAACGTAAGTTCAGCCTTAAATGCAGTGATAGCGACTGGTATTAGGCTGACGAGTGTGTGTACACTGAATGTATTTTTCTAAGGAATGGAATTGACTCTGAAAATACTGTTAATACTGAAGTAATGTATGAGCCTTAACTGCAGTAAAAGCGACTGGTAGCAGGCTTATTAATAACACTTCATTACTTTTAAAATGTATGTTCAAAACGTTTACTGGCATGTTAATCGTTTTTTGTGAGGTACTTGGTGATAAAATTTATTGGGGCATGATTTTTACCACATGGCTATCTTTGTTTTCTGCATAGAAACATTTAACTGAGCTTCCCCACTGTTGTAATATGAGTGGGAGGGGCCTATTTTAGCGCTTTTTTGCGCAGTAAAAATTCAGTCACAATCTGCCTACTTCATCCTCCATGATCCAGGACGTCTCTAGAAAGCTCAGGGGTCTCCAAAATTCATTTTGAGGGAGGTAATCAGTCACAGCAGACCTGTGACAGTGTGTTTTGACTGTGATAAAAACGTTAATTATTAAATTGTTATCCGTTTTTGGGTATTAAGGGGTTAATCATCCATTTACTGGTGGGTGCAATCCTTTGCTATCTTAATACATCTACTGTGAAAAATTGGTTGATATATCTAATTTGGTTCATTGTTATTTCAACTGTGACAGCTTTTTGTGCTTCTTAAAGGCACAGTAGCGTTTTTTATATTGCTTGTAAATTTATTTAGTAAAGTATTTCCAAGCTTGCTAGTCTCATTGCTAGTCTGTTTAAACATGTCTGACACAGATGAATCTCTTTGTTCACTATGTTTAAAGGCCAATGTGGAGCCCAATAGAAATTTGTGTACTAATTGCATTGATGTTACTTTAAATAAAAGTCAATCTTTACATGTAAAGAAATTATCACAACGAGGGGGAAGTTATGCCGACTAACTCTCCTCACGTGTCAGTACCTTCGCCTCCCGCTCAGGAGGTGCGTGATTTTGTGGCGCCAAGTACATCAGGGAGGCCCTTACAAATCACTTTGCAAGACATGGCTACTGTTATGACAGAAGTATTATCTAAATTGCCAGAATTAAGAGGCAAGCGCGATAGCTCTGGGTTGAGGACAGAGCGCGCGGATGATGTGAGAGCCATGTCAGATACTGCATCACAGTTTGCAGAACATGAAGACGGAGAGCTTCATTCTGTGGGTGACGGATCTGATCCAGGGAGACTGGATTCAGAGATTTCTAATTTTAAATTTAAGCTTGAGAACCTCCGCATATTGCTAGGGGAGGTATTAGCGGCTCTGAATGATTGTAACACGGTTGCAATTCCAGAAAAATTATGTAGGTTGGATAGATACTATGCGGTACCGGTGTGTACTGACGTGTTTCCTATACCTAAAAGGCTTACATAGATTATTAGCAAGGAGTGGGATAGACCTGGTGTGCCTTTTTCCCCTCCTCCCATATTTAGGAAAATGTTTCCTATAGACGCCACCACACGAGACTTATGGCAGACGGTCCCTAAGGTGGAGGGAGCAGTTTCTACTTTAGCTAAGCGTACCACTATCCCGGTGGAGGATAGTTGTGCCTTTTCAGATCCAATGGATAAAAAATTAGGTTACCTTAAGAAAATGTTTGTTCAACAAGGTTTTATCTTACAGCCCCTTGCATGCATTGCGCCTGTCACTGCTGCCGCGGCATTCTGGTTTGAGTCTCTGGAAGAGGCCATTCGCACAGCTCCATTGGATGAGATTATGAACAAGCTTAAAGCACTTAAGCTAGCTAATGCATTTGTTTCTGATGCCGTCGTACATTTAACCAAACTTATGGCTAAGAACTCCGGATTCGCAATCCAAGCACGCAGAGCGCTATGGCTTAAATCCTGGTCAGCTGACGTGACTTCTAAATTGCTTAATATTCCTTTCAAAGGGCAGACCTTATTCGGGCCCGGCTTGAAAGAAATTATAGCTGACATTACGGGAGGTAAGGGCCATGCTCTACCTCAGGACAAGGCCAAACAGTCTAATTTTCGTGCCTTTCGTAACTTCAAGGCAGGAGCAGCATCAACTTCCTCCGCTCCAAAACAGTAAGGAGCTGTTGCGCGTTACAGACAGGGCTGGAAAGCTAACCAGTCCTGGAACAAGGGCAAGCAGGCCAAGAAACCTGCTGCTGCCCCTAAGACAGCATGAAGAGAGGGCCCCCTATCCGGAAACGGATCTAGTGGGGGGCAGACTTTCTCTCTTCGCCCAGGCTTGGGCAAGAGATGTCCAGGATCCCTGGGCGTTGGAGATCATATCTCAGGGATATCTCCTGGACTTCAAAACTTCTCCTCCACAAGGGAGATTTCATCTTTCAAGGTTATCAGCAAACCAAATAAAGAAAGAGGCGTTTCTACGCTGTGTACAAGACCTCTTACTAATGGGGGTGATCCACCCAGTTCCGCGGACGGAACACAGGCAAGGATTCTATTCAAATCTATTTGTGGTTCCCAAGAAAGAGGGAACCTTCAGACCAATCTTGGACTTAAAAATCCTAAACAAATTCCTAAGAGTTTCATCATTCAAAATGGAAACTATTCGGACCATCCTTCCCATGATCCAAGAGGGTCAGTACATGACCACAGTGGACTTAAAGGATGCCTACCTTCACATACCGATTCACAAGGATCATTATCAGTACCTAAGATTTGCCTTCCTAGACAGGCATTACCAGTTTGTAGCTCTTCCCTTCGGATTAGCTACGGCTCCAAGAATCTTTACAAAGGTTCTGGGCTCACTTCTGGTGGTACTAAGACCGCAAGGCATAGCGGTGACTCCGTACCTAGACGACATTCTGATACAAGCGTCAAGTTTTCAAACTGCCAAATCTCATACAGAGATAGTTCTGGCATTTCTGAGGTCGCATGGGTGGAAGGTGAACGTGGGAAAGAGTTCTCTATTACCACTTACAAAGGTTCCCTTCCTAGGGACTCTTATAGATTCTGTAGAGATGAAAATTTACCTGACGGAGGCCAGGTTATCAAAACTTCTAAATGCTTGCCGTGTCCTTCAGTGCATGGAAGTAATCGGCTTAATGGTAGCGGCAATGGACATAGTACCATTTGCGCGCCTGCATCTCAGACCGCTGCAATTGTGCATGCTAAGTCAGTGGAATGGGGATTACTCAGATTTGTCCCCCCTGCTAAATCTGGATCAAGAGACCAGAGATTCTCTTCTTTGGTGGCTTTCTCGGCCCCATCTTTCCAAGGGGATGACCTTTCGCAGGCCAGATTGGACGATTGTAACGACAGACGCCAGCCTTCTAGGTTGGGGCGCAGTCTGGAATTCCCTGAAGGCTCAGGGATTATGGACTCTTTATGGACAATAAATATTCTGGAGTTAAGAGCAATATTCAATGCTCTTCTAGCTTGGCCTCAGTTAGCAACTCTGAGGACTGTGGCTTACATCAACCATCAAGGGGGAACCAGGAGTTCCCTAGCGATGTTGGAAGTCTCAAAGATAATTCGCTGGGCAGAGTCTCACTCTTGCCACCTGTCAGCGATTTACATCCCAGGCGTGGAGAACTGGGAGGCGGATTTTCTAAGTCGCCAGACTTTTCATCCGGGGGAGTGGGAACTTCATCCGGAGGTCTTCGCTCAACTGATTCATCATTGGGGCAAACCAGATCTGGATCTCATGGCGTCTCGCCAGAACGCCAAGCTTCCTTGTTACGGATCCAGGTCCAGGGACCCGGGAGCGGTGCTGATAGATGCTCTGACAGCCCCTTGGGTCTTCAACATGGCTTATTTGTTTCCACCATTTCCGATGCTTCCTCGATTGATTGCCAAGATCAAACAGGAGAGAGCATCGGTGATTCTGATAGCGCCTGCGTGGCCACGCAGGACCTGGTATGCAGACCTAGTGGACATGTCGTCCTGTCCACCATGGTCTCTGCCTCTGAGACAGGACCTTCTAATTCAGGGTCCTTTCAACCATCCAAATCTAATTTCTCTGAGGCTGACTGCATGGAGATTGAACGCTTGATTCTATCAAAGCGTGGCTTCTCGCAGTCGGTTATTGATACCTTAATACAGGCTAGGAAACCTGTTACCAGAAGAGTTTACCATAAGATATGGCGTAAATATTTATATTGGTGCGAATCCAAGAGTTGCTCATGGAGTAAGGTTAGGATTCCTAGGATATTGTCTTTTCTACAAGTGGGTTTAGAAAAGGGCTTATCCGCTAGTTCGTTAAAGGGACAGATTTCTGCTCTGTCTATTCTTCTACACAAACGTCTGGCAGAAGTTCCAGACGTTCAGGCTTTTTGTCAGGCTTTAGCTAGGATTAAGCCTGTGTTTAAGACTGTTGCTCCGCCGTGGAGCTTAAACTTAGTTCTTAACGTTCTGCAAGGCGTTCCTTTTGAACCCCTTCATTCCATTGATATCAAGCTGTTATCCTGGAAAGTTCTGTTTTTGATGGCTATTTCCTTGGCTCGAAGAGTCTCTGAGTTATCTGCCTTACATTGTGATCCTCCTTATCTGATTTTTCATTCAGACAAGGTAGTTCTGCGTACTAAACCTGGGTTCTTACCTAAGGTAGTTACTAACAGGAATATCAATCAAGAGATCGTTGTTCCATCATTGTGTCCTAACCCTTCTTCAAAGAAGGAACGACTTTTGCATAATCTGGACGTAGTCCGTGCCCTGAAGTTCTATTTGCAGGCAACTAAAGATTTTCGTCAAACTTCTTCCCTGTTTGTCGTTTACTCTGGACAGAGGAGAGGTCAAAAGGCTTCGGCTACCTCTCTCTCTTTTTGGCTTCGGAGTATAATCAGTTTAGCCTATGAGACTGCTGGACAGCAGCCTCCTGAAAGGATTACAGCTCATTCTACTAGAGCTGTGGCTTCCACCTGGGCCTTTAAAAATGAGGCCTCTGTTGAACAGATTTGCAAGGCTGCAACTTGGTCTTCACTTCACACTTTTTCAAAATTTTACAAATTTGACACTTTTGCTTCTTCGGAGGCTATTTTTGGGAGAAAGGTGCTTCAGGCAGTGGTTCCTTCCGTTTAAAGTTCCTGCCTTGTCCCTCCCTTCATCCGTGTACTTTAGCTTTGGTATTGGTATTCCATAAGTAATGGATGACCCGTGGACTGACTACACTTAACAAGAGAAAACATAATTTATGCTTACCTGATAAATTTATTTCTCTTGTAGTGTAGTCAGTCCACGGCCCGCCCTGTCTTTAAGGCAGATCTAAATTTTAATTAAACTCCAGTCACCACTGCACCCTATGGTTTCTCCTTTCTCGTCTGGTTTTGGTCGAATGACTGAATATGACATGTGAGGGGAGGAGCTATATAGCAGCTCTGCTTGGGTGATCCTCTTGCAACTTCCTGTTGGGGAAGAGATATAATCCATAAGTAATGGATGACCCGTGGACTGACTACACTACAAGAGAAATAAATTTATCAGGTAAGCATAAATTATGTTTTTTGCAGAGTGTGTTTCATTTTGGGAAATGCATTAAAAAATGCTATAATTTATTGCATCATTCTTGTCGCAAGACTTTTCTCTTGTTAAGTGTATCCAGTCCACGGATCATCCATTACTTGTGGGATATTCCCCTTCCCAACAAGAAGTTGCAAGAGGATCACCCACAGCAGAGCTGCCATATAGCTCCTCCCCTCACTGCCATACCCAGTCATTCTCTTGCAACTCTCAACTAAGATGGAGGTCGTAAGAGGACTGTGGTGTTTTATACTTAGTTTATTTCTTCAATCAAAAGTTTGTTATTTTTAAATGGTACCGGAGTGTACTGTTTATCTCAGGCAGTATTTAGAAGAAGAATCTGCCTGCGTTTTCTATGATCTTAGCAGAAGTAACTAAGATCCTTTGCTGTTCTCACATATTCTGAGGAGTGAGGTAACTTCAGAGGGGGAATAGCGTGCAGGTTTTCCAGTAATAAGGTATGTGCAGTTAAAATATTTTTCTAGGGATGGAATTTGCTAGAAAATGCTGCTGATACCGAAGTAATGTAAGTAAAGCCTTAAATGCAGTGATAGCGACTGGTATCAGGCTTATTAATAGAGATACATACTCTTATAAAAGTGTATTTTAAAACGTTTGATGGCATGTTTAATCGTTTTTTACATATGTTTGGTGATAAAACTTATTGGGGCCTAGTTTTTTCCACATGGCTGGCTTGAATTTTGCCTAGAAACAGTTCCCTGAGGCTTCCCACTGTTGTAATATGAGTGGGAGGGGCCTATTTCTCCGACATTGGTGTGTCCGGTCCACGGCGTCATCCTTACTTGTGGGAATATCTCTTCCCCAACAGGAAATGGCAAAGAGTCCCAGCAAAGCTGGCCATATAGTCCCTCCTAGGCTCCGCCCACCCCAGTCATTCTCTTTGCCGTTGCACAGGCAACATCTCCACGGAGATGGTTAAGAGTTTTTTGGTGTTTAAGATCCTAAACAAATTTCTCAGGGTACCATCGTTCAAGATGGAGACCATTCGAACGATTCTACCCACTATCCAGGAAGGTCAATTTATGACTACCGTGGATCTAAAGGATGCGTACCTACATATTCCTATCCACAAAGAACATCATCAGTTCCTAAGGTTCGCCTTTCTGGACAAACATTACCAGTTTGTGGCCCTCCCATTCGGGTTAGCCACTGCTCCAAGGATTTTCACAAAGGTACTAGGGTCCCTTCTAGCGGTTCTAAGACCGAGGGGCATTGCAGTAGTACCTTACTTGGACGACATTCTAATACAAGCGTCGTCCCTGTCAAAAGCAAAGGCTCATACAGACAACGTTCTGGCCTTTCTCAGATCACACGGATGGAAGGTGAACATAGAAAAAAGTTCTCTGTCTCCGTCAACAAGAGTTCCCTTCTTGGGAACAATAATAGATTCCTTAGAAATGAGGATTTTTCTGACAGAGGTCAGAAAGTCAAAACTTCTAAGCACTTGTCAAGTTCTTCATTCTGTTCCACGTCCTTCCATAGCGCAGTGCATGGAAGTAGTAGGGTTGATGGTTGCAGCAATGGACATAGTTCCTTTTGCACGAATTCATCTAAGACCATTACAACTGTGCATGCTCAAACAGTGGAATGGGGATTATACAGACTTGTCTCCAATGATTCAAGTAGATCAGAAGACCAGAGATTCACTCCGTTGGTGGCTGACCCTGGACCATCTGTCCCAGGGAATGAGCTTCCGCAGACCAGAGTGGGTCATTGTCACGACCGACGCCAGTCTAGTGGGCTGGGGTGCGGTCTGGGAATCCCTGAAAGCTCAGGGACTATGGTCGCGGGAAGAGTCTCTTCTCCCGATAAACATTCTGGAACTAAGAGCGATCTTCAATGCTCTCAGGGCTTGGCCTCAGCTAGCAAAAGCCAGATTCATAAGATTCCAATCAGACAACATGACGACTGTTGCGTATATCAATCATCAGGGGGGAACAAGGAGTTCCCTGGCGATGAAAGAAGTGACCTAAATAATTCAATGAGCGGAGGATCACTCCTGCCACCTATCTGCGATCCACATCCCAGGTGTGGAAAACTGGGAAGCGGATTATCTGAGTCGTCAGACATTCCATCCGGGGGAGTGGGAACTCCACCCGGAGATCTTTGCCCAACTAACTCAATTATGGGGCATTCCAGACATGGATCTGATGGCGTCTCGTCAGAACATCAAGGTTCCTTGCTACGGGTCCAGTTCCAGGGATCCCAAGGCGACTCTAGTAGATGCACTAGTAGCACCTTGGACCTTCAACCTAGCTTATGTATTTCCACCGTTTCCTCTCATTCCCAGGCTGGTAGCCAGGATCAAACAGGAGAGGGCCTCGGTGATCTTGATAGCTCCTGCGTGGCCACGCAGGACTTGGTATGCAGACCTGGTGAATATGTCATCGGTTCCACCATGGAAGCTACCTTTGAGACAGGACCTTCTTGTTCAGGGTCCATTCGAACATCCAAATCTGGTCTCCCTCCAGCTGACGGCTTGGAGATTGAACGCTTGATTCTATCAAAGCGTGGGTTTTCAGATTCTGTGATAGATACTCTGGTTCAGGCCAGAAAACCGGTAACTAGAAAGATTTACCATAAAATATGGAAAAGATATATCTGTTGGTGTGAATCCAAAGGATTCCCATGGAATAAGATAAAAATTCCTAAGATTCTCTCCTTTCTACAAGAAGGTTTGGAGAAAGGATTATCTGCAAGTTCTCTAAAGGGACAGATCTCTGCTTTATCTGTCTTACTACACAAAAGACTGGCAGCTGTGCCAGATGTTCAAGCATTTGTTCAGGCTCTGGTTAGGATCAAGCCTGTTTACAGACCTTTGACTCCTCCCTGGAGTCTAAATCTAGTTCTTTCAGTTCTTCAAGGGGTTCCGTTTGAACCTTTACATTCCATAGATATTAAGTTACTATCTTGGAAAGTTTTTGTTTTTGGTTGCTATTTCTTCTGCTAGAAGAGTTTCAGAGTTATCTGCTCTGCAGTGTTCTCTGCCCTATCTGGTGTTCCATGCAGATAAGGTGGTTTTGCGTACTAAGCCTGGTTTTCTTCCAAAGGTTGTTTCTAACAAGAATATTAACCAGGAGATAGTTGTACCTTCTTTATGTCCGAATCCAGTTTCAAAGAAGGAACGTCTGTTACATAATTTGGACGTAGTCCGTGCTCTAAAATTCTATTTAGAGGCTATAAAAGATTTCAGACAAACATCTTCTTTGTTTGTTGTCTATTCTGGTAAAAGGAGAGGTCAAAAAGCGACTTCTACCTCTCTTTCTTTTTGGCTTAAAAGCATCATCCGATTGGCTTATGAGACTGCCGGACGGCAGCCTCCTGAAAGAATCACAGCTCACTCCACTAGGGCTGTGGCTTCCACATGGGCCTTCAAGAACGAGGCTTCTGTTGACCAGATATGTAAGGCAGCGACTTGGTCTTCACTGCACACTTTTGCCAAATTTTACAAATGTGATACTTTTGCTTCTTCGGAGGCTATTTTTGGGAGAAAGGTTTTGCAAGCCGTGGTGCCTTCCGTTTAGGTAACCTGATTTGCTCCCTCCCTTCATCCGTGTCCTAAAGCTTTGGTATTGGTTCCCACAAGTAAGGATGACGCCGTGGACCGGACACACCAATGTTGGAGAAAACAGAATTTATGCTTACCTGATAAATTACTTTCTCCAACGGTGTGTCCGGTCCACGGCCCGCCCTGGTTTTTTAATCAGGTCTGATTAATTATTTTCTCTAACTACAGTCACCACGGTACCATATGGTTTCTCCTATATATTTCCTCCTGTCCGTCGGTCGAATGACTGGGGTGGGCGGAGCCTAGGAGGGACTATATGGCTAGCTTTGCTGGGACTCTTTGCCATTTCCTGTTGGGGAAGAGATATTCCCACAAGTAAGGATGATGCCGTGGACCGGACACACCGTTGGAGAAAGTAATTTATCAGGTAAGCATAAATTCTGTTTTTAGCGTTTTTTTGCACAGCAAAAATTACAGACAGACATCAAGCTTCTTCCTGCATGATCCAGGACTTCTCTAAAGGGCTCAAAAGGCTTCAAAAGTCGTATTGAGGGAGGTAAAAAGCCACAGTAGAGCTGTGGCAGTTGTGACTGTTTAAAAAACGTTTTTGTCATTTGTTATTCCGTTTTTGGTATTAAGGGGTTAATCATCCATTTGCAAGTGGGTGCAATGCTCTGCTAACTTATTACATACACTGTAAAAATTTCGTTAATGTAACTGCATTTTTTCACTGTTATTTCAAAATTTGTGTTTCTTAAAGGCGCAGTAACGTTTTTTTATATTGCTTGTAAACTTGTTTTAAAGTGTTTTCCAAGCTTGCTAGTCTCATTGCTAGTCTGTTTAAACATGTCTGACACAGAGGAACCTACTTGTTCATTAGGTTTGAAAGCAATGGTGGAGCCCCATAGGAGAATGTGTACTAAATGTATTGATTTCACCTTAAACAGTAAAGATCAGTCTTTATCTATAAAAGAATTATCACCAGAGGGTTCTGTCGAGGGGGAAGTTATGCTGACTAACTCTCCACACGTGTCAGACCCTTCACCTCCCGCTCAGGGGACGCACGCTAATATGGCGCCAATTACATCAGGGACGCCCATAGCGATTACCTTGCAGGACATGGCTGCAATCATGAATAATACCCTGTCAGAGGTATTATCTAGATTGCCTGAATTAAGAGGCAAGCGCGATAGCTCTGGGGTTAGGAGAGATACAGAGCGCACAAATGATGTTAGAGCCATGTCTGATACTTTGTCACAGTATGCAGAACATGAGGACGGAGAGCTTCAGTCTGTGGGTGACATCTCTGACTCGGGGAAACCTGATTCAGAGATTTCTAATTTTAAATTTAAGCTTGAGAACCTCCGTGTATTGCTTGGGGAGGTATTAGCTGCTCTGAATGACTGTAACACAGTTGCAATTCCAGAGAATTGTGTAGGCTGGATAGATACTATGCGGTGCCGGTGTGTACTGACGTTTTTCCTATACCTAAAAGGCTTACAGAAATTGAGGATAGTTGTGCTTTTTCAGATCCAATGGATAAAAAATTGGAGGGTTACCTTAAGAAAATGTTTATTCTGGTTTGGGGCCATGGAAGAGGCCATCCAGACAGCTCCATTGAATGAAATTATTGACAAGCTTAGAACGCTTAAGCTAGCTAACTCATTTGTTTCTGATGCCATTGTTCATTTGACTAAACTAACGGCTAAGAATTCCGGATTCGCCATCCAGGCGCGTAGGGCCTGGCTTGAACAACATTCCTTTCAAGGGGCAGACCTTATTCGGGCCTGGCTTGAAGGAATTTATTGCTGACATTACTGGAGGCAAGGGTCATACCCTTCCCCAGGACAGGGCCAAATCAAAGGCCAAACAGTCTAATTTTCGTGCCTTTCGAAATTTCAAGGCAGGAGCAGCATCAACTTCCTCCGCTTCAAAACAAGAGGGAACTGTTGCTCATTCCAGACAGGCCTGGAAACCTAACCAGTCCTGGAACAAGGGCAAGCAGGCCAGAAAGCCTGCTGCTGCCCCCAAGACAGCATGAAGGAACGGCCCCCTATCCGGAAACGGATCTAGTGGGGGGCAGACTTTCTCTCTTCGCCCAGGCGTGGGCAAGAGATGTTCAGGATCCCTGGGCGTTGGATATCATATCTCAGGGATATCTTTTGGACTTCAATGCTTCTCCACAAGGGAGATTTCATCTTTCAAGGTTATCAGCAAACCAGATAAAGAAACAGGCATTCCTAAGCTGTGTGCAAGACCTCCTAGTAATGGGAGTGATCCATCCAGTTCCGCGGACGGAACAAGGACAGGGATTTTATTCAAATCTGTTTGTGGTTCCCAAGAAAGAGGGAACCTTCAGACCAATCTTGGATCTAAAGATCTTAAACAAATTCCTCAGAGTTCCATCATTCAAAATGGAAACTATTCGGACCATCCTACCCATGATCCAAGAGGGTCAGTACATGACCACAGTGGACTTAAAGGATGCCTACCTTCACATACCGATTCACAAAGATCATCATCGGTTCCTAAGGTTTGCCTTTTTAGACAGGCATTACCAATTTGTAGCTCTTCCCTTCGGGTTGGCCACTGCCCCGAGAATTTTTACAAAGGTTCTGGGCTCACTTCTGGCGGTTCTAAGACCGCGAGGCATAGCGGTGGCTCCGTATCTAGACGACATCCTGATACAGGCGTCAAGCTTTCAAATTGCCAAGTCTCATACAGAGATAGTTCTGGCATTTCTGAGGTCGCATGGGTGGAAAGTGAACGTGGAAAAGAGTTCTCTATCACCACTCACAAGAGTCTCCTTCCTAGGGACTCTTATAGATTCTGTAGAGATGAAAATTTACCTGACTGAGTCCAGGTTATCAAAACTTCTAAATGCTTGCCGTGTCCTTCATTCCATTCCACGCCCGTCAGTGGCTCAGTGCATGGAAGTAATCGGCTTAATGGTAGCGGCAATGGACATAGTGCCATTTGCGAGCCTGCATCTCAGACCGCTGCAATTATGCATGCTAAGTCAGTGGAATGGGGATTACTCAGATTTGTCCCCTCTACTAAATCTGGATCAAGAGACCAGAGATTCTCTTCTCTGGTGGCTTTCTCGGGTCCATCTGTCCAAGGGTATGACCTTTCGCAGGCCAGATTGGACGATTGTAACAACAGATGCCAGCCTTCTAGGTTGGGGCGCAGTCTGGAACTCCCTGAAGGCTCAGGGATCGTGGACTCAGGAGGATTCTCCTTATCGGATTTTTCATTCAGACATGGTAGTTCTGCGTACCAAACCTGGGTTTTTACCTAAGGTGGTTTCTAACAGGAATATCAATCAAGAGATTGTTGTTCCATCATTGTGTCCTAATCCTTCTTCAAAGAAGGAACGTCTTTTGCATAATCTGGACGTAGTCCGTGCCTTGAAGTTTTACTTACAGGCTACTAAAGATTTTCGTCAAACATCTGCCCTGTTTGTCGTTTACTCTGGACAGAGGAGAGGTCAAAAAGCTTCGACAACCTCTCTCTCCTTTTGGCTTCGGAGCATAATACGCTTAGCCTATGAGACTGCCAGACAGCAGCCCCCTGAAAGGATTACAGCTCATTCTACTAGAGCTGTGGCTTCCACCTGGGCCTTTAAAAATGAGGCCTCTGTTGAACAGATTTGCAAGGCTGCGACTTGGTCTTCGCTTCACACCTTTTCAAAATTTTACAAATTTGACACTTTTTCTTCTTCGGAGGCTGTTTTTGGGAGAAAGGTTCTACAGGCAGTGGTTCCTTCCGTTTAAGTTCCTGCCTTGTCCCTCCCATCATCCGTGTACTTTAGCTTTGGTATTGGTATCCCACAAGTAATGGATGATCCGTGGACTGGATAAACTTAACAAGAGAAAACATAATTTATGCTTACCTGATAAATTTATTTCTCTTGTAGTGTATCCAGTCCACGGCCCGCCCTGTCCTTTTAAGGCAGGTCTAAATTTTAATTAAACTACAGTCACTACTGCACCCTATGGTTTCTCCTTTTCTCGGCTTGTTTCGGTCGAATGACTGGATATGGCAGTGAGGGGAGGAGCTAAATGGCAGCTCTGCTGTGGGTGATCCTCTTGCAACTTCCTGTTGGGAAGGGGAATATCCCACAAGTAATGGATGATCCGTGGGCTGGATACACTACAAGTGAAATAAATTTATCAGGTAAGCATAAATTATGTTTTTTGACGCGAGAATTATGTTTGTTGACGTAATTTTGTCATTTCCGGCGTTATAGTTGGCGCCGAGAATTTTTACGTTGTTGCTTCATCTATGACGCTCGTGTTTGTTGCAGACGTTCTTGGCACCAAAAAATATTTTGTCAGTTGTGGGCGTCATACTTGGCGCCAGATTTCTGACATTATTTAAGTATTTATTTTATTTTGCTTCTGGTTTCCAGAGGCTTATTTTGTTTGCATTTCTCCAACATAGGTGTGTCCGGTCCACGGCGTCATCCTTACTTGTGGGATATTCTCTTCCCCAACAGGAAATGGCAAAGAGCCCAGCAAAGCTGGTCACATGATCCCTCCTAGGCTCCGCCTACCCCAGTCATTCTCTTTGCCGTTGTACAGGCAACATCTCCACGGAGATGGCTTAGAGTTTTTTAGTGTTTAACTGTAGTTTTTCATTATTCAATCAAGAGTTTGTTATTTTCAAATAGTGCTGGTACGTACTATTTACTCAGAAACAGAAAAGAGATGAAGAATTCTGTTTGTATGAGGAAAATGATTTTAGCAACCGTAACTAAAATCCATGGCTGTTCCACACAGGACTGTTGAGAGCAATTAACTTCAGTTGGGGGAACAGTGTGCAGTCTCTTACTGCTTGAGGTATGACACATTCTAACAAGACGATGTAATGCTGGAAGCTGTCATTTTCCCTATGGGATCCGGTAAGCCATGTTTATTACGATTGTAAATAAGGGCTTCACAAGGGCTTATTTAAACTGTAGACTTTTTCTGGGCTAAATCGATTGATTATTAACACATATTTAGCCTTGAGGAATCATTTTATATGGGTATTTTGATATAATAATATCGGCAGGCACTGTTTTAGACACCTTATTCTTTAGGGGCTTTCCCAAAGCATAGGCAGAGTCTCATTTTCGCGCCGGTGTTGCGCACTTGTTTTTGAGAGGCATGGCATGCAGTCGCATGTGAGAGGAGCTCTGATACTTATAAAAGACTTCTGAAGGCGTCATTTGGTATCGTATTCCCCTTTGGGTTTGGTTGGGTCTCAGCAAAGCAGATACCAGGGACTGTAAAGGGGTTTAAAGCTTAAAACGGCTCCGGTTCCGTTATTTTAAGGGTTAAAGCTTCCAAAATTGGTGTGCAATATTTTCAAAGCTTTAAGACGCTGTGGTGAAAATTTGGTGAATTTTGAACAATTCCTTAATGTTTTTTCGCAATTGCAGTAATAAAGTGTGTTCAGTTTAAAATTTAAAGTGACAGTAACGGTTTTATTTTAAAACGTTTTTTGTACTTTCTGTTCAAGTTTATGCCTGTTTAACATGTCTGAACTACCAGATAGACTGTGTTCTGAATGTGGGGAAGCCAGAATTCCTATTCATTTAAATAAATGTGATTTATGTGATAATGACAATGATGCCCAAGATGATTCCTCAAGTGAGGGGAGTAAGCATGGTACTGCATCATTCCCTCCTTCGTCTACACGAGTCTTGCCCACTCAGGAGGCCCCTAGTACATCTAGCGCGCCAATACTCCTTACTATGCAACAATTAACGGCTGTAATGGATAATTCTGTCAAAAACATTTTAGCCAAAATGAACCCTTGTCAGCGTAAGCGTGGCTGCTCTGTTTTAGTTACTGAAGAGCATGACGACGCTGATATTAATATCTCTGAAGGGCCCCTAACCCAATCTGAGGGGGCCAGGGAGGTTTTGTCTGAGGGAGAAATTACTGATTTAGGGAACATTTCTCAGCAGGCTGAATCTGATGTGATTACATTTAAATTTAAATTGGAACATCTCCGCATTTTGCTTAAGGAGGTATTATCCACTCTGGATGATTGTGAAAATTTAGTCATCCCAGAGAAACTATGTAAAATGGACAAGTTCCTAGAGGTGCCGGGGCTCCCAGAAGCTTTTCCTATACCCAAGCGGGTGGCGGACATTGTTAATAAAGAATGGGAAAGGCCCGGTATTCCTTTCGTCCCTCCCCCCATATTTAAAAAATTGTTTCCTATGGTCGACCCCAGAAAGGACTTATGGCAGTCAGTCCCCAAGGTCGAGGGAGCGGTTTCTACTTTAAACAAACGCACCACTATTCCCATAGAGGATAGTTGTGCTTTCAAAGATCCTATGGATAAAAAATTAGAAGGTTTGCTTAAAAAGATGTTTGTTCAGCAGGGTTACCTTCTACAACCCATTTCGTGCATTGTCCCTGTCACTACTGCCGCATATTTCTGGTTTGATGAACTGCTTAAGGTGCTCGATAGTGACTCTCCTCCTTATGAGGAGATTATGGTCAGAATCAATGCTCTCAAATTGGCTAATTCTTTCACTCTAGACGCCTCTTTGCAATTGGCTAAGTTAGCGGCTAAGAACTCTGGGTTTGCTATTGTGGCGCGCAGAGCGCTTTGGTTGAAATCTTGGTCGGCTGATGCGTCTTCCAAGAACAAGCTACTAAACATTCCTTTCAAGGGGAAAACGTTGTTTGGTCCTGACTTGAAAGAGATTATCTCTGATATCACTGGGGGTAAGGGCCACGCCCTTCCTCAGGATCGGCCTTTCAAGGCAAAAAATAGACCTAATTTTCGTCCCTTTCGTAAAAACGGACCAGCCCAAGGTGCTACGTCCTCTAAGCAAGAGGGTAATACTTCTCAGGCCAAGCCAGCTTGGAGACCAATGCAAGGCTGGAACAAGGGAAAGCAGGCCAAGAAACCTGCCACTGCTACCAAGACAGCATGAAATATTGGCCCCCGTTCCGGGACCGGATCTGGTGGGGGGCAGACTCTCTCTCTTCGCTCAGGCTTGGGCAAGAGATGTTCTGGATCCTTGGGCGCTAGAAATAGTCTCCCAGGGTTATCTTCTGGAATTCAAGGGACTTCCCCCAAGGGGGAGGTTCCACAGGTCGCAGTTGTCTTCAGACCACATAAAAAAGACAGGCGTTCTTACATTGTGTAGAAGACCTGTTAAAAATGGGAGTGATTCATCCTGTTCCATTAAGAGAACAGGGGATGGGGTTCTACTCCAATCTGTTCATAGTTCCCAAAAAAGAGGGAACGTTCAGACCAATCCTAGATCTCAAGATCTTAAACAAATTTCTCAAGGTCCCATCGTTCAAGATGGAAACCATTCGAACTATCCTTCCTTCCATCCAGGAAGGTCAATTCATGACCACGGTGGATTTAAAGGATGCGTATCTACATATTCCTATCCACAAGGAACATCATCGGTTCCTAAGGTTTGCATTCCTGGACAAACATTACCAGTTCGTGGCGCTTCCTTTCGGATTAGCCACTGCTCCAAGGATTTTCACAAAGGTACTAGGGTCCCTTCTAGCGGTGCTAAGACCAAGGGGCATTGCAGTAGTACCTTACCTGGACGACATTCTGATTCAAGCGTCGTCCCTTCCTCAAGCAAAGGCTCACACGGACATTGTCCTGGCCTTTCTCAGATCTCACGGCTGGAAAGTGAACGTGGAAAAGAGTTCTCTATCCCCGTCAACAAGGGTTCCCTTCTTGGGAACAATTATAGACTCCTTAGAAATGAGGATCTTTCTAACAGAGGCCAGAAAAACAAAGCTTCTGGACTCTTGTCGGATACTTCATTCCGTTCCTCTTCCTTCCATAGCTCAGTGCATGGAAGTGATCGGGTTGATGGTGGCGGCGATGGACATAGTTCCTTTTGCGCGCATTCATCTAAGACCATTACAACTGTGCATGCTCAGTCAGTGGAATGGGGACTATACAGACTTGTCTCCGAAGATACAAGTAAATCAGAAGACCAGAGACTCACTCCGTTGGTGGCTGTCCCTGGACAATCTGTCTCAAGGGATGATGTTCCACAGACCAGAGTGGGTCATTGTCACGACCGACGCCAGTCTGATAGGCTGGGGCGCGGTCTGGGGATCCCTGAAAGCTCAGGGTCTTTGGTCTCGGGAAGAATCTCTTCTACCGATAAATATTCTGGAACTGAGAGCGATATTCAATGCTCTCCAGGCCTGGCCCCAGCTTGCGAGGACCAGGTTCATACGGTTTCAATCAGACAACATGACGACTGTTGCGTACATCAACCATCAGGGGGGAACAAGGAGTTCCCTAGCGATGGAAGAAGTAACCAAAATAATTCTTTGGGCGGAGTCTCACTCCTGCCACCTGTCTGCTATCCACATCCCAGGAGTGGAAAATTGGGAAGCGGATTTTCTGAGTCGGCAGACATTGCATCCGGGGGAGTGGGAACTCCATCCGGAAATCTTTGCCCAAGTCACTCACCTGTGGGGCATTCCAGACATGGATCTGATGGCCTTTCGTCAGAACTTCAAAGTTCCTTGCTACGGGGCCAGATCCAGGGATCCCAAGGCGGCTCTAGTGGATGCACTAGTAGCACCTTGGACCTTCAAACTAGCTTATGTGTTCCCGCCATTTCCTCTCATCCCCAGGCTGATAGCCAGGATCAAGCAGGAGAGGGCGTCGGTGATCTTGATAGCTCCTGCGTGGCCACGCAGGACTTGGTATGCAGATCTGGTGAATATGTCATCGGCTCCACCTTGGAAGCTACCTTTGAGACGAGACCTTCTTGTTCAGGGTCCGTTCGAACATCCGAATCTGGTTTCACTCCAGCTGACTGCTTGGAGATTGAACGCTTGATTTTATCGAAGCGAGGATTCTCAGATTCTGTTATCGATACTCTTGTTCAGGCCAGAAAGCCTGTGACTAGAAAGATTTACCACAAAATTTGGAAAAAATATATCTGTTGGTGTGAATCTAAAGGATTCCCTTGGGACAAGGTTAAGATTCCTAGGATTCTATCCTTCCTTCAAGAAGGATTGGAAAAAGGATTATCTGCAAGTTCCCTGAAGGGACAGATTTCTGCCTTGTCGGTATTACTTCACAAAAAGCTGGCAGCTGTGCCAGATGTTCAAGCCTTTGTTCAGGCTCTGGTTAGAATCAAGCCTGTTTACAAACCTTTGACTCCTCCTTGGAGTCTCAATTTAGTTCTTTCAGTTCTTCAGGGGGTTCCGTTTGAACCCTTACATTCCGTTGATATTAAGTTATTATCTTGGAAAGTTTTGTTTTTAGTTGCGATTTCTTCTGCTAGAAGAGTCTCAGAATTATCTGCTCTGCAGTGTTCTCCTCCTTATCTGGTGTTCCATGCAGATAAGGTGGTTTTACGTACTAAACCTGGTTTTCTTCCAAAAGTTGTTTCTAACAAAAACATTAACCAGGAGATTATCGTACCTTCTCTGTGTCCAAAACCAGTTTCAAAGAAGGAACGTTTGTTGCACAATTTGGATGTTGTTCGCGCTCTAAAATTCTATTTAGATGCTACAAAGGATTTTAGACAAACATCTTCCTTGTTTGTTGTTTATTCAGGTAAAAGGAGAGGTCAAAAAGCAACTTCTACCTCTCTCTCTTTTTGGATTAAAAGCATCATCAGATTGGCTTACGAGACTGCCGGAAGGCAGCCTCCCGAAAGAATCACAGCTCATTCCACTAGGGCTGTGGCTTCCACATGGGCCTTCAAGAACGAGGCTTCTGTTGATCAGATATGTAGGGCAGCGACTTGGTCTTCACTGCACACTTTTACCAAATTTTACAAGTTTGATACTTTTGCTTCTTCTGAGGCTATTTTTGGGAGAAAGGTTTTGCAAGCCGTGGTGCCTTCCATTTAGGTGACCTGATTTGCTCCCTCCCTTCATCCGTGTCCTAAAGCTTTGGTATTGGTTCCCACAAGTAAGGATGACGCCGTGGACCGGACACACCTATGTTGGAGAAAACAGAATTTATGTTTACCTGATAAATTTCTTTCTCCAACGGTGTGTCCGGTCCACGGCCCGCCCTGGTTTTTTTAATCAGGTCTGATATTTTATTTTCTTTAACTACAGTCACCACGGTACCATATGGTTTCTCCTATGCAAATATTCCTCCTTAACGTCGGTCGAATGACTGGGGTAGGCGGAGCCTAGGAGGGATCATGTGACCAGCTTTGCTGGGCTCTTTGCCATTTCCTGTTGGGGAAGAGAATATCCCACAAGTAAGGATGACGCCGTGGACCGGACACACCGTTGGAGAAAGAAATTTATCAGGTAAACATAAATTCTGTTTTTTTCCCATTCCTGAAACTGTCATATAAGGAAATTTTTTAAACTTCTCATTTAGTTGCTGAATTTTCAAATGACCGACAACATACCGAGTTATCCTTCTCTGATGAGGATTTATCTTATTCAGAATATCCTTCATCAGATATTGACACTAACAAATCTACTTTTTTATTTTTAAATAGAGTACATTCGTTCTTTGTTGAAAAAGTGTTGATTTTATTGGATATTGAGGAGACTAGTCCTCTTGCTTTTTAGGCTAGCTAACATTTAAATTCTGATTATTAACCTCCTGTGGTTACTTCAGTGGTTTGTTTCCAGTTCCTAATACTAGGGAATGGAATAGGCCTGGGACTTTTTATTCCTTCTTTGAGGTTTTGAAAATTGTATCCTTTTGCAGCAGTTAGTTTGGAGTTTTGGGAAAAGATCCCGAAAGTTAATGGGGCTATCTCTACTCTTGCTAAACGTACTACTATTCCTATGGAAAATAGTATTTATTTTAAAGATCCTTCAAATGGGAAACTGGTATCTTATCTAAGGAAAATTTAATTTATTTTCAGTTCCTTTTCTTAGGCCTGCAATTTCTTTGGCTGATGTTGCAGCTGTTTCATCTTTTTTGGTTGAAAACTTAAGGGCAACAAGTATCGGATTATGATTTGTTTAGAATTGTTAACTTGATTCAACATGCTAATAATTTCGTTTGTGATGCCATTTTTTGATATTATCAAAATTGAGGTTAAATCTATGTCTTTAGCTATTTTAGCTAGAAGAACTTTGTGACTTAAATCTTGGAATGCTGATTTGATTTCTAAAATCCAGATTTCTATTTCTCTTGTAAAGGTGTATCCAGTCCACGGGTTCATCCATTACATGTGGGATATTCTCCTTCCCAACAGGAAGCTGCAAAAGGACACCCACAGCAGAGCTGTCTATATATAGCTCCTCCCCTAACTGCCACCCCCAGTCATTCTCTTGCAGCTCTCGACAAGAAAGGAAGTATCAAGAGAGATGTGGTGACTTAGTGTAGTTTTTACCTTCAATCAAAAGAGATTGTTTCCTAGGGATATCTTTTGGATTTCAAAGCTTCATCTCCAAAGGGGAGATTTCATCTCTCACAATTATCTGCAAACCATATAAAGAGAGAGGCATTCTTACATTGCGTTCAAGACCTACTAGTTATGGGAGTGATCCATCCAGTTCCAAAGGAAGAACAGGGGCAGGGCTTCTATTCAAATCTTTTTATAGTTCCCAATAAAGAGGGAACTTTCAGACCAATCTTGGATCTCAAGATCCTAAACAAATTTCTCAGGGTCCCATCCTTCAAGATGGAGACTATTCAAAATATCCTACCTATGATCCAGGAGGGTCAATATATGACTACAGTGGATTTAAAGGATGCTTATCTACATATTCCGATACACAGGGATCATCATCAGTTTCTCAGGTTCGCCTTCCTAGACAGGCATTACCAGTTTGTGGCTCTTCCCTTCGGGTTAGCCACGGCACCAAGAATCTTTACTAAGGTTCTAGGGTCCCTTCTGGCGGTTCTAAGACCGCGGGGTATAGCAGTAGCCCCTTACCTAGACGACATCCTGATACAGGCGTCAACTTTTCATATCGCCAGGTCCCATACGGACATTGTTCTGGCATTCCTAAGGTCTCACGGGGTGAAGGTGAACGAAGGAAAGAGTTCTCTCTCACCTCTCACAAGAGTTTCCTTCCTAGGAACTCTGATAGATTCAGTAGAAATGAAGATTTATCTGACAGAGGTCAGGTTGTGAAAACTTCTAACTTCCTGCAGTGCTCTTTATTCCATTTCTCGTCCGTCAGTGGCTCAGTGTATGGAGGTAATCGGATTAATGGTAGCGGCAATGGACATAGTTCCGTTTGCCCGCCTACATCTCAGACCACTGCAACTTTGCCCTCTATCCGATAAACATTCTGGAACTAAGAGCGATATTCAATGCTCTTCAGGCTTGGCCTCAGCTAGCTGCGGTCAGGTTCATCAGATTTCAGTCGGACAACATCAAGGAGCCCCCTGGCAATGTTGGAGGTTTCAAAGATAAGTCTATGGGCAGAGGTTCACTCTTGCCATCTCTCAGCTATCCATATCCCAGGAGTAGAGAACTGGGAGGCGGATTTTCTAAGTCGGCAGACTTTTCATCCGGGGGAGTGGGAGCTCCATCCGGAGGTATTTGCCCAGTTGATCCAACTTTGGGGCAAACCAGAACTGGATCTCATGGCGTCTCGTCAGAACGCCAAGCTTCCTTGTTAAGGGTCCAGGTCCAGGGATCCCAAGGCAGCGCTGATAGATGCTCTAACAGCACCCTGGTCCTTCAGCCTGGCTTATGTGTTTCCACTGTTTCCTCTGCTCCCTCGTCTGATTGCCAAGATCAAGCAGGAGAGAGCTTCGGTGATCTTGATAGCCCCTGCATGGCCACGCAGGACTTGGTATGCAGATCTGGTGGACATGTCATCCTTTCCACCATGGACTCTGTCACTAAGGCAGGACCTTCTACTTCAAGGTTCCTTCAAACATTCAAATCTAATTTCTCTACGTCTGACTGCTTGGAGATTGAACGCTTGATTCTATCAAAGCGTGGTTTTTCCGAATCAGTCATTGATACCTTAATTCAGGCTCGAAAGCCTGTCACCAGGAAAATCTATCATAAGATATGGTGTAAAAATCTTCATTGGTTTGAATCCAAGGGTTACTCATGGAGTAAGGTCAGGATTCCTAGGATATTATCTTTTCTCCAAGAAGGATTGGAGAAGGGATTGTCAGCTAGTTCCTCAAAGGGACAGATTTCTGCTCTGTCTATTCTTTTGCACAAACGTCTGGCTGAGGTTCCAGACGTTCAGGCGTTTTGTCAGGCTTTAGTTAGAATCAAGCCTGTGTTTAAACCTGTTGCTCCGCCATGGAGTTTAAATTTAGTTCTTAAAGTTCTTCAAGGGGTTCCGTTTGAACCTTTGCATTCCATAGATATTAAGCTTTTATCTTGGAAAGTTCTATTTTTAGTAGCTATCTCCTCGGCTCGAAGAGTTTCGGAGTTATCTGCTTTACAGTGTGATTCCCCTTATCTGATTTTCCATGCAGATAAGGTAGTGTTACGTACCAAACCTGGGTTTCTGCCTAAGGTGTTATCTAATAAGAATTTCAATCAGGAGATTGTTGTTCCTTCCCTATGTCTTAATCCTTTTTCAACGAAGGAACGTCTATTACACAATCTTGATGTGGTTCGTGCTTTAAAGTTTTATTTACAAGCTACAAAAGATTTTCGTCAAACATCTGCTTTGTTTGTTGTCTACTTAGGACAGAGGAGAGGCCAAAAGGCTTCGGCAACTTCTCTTTCCTTTTGGCTAAGAAGCATAATTTGCTTAGCTTATGAGACTGCTGGCCAGCAGCCTCCTGAAAGAATTACAGCTCATTCTACTAGAGCAGTAGCTTCCACATGGGCTTTTAAACATGAGGCCTCTATTGAACAGATTTGTAAGGCGGCGACTTGGTCTTCGCTTCATACCTTTTCTAAATTCTATAAATTTGATACTTTTGCTTCTTCGGAGGCTATTTTTGGGAGAAAGGTCTTACAGGCAGTGGTGCCTTCCGTTTAAGTTCCTGCCTTGTCTCTCCCTTCATCCGTGTCCTAAAGCTTTGGTATTGGTATCCCACAAGTAATGGATGAACCCGTGTGGACTGGATACACCTTTACAAGAGAAAACAAAATTTATGCTTACCTGATAAATTTATTTCTCTTGTGGTGTATCCAGTCCATGGCCCGCCCTGTCATTTTAAGGCAGGTGTTTTTTTATTTTTAAACTACAGTCACCACTGCACCCTATAGTTTCTCCTTTTTTTCTTGCTCGTCTTCAGTCGAATGACTGGGGATGGCAGTTAGGGGAGGAGCTATATAGACAGCTCTGCTGTGGTTGTCCTCTTGCAGCTTCCTGTTGGGAAGGAGAATATCCCACAAGTAATGGATGAACCCGTGTACTGGATACACCACAAGAGAAATACATTTATCAGGTAAGCATAAATTTTGTTTTTCTTTCCTTCCAAGGTAATAAATTATTTGGTTTACAGTTGGATTCAATACTTTCAACTGTTACTAAGGGGAAGTGTCATGATACAATCATGTGGAGTAGTTTATACCTGGATTGGCTACTCAGCAGAGATGGTATTGTGTTCCCAGTTTGGAAAAAGGTTAATGTGAATTGCCTTTGTCAGTGTGAAATCTGCTCAGAAGGCTGTAAGCTGAACTTTCTTCCCCCTCCTCAGCCTAGTGCTGTTAAATGTAACTGTAAAGGAATGCAGAACGCTCCTCCCCTTGGAGATTGATAGTGGTAGCTAAGACTTGTTTTTATTGGCCAGACCCGTTGTAAATTATAACCCGGGCGTTGTCTTTGACAAGACAAAGAGAATCAGATTCAAGTATGCAAGAGACGGACTTTTTAGGCAGAACTGCCTTGGGACCAAGAGACTAACATCAGATGGCAGCTCTCCACATACCTAAAGGAATTTGATAATAAGTAAGGTATTGTGTAATTCTTTTCAGGTCCAATTTTGTTTTTAAAGAACTGTAGCTTTGTATTTGTATGTTTATTTTGAGTGTATTTATAATTTTGCACTGTGTATCCTGTGTTGATATTTTTGTTATTAACCCCTTAACGACCGAGGACGTGCAGGGTACGTCCTCAGAAAAAAGGCAGTTAACGCCTGAGAACGTACCCTGCACGTCCTCGGTGTGGAAAGCAGCTGGAAGCGATCCTGCTCGCTTCCAGCTGCTTTCCGGTTATTGCAGTGATGCCTCGATATGGAGGCATCCTGCAATAACCTTTCACGGCCATCCGATGCAGAGAGAGCCACTCTGTGGCCCTCTCTGCACCGGACATCGATGGCCGGTATCGTCGGTCGGTGGGTGGGTAGGAGGTGGGTGGCGGCCATCGATGGCCCTGGTCATGTGGAGGGGGGCGGGATCGTGGGCGGGTAAGCACGGGGGCGCGCGCGGGCACGGGGAGGGAGCGGGTGGGAACCGCTACACTACGGAAAAAATGTGTCCCAAAACAATAAAAGTGGGACAAAATTTAAATAAATAAAAAAGCCCTTAGGTGTGATTTAGGTGGTGGGGGTTGGTCCGTGGGGGGGGGGCGATTGAGCTACACTACAGAATTTAAAAAAATAAAAAAAATAAACATTTGATTGTTCAAAATGGGTACTGGCAGACAGCTGCCAGTACCCAAGATGGCCCCCAATAAGGCTGAGAGGGAGGCTTAGAGAGCTGTTTTGGGGGGGATCAGGGAGGTTGGGGGTTAAGGGGGGGATCCTAAACACAGCATATGTAAATATGCTTTTTTTTTTCTTAAAAAAAAACTTTTATTTTAGTACTGGCAGACTTTCTGCCAGTATTTAAGATGGCGGGGACAATTGTGGGGTGGGGGAGAGAAGGGAGCTGTTTGGGAGGGATCAGGGGGTGGGATGTGTCAGGTGGGAGGCTGATCTCTACACTAAAGCTAAAATTAACCCTGCAAGCTCCCTACAAACTACCTAATTAACCCCTTCACTGCTAGCCATAATACACGTGTGATGCGCAGCAGCATTTAGCGACTTTCTAATTACCATAAAGCAACGCCAAAGTCATATATGTCTGCTATTTCTGAACAAAGGGCATCCCAGAGAAGCATTTACAACCATTTGTGCCATAATTGCACAAGCTGTTTGTGAAAAAATTAACGTTTTTTTTTTTACTTTGATCGCATTTGGCGGTGAAATGGTGGCATGAAATATACCAAAATGGGCCTAGATCAATACTTGGGGTTGTCTACTACACTACACTAAAGCTAAAATTAACCCTAGAAGCTCCCTACATGCTCCCTTATTAACCCCTTCAATGCTGGGCATAATACACGTATTGTGCGCAGTGGCATTTAGCAGCCTTCTAATTACCAAAAAGCAAAGCCAAAGCCATATATGTCTGCTATTTCTGAACAAAGGGGATCCCAGAGAAGCATTTACAACCATTTATTCTATAATTGCATAAGTGTTTTGTAAATAATTTCAATGAGAAACCTAAAGTTTGTGAAAAAATTTGTGAAAAAGTGAACAATTTTTTTTATTTGATCGCATTTGGCGGTGAAATAGTGGCATGAAATATACCAAAATGGGCCTAGATCAATACTTTGGGATGTCTTCTAAAAAAAAATATATACATGTCAATAGATATTCAGGGATTCCTGAAAGATATTAGTGTCCCAATGTAACTAGCGCTAATTTTGAAAAAAAGTGGTTTGTTAATAGCAAAGTGCTACTTGTATTTATGGCCCTATAACTTGCAAAAAAAGCAAAGAAGATGTAAACATTGGGTATTTCTAAACTCAGGACAAAATTTAGAAACTATTTAGCATGGGTGTTTATTGGTGGTTGTAGATGTGTAACAGATTTTGGGGGTCAAAGTTAGAAAAAGTGTGTTTTTTTCCATTTTTCCTTCATATTTTATAATGTTTTTTATAGTAAATTATAAGATATGATGAAAATAATGGTATCTTTTGAAAGTCCATTTAATGGCGAGAAAAACGGTATATAATATGTGTGGGTACAGTAAATGAGTAAGAGGAAAATTACAGCTAAACACAAACACCGCAAAAATGTAATAATAGCCTTGGTCCCAAACGGACAGAAAATGGAAAAGTGCTGCGGTCATTAAGGGGTTAAACACATAGAAAATCTAATTCTGTATTTGGGCTTTAATATCTGAATTCACACTCCTGTTGAGACAAGGTTAAAGGCACGTTACCTAAGTATTAAATAGTGTGAGTTTTTAGGGGTTCCCCAGAACTTCCCTTTAATTTAAAAGTTTTGGTGGTGGCAGCAGGGAAATTGTTAGAGCAGTGTGGACCGGATTTGGTTAATGTGGTGTCTCTTTTAAAGGTCCTTTTGCAGAGTTGCAGGGATAAGGGAACCAGAGCTGTGTGCCATTAACCCCTTCATGCCCACACCCCTCTATTGTGACGCTGAGAAGGCATGATTCGTCACAGGAAGGGAGCTTTTTTGCTTCAAGATTAAGTTCTAAGGGTAAATCTTAAGCTTATATTAGTTTTTGTTCTTACTAAGGAACAGAAACCTAATTCTTCCCCAAGTAACATGCTTCTAATTCGAAGCTTTCTAAAAAATGGAATGGATACAAGCCATTTAAGAGATCAAAGCCAGCCCCCAAATTTGCATGAAGGTTCGTCCCTTATTCCAGTTTAGCTGGTAGGGGGCAGGTTAAGATTTTTCTAAAGTTGTTTGGTTCAATTTGGTCCAAACTTCTTAGATTGGGGTACAGAATAGGATTCAGAGTAAGACCGCCTATGAGAAGTCTTTTTCTCTCACATATTCTAGCTATTCCAGTAAAGGCTCAGACTTTCCTGAAGTGTGTTTCAGACCTGGAGTTATCTGGGGTATTCATACCAGTTCGGTTTCAGGAACGGGTTCTGGGATTTTGTTTAGAACTATTCATTGTCCCAAAGAAAAAATCTTTTGAATTATCATGTAAGAGTACCAACTTTCAGAATGGTGATTATAAGGTCTATTCTGCCTTTTGTTCAGCAAGGGCATTATTTGCCTACAATAGACTTACAGGATGCATATCCTCATATTCTGTTTCTTCTATAAAGGTAAGACGATTCCACGGATTCATCCTTTACTTGTGGGATATTATCCTCCTGCTAACAGGAAGTGGCAAAGAGCACCACAGCAGAGCTGTCTATATAGCTCCTCCCTTAGCTCCACCCCCCAGTCATTCTCTTTGCCTACTCTAAGTACTAGGAAGGGTAAAGTGAAAGAGGTGATAAAATATTAGTTTTTAATTTCTTCAAGCAAGAGTTTGTTATTTTAAATGGTACCGGTGTGTACTATTTACTCTCAGGCAGCAGATATTGAAGAGTGCTGCCTGGAGGATTTGTAACTAAGATCCATTGCTGTTCCCACAGAGGCTGAGAAGTACAGGTAACTTCAGTGTGAGGAACGGTTTCATGCTATACAGCAATGAAGTATGTTCAGTCATATTTTTCTGGAGAGACTGTGCATTTCAGAAAGGCTGACATTATACCCAGGAGGGTAAGGGTAAGCAGTAATCCTAGAGCTATAAGAAGGGCATTACTTTGCTTGCATATGGGGCCAATTACAAATATGGTTGACACTGAATTACAAATGTTTGGGTGCAAACGTTTTTTGACTTGGGAGTGCTTTAATGTTTTTGTGGGCAATAACGTTTTGGGCAGCTTTATTAAGGACACACATGGCTTAACTTTTGGGTCTCAGAACCCACATGGCTAGTTATAACCGCTCTGGTGCGTTTCTGTAAGGCTATGGAGACACAGAGTAAGATGGGTGGGGCCTATTTTCACGCCTCAGATGCTCAGTTAGTTTGATCAGCAAGCTCTAACTCCTGAGGGCCCTGGTGTATGTTTTGGGCCAAATCGAAGCTTTTATCCCACATTTTCGATCCCTGAGGGCAGGTAGGGCCACAGCAGGGCTGTGGCAAGGTGCTGAGAGGGTTTTTCCCGGATCTGGGCCTATTTTCGATCCGGTTTTCAAATTAAGGGGTTATTTGTTAAAAAAAAAAAAATGTTGTGCAATCTTAACTACCTATATTGTGTCTACATACAAAATTTTTAAAAATTTGGTGCATGTTTAGGCTGTTTTGCAGAACGTGTATGCTTTTTTTCTCTTAAAGGCGCAGTACCATTTTTTAAGATTATTTTTTTTCACTAAATAAAGTGTTTTCATGCTTGTTTGTAGTCATTACTAGCCTGTTCAACATGTCTGACATTGAGAAAAGTCAATGTTCAATATGTTTAGAAGCCATTGTGGAACCTCCACTTAGAATGTGTCCCTCATGCACTGAAAGGTCAATAAATTGGCAAGAATATATTTTAGCTAATATAAGTATGTCGCAGGATGATTCTCAGAAGAGAATCAGGTTTTGCCATCTAATTCTCCCCAAGTGTCACAACCATTAACGCCCGCACAAGCGACGCCAAGTACTTCTAGTGCGTCTAATTCTTTCACCCTGCAAGTTATGGCCGCAGTTATGAATACTACCCTCACAGAGGTTTTATCTAAGCTGCCTGGGTTGCAGGGGAAGCGCAGTAGGTCTGGTGTGAGAACAAACGCTGAGCCCTCTGACGCTTTATTAGCCATATCTGATGTACCCTCACAATGTTCTGAAGTGAGGGATTTGCTGGCTGAAGGAGAGATTTCTGATTCAGGAAATAGGTTCCCTCAGACAGATTCAGATATGACGGCTTTTAAATTTAAATTAGAACACCTCCGCTTATTGCTCAGGGAGGTTTTAGCGACTCTGGATGATTGTGACCCTATTGTAGTTCCAGAGAAATTGTGTAAAATGGACAGATTCCTAGAGGTTCCTGCCTACACTGATGTTTTTCCGGTCCCTAAGAGGATTTCGGAAATTGTTACTAAGGAGTGGGATAGACCAGGTATTCCGTTCACTCCCCCTCCTAATTTTAAGAAAATGTTTCCCATATCTGACGCCGTGTGGGACTCGTCGCAGATGGTCCCTAAGGTGGAGTGAGCTATTTCTACCCTGGCTAAGCGTACAACTATACCTATTGAGGACAGTTGTGCTTTCAAAGATCCTATGGATAAAAAATTAGAGGGTCTTCTGAAGAAAATATTTGTTCACCAAGGTTTTCTTCTCCAACCTATAGCGTGCATTGTTCCTGTAACTACTGCAGGGTCCTTTTGGTTCGAGGCTCTTCAGGTTGAGACCCCATTAGATGATATTCTGGATAGAATTAGGGCTCTCAAGCTAGCTAATTCTTTCATTACAGATGCCGCTTTTCAATTGGCTAAATTAGCGGTGAAGAATTCAGGTTTTGCCATTTTAGAGCGTTATGGCTTAAGTCCTGGTCTGCTGATGTGTCATCAAAAGCTAAGCTTTTAGCCATCCCTTTCAAGGGTAAGACACTATTTGGGCCTGAACTGAAAGAGATCATTTCAGACATCACTGGAGGGAAAGGCCATGCCCTTCCTCAGGATTAGACGAATAAGATGAGGACCAAACAAAATAATTTTCGTTCCTTTCGGAACTTCAAAGGTGGTCCCTCTACCTCTTCCCCTGTCGCAAAGCAAGAGGGGAATTTTGCGCAGTCCAAGTCAGTATGGAGACCGAACCAGACTTGGAACAAGGGTAAACAGTTCAAGAAGCTCGCTGCTGCCACCAAGACAGCATGAAGGGGTAGCCCCCGATCCGGGATCGGCTCTAGTAGGGGGCAGACTTTCTCTCTTCGCTCAGGCTTGGGCAAGAGATGTTCAGGACTCAGGACCAAGGGGATGATTCCATCTTTCTCAATTGTCTGTAACCCAGACAAAAAGAGAGGCGTTCTTACGCTGTGTAGAAGACCTATATACCATGGGAGTGATCTGCCCATTTCCAAAAACAGAACAGGGGCAAGGGTTCTACTCCAATCTGTTTGTGGTTCCCAAAAAAGAGGGATCCTTCAGACCAATTTTGGATCTCAAGATCCTAAACAAATTTCTCAGGGTCCCATCCTTCAAGATGGAGACCATTTGGACTATTTTGCCAATGATCCAGGAGGGTCAATATATGACCACCGTGGACTTAAAGGATGCATATCTACACATTCCTATCCACAAAGATCATCACCAGTTCCTCAGGTTCGCTTTTCTGGACAAGCATTACCAGTTTGTGGTTCTTCCCTTTGGGCTGGCCACAGCTCCCAGAATTTTCACGAAGGTGCTAGGGTCCCTTCTGGCGGTTCTAAGGCCGCGCGGCATAGCTGTGGCGCCCTATCTGGACGATATCTTAATCCAGGCGTCAACTTTCCAACTAGCCAAGTCTCACACGGACATTGTGGTGGCTTTTCTAAGATCTCATGGGTGGAAGGTGAACGTTCAAAAGAGTTCACTTATCACTTAACTATTCCTATTGAGGACAGTTGTGCTTTTACAGACCCTATGGATAAGAAATTGGAGGGTCTTCTAAAGAAATTGTTTATTCATCAGGGTTTCCTCTTACATCCAACGCCCTGCATTGTACCAGTTACCACTGCGGCGGCCTTCTGGTTTGATGCTTTAGAAGAGTCTCTTAAGACTGAGACTCCTTTAGAGGATATTATAGATAGAATTAAGGCTCTTAAGCTGGCTAATTCTTTTATTACAGATGCTGCCTTTCAGATTGCCAAGTTGGCGGCTAAGAATGCCGGATTTACTATTTTAGTGCGTAGAGCGTTATGTGTCATCTAAGTCAAAGCTTTTGGCTATTCCTTTCAAGGGGAAAACCCTTTTCGGGCCTGACTTGAAGGAGATCATTTCTGACATTACGGGAGGTAAGGGTCATCTCCTACCTCAGGATAGAACTGCTAAACTGAGGGGTAAACAAAATAATTTTCGTTCCTTTTCGGAACTTTAAAGGAGCCCCCTCTTCTTCCGCCAAGCAGGAAGGGAATTTTGCTTAGGCCAAGTCCGTCTTGAGACCCAACCAGGCTTGGAACAAGGGTAAACAACCCAAGAAGCCCGCTGTTGGTACCAAAACAGCATGAAAGGGCGGCCCCCTATCCGGGACCGGATCTAGTAGGGGGCAGACTTTCTCTCTTTACCCAGGCTTGGGTAAGAGATGTTCAGGATCCTTGGACACTGGAGATCGTGTCCCAAGGGTATCAGCTGGAATTCAAAAGTTCTCTCCCAAGGGGGAGGTTTCTTCTTTCACGATAGTCTGCAGACCAGACAAAAAGAGGCGTTCTTAAGTTGTGTAAAAGACCTCTCTACTATGGGAGTAATTCATCCCGTTCCATAACAGGGACAGGGGTTTTACTCAAATCTTTTCGTGGTCCCCAAAAAAGAGGGCACGTTTCGACCCATTTTAGATCTAAAGAGTCTAAACAAGTTTCTCAGAGTCCCATCCTTCAATATGGAGACTATTCGAACAATTCAGCCATTGATCCAGGAGGGTCAATATATGACTACCGTGGACTTGAAGGATGCATACCTTCATATTCCTATCCACAAGGATCATCATCAGTTCCTAAGGTTTGCCTTCCTGGACAAACATTTTCAGTTTGTGGCTCTTCCCTTCGGGTTGGCCACAGCACCCAGGATCTTCACAAAAGTTTTAGGGTCCCTTCTGGCGGTTCTCAGGCCGCGGGGTATTGCAGTGGTGCCTTATCTGGACGATATTCTGATCCAGGCGTCGTCTTACCATCTGACAGTCTCATACAGACATGGTTCTGTCCTTTCTGAGGACTCACGGGTGGGAGGTGAATCTAGAAAAGAGTTCATTAATTCCCCAGACCAAGGTTCCCTTCCTGGGAACTCTAATAGATTTAATATCCATGAAAATTTTTCTGACGGAGGTCAGAAAGTTAAAGATTCTGAATACTTGCCAAGCCCTTCAGTCCAATCCTCGGCCATCAGCTCAGTGGATGGAGGTAATTGGATTGATGTTTGTGGCAATGGACATCATTCCATTTGCTCGTTTTAATCTCAGACCACTACAGCTGAGCATGCTCAGACAGTGGAATGGAGATTATGCAAATTTGTCTCCTGAGATAGATCTGGATCAGGAGACAAGAGACTCTATTCTTTGGTGGTTGTCTCAGGATCATCTGTCCCAAGGGACGTGCTTTCGCAGACCCTCATGGGTGATAGTGACGACGGACGCCAGCCTTCTAGGTTGGGGTGTAGTCTGGAATTCCCTGAAGGCTCAGGGTGCGTGGACTCAGTCGGAGTCTCTTCTTCAAATCAATATTCTGGAATTAAGAGCAATATTCAATGCGCTTCAGACGTGGCCTCAGTTGGCTTCGGCCAAATTAATTCGTATTCAGTTGGACAACATCACGACTGTGGCTTACATCAATCATCAGGGAGGAACAAGGAGTTCCTTAGCGATTACAGAAGTATCCAAGATAATTCGGTTGGCGGAGGCCCACTCTTGTTATCTGTCAGCAATCTACATCCCAGGAGTGGACAACTGGGAAGCGGTCTTTTTGAGCAGTCGTTTCATCCGGGGGAGTGGGAACTCCATCCGGAAGTCTTTTCCACTCTGATCCTCAGATGGGGCAGACTGGAGTTGGATCTGATGGCATCTTGTCAGAATGCCAAGCTTCCAAGATACGGATCCAGGTCAAGGGATCCTCAGGCCGAACTGATAGATGCCTTGGCAGTGCCTTGGTCGTTCAACCTAGCTTATGTGTTTCCACCGTTTGCTCTCCTGCCCCGGGTGATTGCTCGGATCAAAAAGGAGAGGACTTGGTATGCCGATCTAGTGGACATGTCCTCTCTGCTGCCATGGAAGCTTCCATTGAGGCAGGACCTTCTTTTTCAGGGACCCTTCCAACACCCAAATCTAGTTTCTCTGCAACTGACTGCTTGGAGATGGAATGCTTGATTTTATCTAAGCGGGGGTTCTCTGATTCGGTCATTGATACTTTGATTCAGGCACGTAAGCCTGTCACTAGAAAGATCTATCATAAGATATGGCGTAAATATCTTTTTTGGTGTGAATCCAAAGGCTACTCATGGAGTAGAGTTAGGATACCAAGGATTCTGTCCTTTCTCCAAGAAGGATTGTAGAACGGGTTATCAGCGAGTTCCTTAAAGGGACAAATCTCTGCTTTGTCAATTTTACTACACAAACGTTTGGCAGATGTTCCAGACGTTCAGTCTTTTTGTCAGGCTCTAACCAGAATTAAGCCTGTGTTTAGACCAATTGCTCCACCCTGGAGTTTGAATTTAGTTCTTAATGTTCTTCAAAGGGTTCCGTTTGAACCCATGCATTCCATAGATATTAAGTTGTTATCTTGGAAAGTTTTATTTTTGGTTGCTATTTCTTCTGCTCGTAGAGTTTTGGAGCTTTCAGCGATACAGTGTGATTCGCCTTATCTTATCTTCCATTCTGATAAGGTGGTTTTACGTACCAAACCTGGTTTCCTTCCTAAGGTTGTTTCTAATAAGATTATTAATCAGGAAATTGTTGTTCCTTCATTATGTCCTAACCCTTCTTCTAAGAAGGAGCGTATGTTGAATAACTTGGACGTGGTCCGTGCCCTGAAGTTCTACTTGCAGGCGACTAAGGATTTCCGTCAACCATCTTCATTATTAATTGTTTTTTCTGGAAAGCGTAGGGGTCAGAAAGCTACGGCTACCTCTTTCTTTTTGGCTGAAGATTATCATCCGTCTGGCTTATGAGACTGAGACAGGTATTATATTTTACTTCAGTCACCTCTGCACCTTTGGCTTTTCCTTTCTCTTCCTAACTTCGGTCGAATGACTGGAGGTGGAGGGAAGGGAGGAGCTATATATACAGCTCTGCTGTGGTGCTCTTTGCCACTTCCTGCTAGCAGGAGGTTAAATCCCACAAGTAACGATGAAATCCGTGGACTTGTCATATCATAGAAGAAATAAATTTATCAGGTAAGCATAAATTTCCTTTTTTTTTTTTCTTTAAAAGGTCAGTCAACCCAAAAATTACTGTAACTTATTTAGATTAGTTAAATAATGATCTTTACAGTAAACTGTAGCCACATTTTCATCTAAATAAACTTTGGCAGAAAACACACTTACTGATCTCATCTGGCCTTTTTGAAATGGCCGCCTGACCCCTCCTTCTCTGACGTCTACCAAAAGCTTGGACTAACAGGATCCTTTCCTTTCTTCTCGTCCTTGCGTGCTCCTGCAATTTCAGCTCTCTAGCAGCTTTTCATACCCGGCACTCACTGCCTCTCGTCCATGCTGTGTGTTACAGAGAATGAGAGGCAGTGAGTGCCGGGCAGGCGGCGATGTGATGGTCTGTGCCCCTGTTTTAAGATTGATTTATTTAATACTCCATTGAGATTATAGAGAAATAATATCCAACTAGGAGCTGACTGGGCACTAGTATAAAATAGACCTTACCAAGCAATTGCTATTATATTTTCTTTTTTTAAACTTCGTAATGCAAATAAGCTATATAATAGGGAAAATGATTGCAAGTAGAATAGAAGAATTAATACTGTTAGTAAGTAGCTGCTGATATTCAAGTTGCGAGCCTCCTTCAACAGCGTGCACCCACAACCTGCAAGCAGTCAGTGGGACACCGGGCGCAAATTTATTTCTGCCTAAGTGCCTGACCCATTCAGGGAAAGTGATACCTTTGTCTCATGTCATCATAGTTACAGTCTAACCTCTTCTTACATTATTCTATAGAACCTATCCCCTAAAGAATGGAGAGACGTGATATAGGGAATGGTGTCCACAGAATAAAATAAGAACCAAACAGGCTGGAGAGTGTGTTGATTTTTGTCCAGCTGTACTATTACAATAGGAGGTATATTTTGTGCACAGACATAGTTTTAGAATGTCTACCTACTGTGCGTGAGCTGCCTGTGTTTTGTACAAACAAATCATACAGACTCTTACCTCATAACCAAGACGTGCAGCTCTCTGTAAGAGCGTCTCCAGCATTTTCTCCTGTTAAGTGTAGTCAGTCCACGGGTCATCCATTACTTATGGGATTATATCTCCTCCCTAACAGGAAGTGCAAGAGGATCACCCAAGCAGAGCTGCTATATAGCTCCTCCCCTCTACGTCATACCCAGTCATTCTCTTGCACCTAACTAATAGATAGGACGTGTGAGAGGACTGTGGTTGTTAAACTTAGTTTTTATTTCTTCAATCAAAAGTTTGTTATTTTAAACAGCACCGGAGTGTGTTGTTCTTTCTCAGGCAGCATTAGAAGAAGAATCTACCTGAGTTTGTGTATGATCTTAGCGGTCGTATATAAGATCCATTTGCTGTTCTCGGCCATTCTGAGGAGTGAGGTAACTTCAGAACAGGGGACAGCGGGCAGGGTTCACCTGCAAGGAGGTATGTTGCAGTATATTATTTTCTAAGGAATGGAATTGACTGAGAAAATACTGCTGATACCGATGTAATGTAAGTGCAGCCTTAAATGCAGTATTAGTGACTGGTATCAGGCTGATATGTATGTATGTTTACACTGAGGTATTTCTAGGGAATGGAACTTCACTAAGAAAATACTGTATACATTTAACTTATATTTGAGCCTCCACTGCAGTGAAAGCGACTAGCAGCAGGCTTATTAATAACATTTCATAATTTTATATTTAAAACGTTTACTGGCATGTTAATTGTTTTTCTCTGAGGTACTTGGTGATAAAACTTTATGGGCATTATTTTTCCACATGGCTGTCGTTTGTTTATGAATAAAATCAGTTTACTGAGCTTCCCCACTGTTGTATTATGAGTGGGAGGGGCCTATTTTGGCGCTTTATTGCGCAGTAAAAATTCAGTCACAGTCTTCCTATTTCTTCCTCCATGATCCAGGACGTCTCTACAGAGCCCAGGGGTCTCCAAAACTAGTTTTGAGGGAGGTAATCACTCACAGCAGACCTGTGAGACTGTGTTTTGACTGTGATAAAAACGCTTATATTAAATTGTTATCCGTTTTTGGGTACTAAGGGGTTAATCATCCATTTGCTGGTGGGTGCAATCCTTTGCTAACTTAATGCATTTACTGTGAAAATTTGGTTGCTATAACTAATTTGGTTCATTGTTATTTCAACTGTGACAGTTTTTTTGTGCTTCTTAAAGGCACAGTAACGTTTTTTATATTGCTTGTAAATTTATTTGAAAAGTATTTTCCAAGCTTGCTAGTCTAATTGCTAGTTTGTTTAAACATGTCTGACACAGAGGAATCTCTTTGTGCAATATGTTTAAAGGCCAATGTGGACCCCAATAGAAATTTGTGTACTAATTGCATTGATGCTACTTTAAATAAAAGCCAATCTGTACATGTAAAGAAAATTTCACCAGACAATGAGGGGGAAGTTATGCCGACTAACTCTCCTCACGTGTCAGTACCTTCGTCTCCCGCTCAGGAGGTGCGTGATATTGTGGCGCCAAGTACATCAGGGCGGCCCTTACAAATCACTTTGCAAGACATGGCTAATGTTATGACTGAAGTATTATCTAAAATGCCAGAATTTAGGGGTAAACGCGACCACTCTGGGGTGAGAACAGAGTGCGCTGATAATAATAGAGCCATGTCTGATACTGCGTCACAATTTGCAGAACATGAGGACGGAGAGCTTCATTCTGTGGGTGACGGATCTGATCCAAGTAAACTGGACTCAGACATTTCAAATTTTAAATTTAAGCTTGAGAACCTCCGTGTTTTACTAGGGGAGGTTTTAGCGGCTCTGAATGATTGTAACACGGTTGCAATTCCAGTGAAATTATGTAGGCTGGATAGATACTATGCGGTACCGGTGTGTACTGATGTATTTCCTATACCTAAGAGGCTTACAGAAATTAACAAGGAGTGGGATAGACCCGGTGTGCCTTTTTCACCCCCTCCTATATTTAGAAAAATGTTTCCAATAGACGCCACCACTCGGGACTTATGGCAGACGGTCCCTAAGGTGGAGGGAGCAGTTTCTACTCTGGCTAAGCGCACCACTATCCCGGTGGAGGATAGCTGTGCTTTTTCAGATCCAATGGATAAAAAGTTAGAGGGTTACCTTAAGAAAATGTTTGTTCAACAAGGTTTTATATTACAACCCCTTGCATGCATTGCGCCTGTCACGGCTGCGGCGGCATTCTGGTTTGAGTCTCTGGAAGAGACCATTAGCTCAGCTCCATTGGATGAGATTATAGACAAGCTTAGAGTCCTTAAGCTAGCTAATTCATTTATTTCTGATGCCGTAGTACACTTAACTAAGCTTACGGCTAAGAACTCCGGATTCGCCATTCAAGCGCGCAGAGCGCTGTGGCTTAAATCCTGTTCAGCCGATGTGACTTCTAAATCTAAATTGCTTAACATACCTTTCAAAGGGCAAACATTATTCGGGCCCGGTTTGAAAGAAATTATCGCTGACATTACTGGAGGTAAGGGCCATGCCCTACCTCAAGACAGAGCCAAACCAAGGGCTAAACAGTCTAATTTTCGTGCCTTTTGTAACTTCAAGGCAGGAGCAGCATCAACTTCCTCCGCTCCAAAACAGGAAGGAACTGTTGCTCGCTACAGACAGGGCTGGAAACCTTACCAGTCCTGGAACAAGGGCAAGCAGGCCAGAAAGCCTGCTGCCGCCCCTAAGACAGCATGAAGTGAGGGCCCCCGATCCGGAAACGGATCTAGTGGGGGGCAGACTTTCTCTCTTCGCCCAGGCTTGGGCAAGAGATGTCCAGGATCCCTGGGCGTTAGAGATCATATCTCAGGGATATCTTCTGGACTTCAAAGCTTCTCCTCCAAAAGGGAGATTTCATCTTTCAAGGTTGTCAGCAAACCAGATAAAGAAAGAGGCGTTTCTACGCTGTGTACAAGACCTTTTAATAATGGGAGTGATCCACCCAGTTCCGCGGTCGGAACAGGGACAAGGGTTTTACTCAAATCTGTTTGTGGTTCCCAAAAAAGAGGGAACCTTCAGACCAATCTTGGACTTAAAGATCCTAAACAAATTCCTAAGAGTTCCATCGTTCAAAATGGAAACTATTCGGACAATCTTACCTATGATCCAAAAGGGTCAGTACATGACCACAGTGGATTTAAAGGATGCCTACCTTCACATACCGATTCACAAAGATCATTATCGGTACCTAAGGTTTGCCTTCCTAAACAGGCATTACCAGTTTGTAGCTCTTCCCTTCGGGTTAGCTACGGCTCCAAGAATCTTTACAAAGGTTCTGGGCTCTCTTCTGGCGGTACTAAGACCGCGAGGAATATCGGTAGCTCCGTACCTAGACGACATCCTGATACAAGCGTCAAGTTTCCAAACTGCCAAGTCTCATACAGAGTTAGTTCTGGCATTTCTAAGGTCGCATGGGTGGAAGGTGAACGTAGAAAAGAGTTCTCTATTGCCACTCACAAGAGTTCCCTTCTTGGGGACTCTTATAGATTCTGTAGAAATGAAAATTTACCTGACAGAGGACAGGTTAACAAAACTTCTAAATGCTTGCCGTGTCCTTCATTCCATTCAACACCCGTCAGTGGCTCAATGCATGGAGGTAATCGGCTTAATGGTAGCGGCAATGGACATAGTACCTTTTGCACGCCTGCATCTCAGACCACTGCAATTGTGCATGCTAAGTCAGTGGAATGGGGATTACTCAGATTTGTCCCCTATGCTGAATCTGGATCAAGAGACCAGAGATTCTCTTCTATGGTGGCTTTCTCGGCCACATCTGTCCAGGGGGATGCCCTTCAGCAGGCCAGATTGGACGATTGTAACAACAGACGCCAGCCTGCTAGGTTGGGGCGCTGTCTGGAATTCCCTGAAGGCTCAGGGATCATGGACTCAGGAGGAGAAACTCCTTCCAATAAACATTCTGGAATTAAGAGCGGTTTTCAATGCTCTTCTGGCTTGGCCTCAGTTAACAACTCTGAGGTTCATCAGGTTCCAGTCGGACAACATCACGACTGTGGCTTACATCAACCATCAGGGAGGGACAAGGAGTTCCCTAGCGATGATGGAAGTCTCAAAGATAATTCGCTGGGCAGAGTCTCACTCTTGCCACCTGTCAGCGATCCACATCCCAGGCGTGGAGAACTGGGAGGCGGATTTCCTAAGTCGCCAGACTTTTCATCCGGGGGAGTGGGAACTTCATCCGGAGGTATTTGCCCAACTGCTTTGGCGTTGGGGCAAACCAGATCTGGATCTCATGGCGTCTCGCCAGAACGCCAAGCTTCCTTGTTACGGATCCAGGTCCAGGGACCCGGGAGCGGTACTGATAGATGCTCTGACAGCACCTTGGGTCTTCAACATGGCTTATGTGTTTCCACCCTTCCCGATGCTTCCTCGATTGATTGCCAGGATCAAACAGGAGAGAGCATCGGTGATTCTAATAGCGCCTGCGTGGCCACGCAGGACCTGGTATGCAGATCTAGTGGACATGTCGTCCTGTCCACCATGGTCTCTGCCTCTGAGACAGGACCTTCTGATTCAGGGTCCTTTCAAACATCCAAATCTAATTTCTCTGAGGCTGACTGCATGGAGATTGAACGCTTGATTCTATCAAAGCGTGGATTCTCGGAGTCAGTGATTGATACCTTAATACAGGCTAGGAAACCTGTTACCAGGAAAATTTACCATAAAATATGGCGTAAATACTTGCATTGGTGCGAATCCAAGAGTTACTCATGGAGTAAGGTTAGGATTCCTAGGATATTGTCTTTTCTACAAGAAGGTTTAGAAAAGGGTTTATCTGCTAGTTCGTTAAAGGGACAGATCTCCGCTCTGTCCATCCTTTTACACAAGCGTCTGTCAGAAGTTCCAGACGTTCAGGCTTTTTGTCAGGCTTTGGCCAGGATTAAGCCTGTGTTTAAAACTGTTGCTCCGCCGTGGAGCTTAAACTTAGTTCTTAACGTTTTACAGGGTGTTCCGTTTGAACCCCTTCATTCCATTGATATCAAGCTGTTATCTTGAAAAGTTCTGTTTTTAATGGCTATTTCCTCGGCTCGTAGAATCTCTGAGTTATCGGCCTTACATTGTGATTCTCCTTATCTGATTTTTCATTCAGACAAGGTAGTTCTGCGTACTAAACCTGGGTTCTTACCTAAGGTAGTCACTAACAGGAATATCAATCAAGAGATTGTTGTTCCATCATTGTGTCCTAACCCTTCTTCAAAGAAGGAACGACTTCTGCACAATCTGGACGTCGTCCGTGCCCTGAAATTTTATTTGCAGGCAACTAAAGATTTTCGCCAAACTTCTTCCCTGTTTGTCGTTTATTCTGGACAGAGGAGAGGTCAAAAAGCTTCGGCTACCTCTCTCTCTTTTTGGCTTCGTAGCATAATACGTTTAGCCTATGAGACTGCTGGACAGCAGCCTCCTGAAAGAATTACAGCTCATTCTACTAGAGCTGTGGCTTCCACTTGGGCCTTTAAAAATGAGGCCTCTTTTGAACAGATTTGCAAGGCTGCAACTTGGTCTTCACTTCACACATTTTCGAAATTTTACAAATTTGACACACTTGCTTCTTCGGAGGCTGTTTTTGGGAGAAAGGTTCTTCAGGCAGTGGTTCCTTCCGTGTAAAGATCCTGCCTGTCCCTCCCGTCATCAGTGTACTTTTAGCTTTGGTATTGGTATCCCATAAGTAATGGATGACCCGTGGACTGACTACACTTAACAGGAGAAAACATAATTTATGCTTACCTGATAAATTCCTTTCTCCTGTAGTGTAGTCAGTCCACGGCCCGCCCTGTTTTTACGGCAGGTCTAAATTTTAAATTAAACTCCAGTCACCACTGCACCCTATAGTTTCTCCTTTCTCGTTTGGTTTCGGTCGAATGACTGGGTATGACGTAGAGGGGAGGAGCTATATAGCAGCTCTGCTTGGGTGATCCTCTTGCACTTCCTGTTAGGGAGGAGATATAATCCTATAAGTAATGGATGACCCGTGGACTGACTACACTACAGGAGAAAGGAATTTATCAGGTAAGCATAAATTATGTTTTTGTTGAAGGGTCAGTTCTGTCTGTTTTCGGATACCCTTTGTGCACACCTGTCAGCAGCGACGAACAGCCTGTAAGTGTTGTAGAATTGTTGCTTAGTTATAGGCACTTAGGTAGAAATAATTTGCGCCCGGTGTCCCAGTACTGTGCGATCCGTCTGCAATAAGTGCACAGTGCTAATTAATATAGAAGTCATTGTCAAATTGCAGGTCTTAGAACATTTATCTAATGCGAGTGTGATCGCACAGTACTGGGACACCGGGCGCAAATTATTTCTGCCTAAGTGCCTATTACTAAGCAACAATTCTACAACACTTACAGGCTGTTCGTCGCTGCTGACAGGTGTGCACAAAGGGTATCCGAAAACAGACAGAACTGACCCCTCAACAAAAATGCTGGAGAGACGCTCTTACAGAGAACTGCACGTCTTTGTTATGAGGTAAGAGTCTGTATGATTTGTTTGTACAAAACACAGGCAGCTCACGCACAGTAGGTAGACGTTCTACAGCTATGTCTGTGCACAAAATATACCTCCTATTGTAATAGTACATCTGGACAAAAATCAACACACTCTCCAGCCTGTTTGGTTCTTATTTTATTCTGTGGACACCATTCCCTATATCACGTCTCTCCATTCTTTAGGGATAGTTTCTATAGAATAATGTAAGAATAGGTTAGACTGTAACTATGATGACATGAGTCCACAGCTTCATTCATTACTTGTGGGAATTAAGATCCTGGCCACCAGGAGGAGGCAAAGACACCCCAGCCAAAGGCTGAAATACCTCCCCCACTGCCCTCATCCCCCAGTCATTCTTTGCCTTTCGTCACAGGAGGTTGGCAGAGAAGCGTCGGAAGATTCTGAATAGTCTCTTATGGAGGGTAGTACTCTTTGCAATGGGACTGGAGTTTTAAGTAGTCCTTAAAACTCCAGGGAGAGTCTTTCTGCGAAACCATCCCGACTCAGATTAACAGCTCCATAAGCAATCAGCATTGACGAGTTTCGCCGCCTGCTTTCTGCACTCAAGTACATGTCAGGAGTGATGCTACTACCCTGTCACACTTGAAAGGCCGTGTTTCTGTTCCACGGCATAGATTCTGGTAAGATAGTTTCATTTTTACACATTTGATAACGCAAGAAGACAGGGTCATAGTGTGTCTCCTTTTATCTGTATAGAATCAAGGTTTAATAGCCCCGGAAAGGGGGTTATTGAACAGGGGGGATTTATGCATAATTTTCTTAATTGTGTGTAATGCTGCGACATGTGTGAGATGAAGCTCTGTCAGTGTGCGACAGTCAGGCTTCCTTAGAGTGATATCGACGCAGCCTTTTTTGGCGTGTTTTCTCTTTAGTGCAGGGGTGGTCCTGCATGGCACTCCATGTGACTGGGTGTGGCCTCTTTAACTTTCTCTTTCTTTACCGGCGGTTGCAGGATACAAAGCGTTTTTTCTGTGGTCCGGGTCATAGGAGGTGGTGAGTGCCCCGGCCATTAGGGTATAAAGGTGCCATTTAATTTCTTTCTAGTCCGTAATAAAGGCGCAAGCTATGGAGGACTCTGTTAGAGGGGACTCCCTCTTTAACCTAACCTTATACCTGTGTTTATTGTGAGGAGGTTCCGGTGGATCTGCCTGCTTGACTATGTTCCACATGCTTTGATAAAATTGCAATATCTAAAAAGAATGAGATATTTAGTACAACTTAGCCGTCCACCTCTGAGGGTTCTCCCTCCTGCGACATTCATGTCCAGTTTACACATGCAGCTCCCCAGGGCACTACTAATCCTCCCGCGGGAGGGGCCCTTTGGCCGCCAGATTTCGCTGTGCAGTTACAAACGGCGGTCTCTGTGGCCTTCAATGCCTTACCACATCCTGCTAAGCACAAGGGAAAGGGGAAACATAGCTATCCATCCCAAGGGTCATCTACTCCGTTGGATGTCTCTGATAGATTATCCACTGATGAAGACGACTCCTCGGATGACGCTCTTCGGTCGGAATCGGTGACATCTAGACCTCCAACTGCGGAGCAGCCAGATTTTAAGTTTAAGATGGAGCATTTGCGCTTTCTTTTGAAAGAGGTGCTTGCTACGTTAGAGGTTCCGGAACCGAAACTACCGGAGGAACCTTTGATCCCTAAGATGGTGCTATCTCCACGCTCGCTAAGCGCACAACTATTCCGCTCGAAGATAGCTCGTCATTCAAGGAGCCCTTGGATAAAAAATTGTAATCCATGTTGAGAAAAAGGTTTGTTTTCAACCGGCAGCTGCGGTTGCTACTGGTGTGACGCTCTGTCAGCTATGGTCGAGGTGCAGTCTCCCCTTGAGGAGATACAGGAACAAATTAAATCCTTAAGGGTAGCTAATTTATTAATCTTCAAATATGCAGGTTATTCGCCTGAATGCCAAGACATCAGATTTTTCTGTTCTTGCCCGTAGGGCTCTGTGGTTGAAGTTGTGGTCTGCGGACATGACTTCCAAGTCTAGATTTAAAAAGTCACGGGAAAGTTCTTTTTGGTCCAGGCCTATTCACGATCACGGGAGGCAAGGGTGCTTGCCTACCGCAGGATAAGAAGAATAAGCCTAAGGGGTCTACTTTTCATCCCTTTCGTTCGGACAAGTCCTAACGCCAGCAGCCTGCCGCGAAATCCGAGCAGTCCAAGGGATCTTGGAAACCAGCTCAATCTTGGAACAAAGCCAAGTAGAGCAAGAAGCCCGCCGAGACAAAATCGGCATGAAGGGGCTGCCCCCAATCCGTCGCCGGATCGGGTAGGGGGCAGACTATCTCTTTTTGCACAGGCTTGGATGAGAGACGTTTAGGACCCTTGGGTTTTGGAGGTCATTGTCCAGGGTTACATGATAGGTTTGACGGGAGGAATCTGCCCCTGGGATGATGAGTCTTCAATCCTATCATTAAAGCCATTCTAGAGTGTGTGAGGGATCTCTCCACTCCCGGAGTAATTGTACCAATACCTCTGGGGTATTCAAACCTTTTTGTGGTCCCGAAGAAGGAGGGCACGTTTAGTCTGATTCTAGACCTAAAGGGCCTAAACAAGTTTCTGTCGGTCCCATCGTTCAAGATGGAGACGATCAAGTCTTGTCTGCCCCTTGTTCAAGAGGGACAGTTCATGACTACAATAGATTTGAAGGATGCTTACCTTCACGTGCCAATCCACAAGGATCACCTCAGGTTCCTAAGATTTGCATTTCTGGACCAACACTTCCAGTTGGTGGCACTACTGTTCGGCCTGGCGACTGCCCCAAGGGTCTTTACGATGGTCCTGGGAGCGCTGCTCGCGGTGGAGAGAGACAGCGGTATTGCAGTGGCACCTTATCTGGACTACATCCTGGCTCCGCCCTCCAGTCTCGCAGAGGACCATTCGAGGGCTCTGCTTCTCCTTCGATCCCATGGATGGAAGATAAATATAGGGAAGAGTTCCCTGGTTCCCAGCAACAGGGTGGAATTCCTGGGCACGATAATAGATTCCACATCTATGAAGATATTCCTGACAGATCAGAGACATTGCAAGATTGTGTCCAGCTGTATTGCCCATCAGACCTCAAGGCCATCTGTGGCCGGTGTATGGAGGTGATTGGGCTCATGGTATCCAGTATAGATGTCATTCCATATGCCAGGTTCCATCTCAGACCTCTTCAGTTGTGCATGTTGAGACAAAGAAACGGCGATCACTCAGACCTATCCCAACAGATCTCTTTGGGCAACCGATCGAGGGAATCCCTCTCTTGGTAAATCTGTCCAGGCCAACTGTCCCAGGGGACAGCCTTCTTGAGACCATCCTGGGAGATTGTGACCACGGACGCACGTCTGTCAGGATAGGGAGCTGTTTGGGGTGCCAGGAAGGCACAGGGCAGGTGGACTCGAGAAGTCTCTTCTCCCGATCAATATTCTGTAACTTCGAGCTATCTTCAATGCTCTGAGGACTTGGCCCTTTCTGGGGTCGTTCCGATTCATCAGATTCCAGTCGGACAACATTACTTCGGAGGCTTACATCAACCATCAGGGCGGGGGGCGAGAAGCTCCCTAGCCATGAGGGAAGTAGCTTGGATCCTGGAATGGGCGGAGATCCACAATTGTTCGCTATCAGCGATCCATATTCCGGCTGTGGACAACTGGAAAGCGGATTTTCTCAGCAGACAATAGTTTCATCCGGGGGAATGGTCTCTCCATCCTGTGGTGTTTGCGGAGATCTGCATCAGATGGGTGACGCTTGAGATAGATCTCATGGTGTCCAGACTCAACTTCAAGCTACCCAGATACAGGTAGCAGTCCAAGGATCCCCAGGCAGAGCTGATAGATGTCTTAGCGGTGCCTTGGGAGTTCAACCTAGTCTACATATTTCCACCGTTGCCACTTCTACCTCGAGTAGTGACCCGCATAAAGCACGAACAAGCTTAAGCTATTCTAATTGCTCTGTCGTGGCCACGGAGAATGTGGTTTGTAGATATGGTGGGGATGTCTCTGTCTCCTCCATGGAAGTTACCTTGTCGCAGAGATCTGCTGGTTCAGGGTCCCTTTCTACATCAATCTCGATTCTCTGAGGCTGACTGCGTGGAGAATGAACGCTTAGTCCTAGCCAAGAGAGGTTTTTCTGATTAGTCATTGATACCCTCATTCAAGTCAGGAAACCGGCCACTCCGTGCATCTATAAGAAGGTGTGGAGGACCTACTTGTTCTGGTGTGAGGAACGTGGATATCCCTGGCATAAGGTTCGGGTATCCATAAGCCTGTCCTTCCTCCAGGATGGGTTGGAGATAGGACTTGCCACCAGTTCCTTAAAGGGACAGATTTTGGCTTTATCTGTACTGTTACACAAGAAGCTTGAAGAGCTTCCTTATATTCAGTCCTTTGTTCAGGCTCTATCAAGGATCAGGCCTGTCCTTTAGAAATTCCGATCCCCCTTGGAACTTAAACTTGGTGCTTAAGATTCTGTAGAGGGCTTAGTTTGATCCTATGCATTCGCTTGACATTAAAATTCTTTCCTGGAAGGTTCTATTCCTATTGGCTATTGCATCGGCACGCAGTCTCTCTGAGTTGGCGGCCTTGCAATTTGAGCCTCCTTACCTGTTTTTTCATGCTGATAAGGCTGTTCTTCACACTGGGTTGGGATTTCTTCCCAAAGTTTTGTCGAATCGTAACATCAATCAGTATATATTAGTTCCTTCCTTGTGTCCTAACCCTTCTTCGTCAAAGGAAAGGTTACTTCATAACTTGGATGTGGTTCGAGCCTTGAAGTTCTATCTTCAGGCCACAAAGGAATTCACAGACTTAATCGTTATTTGTGGCGTATTCCAGGAAGCGCAAGGGGCAGAGGGCCTCTTCCACTTCCCTATCTTTCTGGTTGAGGAGCATTATTCGCTTGACCTATGAGACAGCAGGACATAAGCCTCCTCAGAGGATTACAGCTCACTCAACTAGGGCTGTGTCTTCCTCGTGGGCCTTTAAGAATGAGGCCTCTATGGAGCAGATTTGTAAGGCGGCTACTTGGTCCTCCTTACATACCTTTGCTAAATTTTACAAGTTTGATGTCTCTGCTTCGGTGGAAACAGCTTTTGGGAGAGAGGTTTTGCAGGCTGTAGTGCCCTCAGATTAGGGTCAGCCTCCTTTTGCCCTCTCGTTTTTTTTTTTCTTCATTGTGTCCTCTAGAGCTTGGGTATTTGTTTCCCACAAGTAATGAATGAAACCATGGACTCTCCTCCCATTAAGATGGAAAACATAAATTATGCTTACCTGATAATTTCATTTCCATCTGTGGGAGGAGAGTCTATGGCTCCCGCCTGTTTCTCCTGTGGGCGGACCTAAATTTATTTTTGTTCTTCTGGCGCCATTTATACCAGGATATTTGTCCTACTGTTCCTTGTTCCCTTGGCAGAATGACTGGGGGATGAGGGGAGTGGGGGAGGTATTTAAGCCTTTGACTGGGTTGTCTTGGCCGCCTCCTGGTGGCCAGGTTCTTAATTCCCACAAGTAATGAATGAAGCCGTGGACTCTCCTCCCACAGATAGAAATGAAATGATCATGTAAGCATAATTTATTTCTTTCCAATGGCATGGAGAGTCCACAATTTAATTCCAATTACTAGTGGAATATTTAACTCCTGGCCAGCAGGAGGCGGCAAAGAGCACCCCAGCAAAGCTGTTAAGTGTCACTTCCCTTACCCATAATCCCCAGTCATTCTTTGCCTCCATTATCGGGAGAATGTGCGAAGATTTGTGTCTGAAGATATCTCGTCCTTTAATGGGTACTTTTCCCTGCAAGCAAGGATTGGGGTTATGCTGTGTCCATGTAAATTTCTTTAGTAAGAGTAATGGGGGCTTTTAGCAGTTAGAAGACGGCGAGGTGGTCCATGCTTTTGTTCTAACATTTATGCTACCCTGTTATAGAAAGCCAGGGTTGGTTATTCTGTCTTTTCTTTTTCTACAGGTCCCTGTCAGATTTGTGTCTCTGTCACACCTAAGAAACGGAATTTACCCTGCTTCTGGATTACCGGTAAGTGCTTTTACCTTCCAGATTGGAAAGACAGCGCTTCAAGGGATTCAGGGGGTTTTATGAAGAAGGAACATAATTATCCCTTTATTCAGGGATTAGTTCTTGGGCACATACTGGGCACTTTAAGGAAGTATAAGGCTGGCTAGAGAGTGTTTGTTCTTTTTATTAAAGGCAGACTTTATTTATTAAAGCTTATGTGGAGCAGAGACAATGAGACATGTAACTCACAAGTGGGGGCCAGGCTTCCTACAAAGGTATTTATGTACATGTCTTTACGAAGTCACTCCGTTATTACTGGGTGTCATATTTTTAATACAGCAGTTATTTATTTGTATTTCAATAACTTGCGCGCTTTGCTTGTTGCACACTTGTATTTCGGCTATGCGGTCACATGACAGCTCTCCGCACTTCCGGTTTCGGCTCCTTGTCCGATCAGAGAGAGCATATTCTTCATCGCGCAGTTAGGAGCGGTATGCCTACATACTCGCTCTTCTAATTGCTCAACACTTCTTCACACAGTCTTCTGAAGGATCGGTTGCCTAATTACTGTGTGATATTACTTCGGCCTTCAGTGGGATAAGCCCTCGGCTTTGCTGAGGTTATTTAGGTGCCAGGGTGTGTTCTTTTTTTATCTACTCTTGTTAAAAAAATAATAAAGAGGTTATTTAATGATACAGGACATTGTTCTTTTATGTGTTTAAATTTATGTTAAGACTCTAATTATGGACTCTGAAAATAATATAGAAAAATCTGACAAAATGTTTGTACTGTTTAGAGGCTCAGGTTGTTCTGCCTATTCAGTTTTGTTCCACATGCTTAAACAAGTTGCTTTTATTCAAAGGTGAGGAACCTCTTGAAGGACCTTCTATCTCTCAAAAAAAAAATGTCTGTGCCATGCCTCCGCTTTCTCCTCAAACTTCTCAAGCCTTAGTTGTGCCGCAGGCAGTGCCCTACAACTCCTCTCAACAACCTCCTGGCGGTGTTTATTTACCAGAGGATTTTGCTGCACAAATGACTTCTGCAGTTTCTGCAGCCTTCGTAGCTTTTCCTATGGCTGGTCAAAGAAAAAGGAAATCTAAAAACATTTAATTCTAAGAATGTTGACCCCGCTAAATTGGCGCTACTCAGCTTCGCTCAGTTATCTGACAACGATCATTTCTCAGTGGCCTTTGAGGGAGAAATCTCTGATTTTGTAGAAGTGAAGTAGGACCTAATTCAGCGAAATCAGAGGAAGTTAATTTCAGATTTAAACTCTGTCGCTGAGACCCCAAAGAAGTCTAATAAGCTTAACAGAGTGTTCAATGTCATTGCTTAATCTATTGAAGTTTTCCAGTTCCAGACCGTATGTCGGAGATTATAGCTCTGGAATGGGAAAAGCCAGGGATTCCTTTTTCCCCATCCCCTGTCTTCAAGAAGATGTTTCCTGTTGCTAACTTTGTACTTGACTCGTGGCGCACTATACCCAAGGTATAGGGAGCTATCTCTACCCTAGCCAAGAGAACTTCTATTCCTATTGAGGATAGCTCTTCTTTCAAGGACACCATGGATAAGGCTTAATTACGAAAGATGTATATTCATCAGGGGTTACAATTGCAACCAGTGGCTAGTATTGCTACGGTTGTGGGTGCAGCACCTCATTGGTGTGATGCCTTGTCTGACCTGATTTCAGAAGAGACTACTATAAAGGATATCCAGGATAGTATCAAGGCTCTAAAGCTGGCTAATACTTTTATCTGTGTTGCTGGCATGCAAGTAGTTAGACCGGGAGCCAGCAATTTTTAAACCATTTTTTTTTATGCAAACTATTTTTAATTAATTAGCCCTTTTAGGATATGTACAGATCTTAACCTGTTTTATGTCCCTTTAAGTATTCAGCCATAGCGGATTTAACAATACCATGTTTGAGCACATATTCCACTATGTCACTTTGCCTTTTGATCTTACCTATAAATACGTTTTGTACATGTGATTATCTGAAAGTTAATTTAGAGCTTCTGCTATATAATCACATCTATTTAGTATCACAACATTGCCCCCCTTAGTCAATTTGTTTTCAATTTATTAACAAGTTTAGAAAATTTATATTAGATTCAGAGGGACCATGCCTTCCATATCTTTGATGCAACAAAAATCTTGAAGTAAAAAAATTAACATTGTTAGCCTGTTCTGTGGTGATTTACCACCTGGGTGTAACTTCTTTTAGACCAGTAATGCTTTTCACAGAGTTAAACTTTCCTGTAGTATATCAGTCTGATCCCGCCTATTACAGTCAGTCCAGTGCCGAAATACAAGGCGATCGTTTCAGCCTTCATTGGGCCTCTTCAGTGAAATGTAGCCATATTCTTCTAAGCACACGGAGCAAGGAGTCCAAGTCTGGTTGCCCCTTTTTCCCATAGGTGGGATCAGACTGATGAGTGTCTGTCTGTCTTTCTCTCTCTCTCTTTCTCTCTCACTCTCTCTCTCTCTCTTTTTCTCTCTCTTTTTCTCTCTCTTTCTCTCTCTCTCTTTCTTTCTCTCTCTCTCTCTCTCTTTCTCTCTCTTTCTCTCTCTTTCTTTCTCTATCTCTTTCTCTCTCTCTCTCTCTTTCTCTCTCTCTCTCTTTCTCTCTCTCTCTCTTTCTCTCTCTTTCTCTCTCTCTCTCTTTCTCTCTCTCTCTCTCTTTCACTCTCTTTCTCTCTCTCTCTCTCTCTCTTTCTCTCTCTCTCTTTTTCTTCATAAATGAGTTCACAGCTGCATTCATTACTTTTGGGAAGTCATAACCTGGCCACCAGAAGGAGGCAAAGACACCCCAGCCAAAGGTTTAAATACTCCTCCCACTTCCCTCATACCCCAGTCATTCTTTGCCTTTCGTCCCATGAGGTTGGCAGAGAAGTGTCAGAAGTTTTTCATAGACCTCTTCGGCATGGGACTGGATTTTTAATTAGTCTTGTCAGCCTCTCAGTGAGAGCATGGGTGAAATTTAGAGTCCGGAGGTGTTAACATATTAACAGCTCCACAAGCAATCAGCATTGACGAGTTTCGCTGCCTGCTTTTTTCTCTTAAGTCCATGGCAGAAGCGATGTTACTATCTGTCACACTTGAAGGACCGTGTTCCTGTTCCACAGTGTAGATTCCGGTAAGATTGTTTAATTTTACTTTCATCATGGATGTATTGTAATTTCAACTGTTTATCCGAGAGGGGCTACAACCTTTCGGGGATAACTTTAACATAGGGTTTAAGTGAGGCTCCTTTTTGTATCTAGGAATCAAGGGTTAATATCTCCTGAGGGAGATAATTGAACATTGGGGTTTATGTTTGTTATGTGATTCTGTCTGCTACTGTGTAGTGTTGCTTCGGCTCATGGCTATTTTGGAACATAACAGCCTATGTCTAGTGACGTGGCCTTTTCGGTGGGGCGCGCTTTCGCATGGACTGCACGGTTTACCGTGTGACTCCATTTCCGTTTTCCTGACCTTGTGGTGACAAAGAAATGCTGGTGTCTGGTTCTCTGGAGTCCCAGTTATGGAGGATTCTTGGAGACAGATGTCTCTGATTCAGACTCTTCTTCTTGTGAAGAATATGAATTTGGCCCGGGTGATACATGCCCATCAGTTATGTTCCCGAATGCCATTTTAGAGTGCTCTGTTCCTCGGGATCGGAGAATCGGGTGCCTATTGAGCCATCCGTCTCTGAGGATGGCTCACGTGACGAGTTCCCTACCATCAACTCTTACTCATGCAGGTAACCCAAAAGCTACTTATCCTTTCTAGGGTGTGTTCTATTACCACCAGAGGTTACAACACGGTTTCGCATGGCCATATCTTTGGCGCTGGCGCATCTACACCTCCCGGGAGTGTGCTTACGATATTGTCCGTGTTTCGTTAATTGGGGCTCATCAGGCGTGGGATCGCCTGGTCTAGTTCAGCCTTCTGGGGATCGACGGCCCCTAAGACCTCAGGTGGTCAACCTTCGGGGCCGGTGTTTCCTTTTGTCCCGGTGGAGGTATGTTGCGCCTTTTGTTATAGACTGGCACGCCTTCGTGTCCTACTAAGGCATGTTTGTGGCGTTGCAGGATCCCACTGTTAATGGGTCTGGGGATTCTCAGTCTTACTCTTCGACTGGCTTGCATACATAGACATAAGGGGATAAGTCTTTGTTATTTGTGTATCCTTTTCCAGTTCTGAGCTTAGAAGTCTCGGACCCCTGTTGGGCTAGTCCTGCGGGTCTGTCCGTTCTTCCTGGGCGATAACCTACGGGTTGCCTTATCTTTTATTTTCATCCAGTGAGGATGATTTTTATTTGGTCTAAAGCTCATGTTGTGGTGTGATGTTTCCTTCGGGAACTTCCTCTCTGGAATTGATACTCGCGATTTTGTGGTCGCACTGTTTACAAAATTCTGTCTGACCTTTATCCCTTCATCCTCGGGGGAGACGTTCTGTGGCCTTACCAGTGCTTGGGCCCTTGTTTTCAGGCTGGTCCTGACTGTGTACAAATCCTTCTGTCTTTGAGGCCTAGTTCAGACATGTGGCACCTTTTTATGTCCGGTTGGTTCGGTGAGGGCGCCTAATGATCACAATATGATTTGTGTGGTTGTCTTGTTTTACTTTACAAGCTTTAACTAGCATCCTGAGTGGATTTGAGGGTCTGTGGTTGCTTAAGGGCATGGGGGATTGGTTCAGTTTGCATTCGCCTTTCAATCTAGTGGGCCGGGACTCTGTTGAGATCCTCGTCGACATGCTTAGTCGTTTACAAATTTTTCGGGAACTAGAGTGTTCTTTCCCATTATGGGTTGGAGGATTTAGGTCCTTTATAACGCCGTTCTTATGGTTTTGCCTTTCATGGTCACTTTGGAAGTGTCCTTTTTAGGACTTGTTCCTTTTAGAGGTTCTCTTCCTTTGGTCAGGTTTTTCTGGCGGCTTTGGCCGCTTAATTAGGAAGTGAAGGCCATGAGGCTCTTGTTGTTCCTTCTCTGTGTCTTTATCTATCTTCTCATAAGGAACATTTGTGGCACAACTTTGATGTTGGGCGTGCTTTTATTTTCTATCTACAGTCGACTAAGGATTGTCGCCAGTTTGCTGTTTGTTTCTCTGGGAAACATAAAGGTCAAAGAGCTTCAGCTACTTCTTTCTCTTTGGTTGAGTAGTATAATGCATTTGGTTTATGAGACTGCTGGACAGCAGCCTCCTGAGAGAATTTCAGCTCATTTCACTAGGGCTGACCCTTTTTCTTTGAAGAAGGAAGTTTCTGTAGAACAGATTTGCAAGACTGCATCTTGGTCCTCTCTGCATACTTTTTCCATATTTTATATTTTTGTTTCAGCTGAGGCTTCTTTTGGGAGAAAGGTTCTTCATGCAGTGGTGCCTTCTGTTTAGGTTACCTGTCTTGCCCCTCCCTAATCATCTGTGTCCTCTAGCTTGGGTATTGGTTCCCACTAGTAATTGATGATTCCGTGGACTCACCATATCTTAGGAAAGAAAACACAATTTATTCTTACCTGATAAATTTATTTATTTCCGGATATGGTGAGTCCTCGGCCCACCCTTTATTTTAATACTGTTATTTTTAACTTAAACCTCAGGCACCTCTACACCTTTGTGTTATCTTTTTTCCATTTTCCCTTCGGCTGAATGACTGTAGATTATGGGTGACATATATAGCAGCTTTGCTGTGGTACTCTTTGCCTCTTCCTGCTGGCCAGGAGTGATATTCCCACTAGTAATTGATGATTCTGTGGACTCGCCATATCCGGAAATAAATTTATCAGGTAAGCATAAATTATGTTTTTATAGGCATTTTAAGGTTTGGGAAACTTTGCCCCCTCCTGGTAGGAATGTATATCCCATACATCACTAGCTCATGGACTCTTGCCACTATGAAATAAATTAATTTATCAGGTAAGTTCTTAAATAAATTATGTTTTTAAGACCCTAATATGTTTATTTTCATGTTCATATATTTTGTTTTATGGGGGTGTTTTTCTTTCAAGATCTCCCATAAGTGTGGAGATTTTATAACTTGTACTCTCTTATTTATGGTATTGCGTCTGATAATATAGAAGATTATCATTCTCTACTGCTTTGCTCTGCTCAATATAATTTATTCCTCTATGGTATCCTCAGTACATCCCTTTTTTCTGATATTGTTTTTAGTTTTCCTGTGCAATAACATATCTAGATATATATCTCTTAGGACTCTCCAGTATACTTTTATACTGTGATGGGGGTTTCCTGACAGGATATATGTTGGTAAACTTTGCTGTTTGGAAACCTGTTGGTCAAGAGTTCAACTGTGGCTGTCCTTCATAGTGTATTCCGGTTCTCTGATGTATTAGACATCCTGCCTAAATCAGTCTTAGATGTTGCAGGTTTTTTTAGCCCTCTTTAAAGGTTATATTCCTGCGTTCAATAATATTTCTGTACTTGTACTTCTTTTATGTGTCAAACCATCAGCCCTGGGTTTCGTTACTCACATAGCATTATGACAGAGATGGAAATAGGATAGGAGAATTTACTATTATTTTGTCATTCTCCAGGTTTATCTATGCATTCAGTTGATATTAATCTTTTATCTGGAAAGTTTTGTTTTTTGTCGGCTATTTATTCTGCTCGTAGAGTTTCACAATTATCTGCCTAAGAGTGTGATCCTCCAATATCTTTCAGAAGTTCGTCCTTCCTTTCCATCCTACATGTGGTGTGTGCCTTAAGGTTCTATCTTGAGGCTACCAAGGATTTTAGACGATCTTCTTCCTTGTTTGTAGTGTTCACCGGTAGGCGCAAGAGTCAAAGAGCCACTGCAACTACCTTTTCCTTTTGGCTGAGAAGTGTCATTCGTTTGGCTTATGAGGAAGCTGGACAGCAGCCTCCTGAGAGGATTACGGTTCACTCTACACTTGCTATGTCTTCTTGGGCTTTTAAAAATGACGCTTCTAGGGAACAATCTGCAAGGGGCTACTTGGTCCTCCTTACATACTTTATCTAAATTTTACAAGTTTTATGTTTTTGTCTCAACTGAGGCTTCTTTTGGGAGAAAGGTTCTTCAAGTGGCGGTGCCTTCAGTTTAGGTCTGCATGCCTTTAGCTCTCCCTCCCTGTCCATTCTGTGTCCTCTCTGGCTTGGGTATTGGTTTCCCAACAGTAATGAATGGAATCGTGGATTCTCCATGCCATTTGAAAGAAATTAAAATTTATTCTTACCTGATAAATTCTATTCTGTCCTGGCATGTAGAGTCCATGACCCACCCTGATATTCTTTATGCAGCATTTAATTTTTTGTAACCTTCAGGCACCTATATACCTCTAGTGTTCTCCTACCCTTTCTATATTCCCTCGGATGAATGACGGGGGGGGGGGGGGTGTATCGGTAGTGGGAGGATACTTGAGCTCTAGCTCTGGTGTTCTTTGCCTCCTTCTGGTGGCCAGGCGGTGAATTTCTTAACTGTAATGAATGGAATGTGGACTTTCTCTATGCCAGGAAAGAAAATAATTTATCAGGTAAGTATACATTTTGTTTTACTGCTGTGTAGTGCATGGTTATTTCTGGCATTCTTTTCAAATTCCTTGCATTCCTGACAGTTCTTTGAAGGGACACATTTCTGCCCTTTCTGTATTGCTTCACAGAAAGATTGCTAATCTTCTTGATGTTCATTGCTTTGTTCAGGCTTTAATTTGTATTAAACCTGTCATTAAGCCTATTTCGCCTCCTTGGAATTTAACCTGGTGTTAAGAGTTTTGCAAGCTCCTCCTTTTGAGCCTAAGCATCAATTGGACATTAAACTACTTTCTTGGAAAGTGTGGTTTCTTTTGGCCATTTCTTCTGCAAGGAGATTTGGCTTCTTGATGTTTTTAATCAGGATAAGGCTATTTTATGAAAACAAATCAAATGAGCGCTAAAAATATAAGATAACCTTAAAGCCAAGCTTAAATATCTGCCCCTCTCTTGCAGATACAAAAAATAACATAGACTCACTGCACAAAATATAGCTAACGCTCCAAAATTTTATGGAGCAAGGTTAGTAATATGGAATTACACAAACGGTTACAAATATATATTTAATATGTCAAAAACAGAGGTAAAATGGCACTGATAAAAAGCAATGTGCAAAGCATAGGGACATCTCCCTTATAAAATCACTATAGATAAAAGTACCTTTAGTCCTAAACGGATAAAATGTAAAGCAATCTATAGATCTATATGTGTCCGTGATTAAAAAAAATGTAATCACGTGGTCGGAGTTCTCCAATGCTAGATAGGCTGATGGACTCACGTGATTGTTTAAATCCTTGTGTCCGTTACAGTGTTGCAAAGTATGTTGCCAAGGAAACAGCTGTGAGTGTGATCCACTCAAAGAAACTATCTGAGCGGAAATTACAGCGTTATTCAGACATTGTGTTACTTGCATTATCCAAGTTGTATTGTTTTATAGGTTCAACGGTATACTCAAGATCAACACAGCTGCACACCACACATCTGAAATTCCCGGCAGTAGATGGCTTAATCAATTAGCTGTTAAGGGTAAATGTGTTGTAGTGCAGTGATTACCCTCTTATATTACACTATTACTTCCTAGATCTCTTAAAAAGAACCCTCTTCCCTCCTGCTGTTACCTAACATTTTGCATCTTAGATGCTAGCTGCCAGTATGCATTTATTTCTCTTGTAAGGTGTATCCAGTCCACGGATTCATCCATTACTTGTGGGATATTATCCTTCCCAACAGGAAGCTGCAAGAGGATCTCCCACAGCAGAGCTGTCTATATAGCTCCTCCCCTAACTGCCACCTCCAGTCATTCTCTTGCAGCTCTCGACAAGAAAGGAAGTATCAAGAGAGATGTGGTGAATTAGTGTAGTTTATCTTCAATCAAAAGTTTATTTTTAAATGGTACCGGCGTTGTACTGTTTTTACCTCATGCAGAAATTAGAAGAAGAGTTTTGAGATTTTTGATGATCTTAGCAGGTTGTAACTAAGGTCCACTGCTGTTCTCACACATAACTGAAGAGTATGGGACAACTTCAGCTGGGGGAAAGGCCTGCAGACACAAACGACTGGCATCATGCTTGCAGTAAAGGGTAATATTCATGTTACTTGCTCTTATGGCTTAGTATGTAAAACGTTTGCATGATATATAAAGAACGTTTTTTACTGATGGTGATAAATCTTTATTTGGGGCCTAGTTTTCCACATGGCTGACTAGATTTCTCCTAGGAGTAGTTATTTCTTTCATGTAATTAGCAAGAATCCATGAGCTAGTGACGTATGGGATATACATTCCTACCAGGAGGGGCAAAGTTTCCCAAACCTCAAAATGCCTATAAATACACCCCTCACCACACCCACAAATCAGTTTTACAAACTTTGCCTCCTATGGAGGTGGTGAAGTAAGTTTGTGCTAGATTCTACGTTGATATGCGCTCCGCAAAAGATTGGAGCCCGGTTTTCCTCTCAGCGTGCAGTGAATGTCAGAGGGATGTGAGGAGAGTATTGCCTATTTGAATGCAATGATCTCCTTCTACGGGGTCTATTTCATAGGTTCTCTGTTATCGGTCGTAGAGATTCATCTCTTACCTCCCTTTTCAGATTGACGATATACTCATATATATATATATATATATATATATACCATTACCTCTGCTGATTTTCGTTTCAGTACTGGTTTGGCTTTCTGCAACATGTAGACGAGTGTCCTGGGGGTAAGTAAGTCTTATTTTCTGTGACACTCTAAGCTATGGTTGGGCGCTTTTTTTATAAAGTTCTAAATATATGTATTCAAACATTTATTTGCCTTGACTCAGGATATTCAACATTCCTTATTTTCATACAGTCAGTTTCATATTTGGGATAATGCATTTGAATCAATCATTTTTTTCTTACCTTAAAAAATTTGGCTTTTTCCCTGTGGGCTGTTAGGCTCGCGGGGGCTGAAAATGCTTCATTTTATTGCGTCATTCTTGGCGCAAAAAATCTTTTCTGTTTCCGGCGTCATACGTGTCGCCGGAAGTTGCGTCATTTTTTGACGTTCTTTTGCGCCAAAAATGTCGGCGTTCCGGATGTGGCGTCATTTTTGTCGCCAAAAGCATTTAGGCGCCAAATAATGTGGGCGTCTTATTTGGCGCTAAAAAAATATGGGCGTCGCTTTTGTCTCCACATTATTTAAGTCTCATTTTTCATTGCTTCTGGTTGCTAGAAGCTTGTTCTTTGGCATTTTTTCCCATTCCTGAAACTGTCATTTAAGGAATTTGATCAATTTTGCTTTATATGTTGTTTTTTCTCTTACATATTGCAAGATGTCTCATCTTGCATCTGAGTCAGAAGATACTTCAGGAAAATCGATGCCTGGTGCTGGAACTACCAAAGTTAAGTGTATCTGCTGTAAACTTTTGGTGGCTGTTCCTCCAGCTGTTGTTTGTGTTAAATGTCATGACAAACTTGTTAATGCAGAAAATATTTCTCCAACATAGGTGTGTCCGGTCCACGGCGTCATCCTTACTTGTGGGATATTCTCTTCCCCAACAGGAAATGGCAAAGAGCCCAGCAAAGCTGGTCACATGATCCCTCCTAGGCTCCGCCTACCCCAGTCATTCTCTTTGCCGTTGTACAGGCAACATCTCCACGGAGATGGCTTAGAGTTTTTTAGTGTTTAACTGTAGTTTTTTTTATTCAATCAAGAGTTTGTTATTTTAAAATAGTGCTGGTATGTACTATTTACTCTGAAACAGAAAAGAGATGAAGATTTCTGTTTGTAAGAGGAAAATGATTTTAGCAACCGTTACTAAAATCCATGGCTGTTCCACACAGGACTGTTGAGAGGAATTAACTTCAGTTGGGGGAACAGTGAGCAGTCTTTTGCTGCTTGAGGTATGACACATTCTAACAAGACGATGTAATGCTGGAAGCTGTCATTTTCCCTATGGGATCCGGTAAGCCATTTTTATTCAGACAGTAAATAAGGGCTTCACAAGGGCTTATTAAGACTGTAGACATTTTCTGGGCTAAATCGATTCATATATACACATATTTAGCCTTGAGGAATCATTTAATCTGGGTATTTTTGTAAAATAATATCGGCAGGCACTGTTTTAGACACCTTATTCTCTAGGGGCTTTCCCTAATCATAGGCAGAGCCTCATTTTCGCGCCGGTATTGCGCACTTGTTTTCTCCAACATAGGTGTGTCCGGTCCACGGCGTCATCCTTACTTGTGGGATATTCTCTTCCCCAACAGGAAATGGCAAAGAGCCCAGCAAAGCTGGTCACATGATCCCTCCTAGGCTCCGCCTACCCCAGTCATTCTCTTTGCCGTTGTACAGGCAACATCTCCACGGAGATGGCTTAGAGTTTTTTTAGTGTTTAACTGTAGTTTTTATTATTCAATCAAGAGTTTGTTATTTTGAAATAGTGCTGGTATGTACTATTTACTCAGAAACAGAAAAGAGATGAAGATTTCTGTTTGTATGAGGAAAATGATTTTAGCAACCGTAACTAAAATCCATGGCTGTTCCACACAGGACTGTTGAGAGCAATTAACTTCAGTTGGGGGAACAGTGTGCAGTCTCTTGCTGCTTGAGGTATGACACATTCTAACAAGACGATGTAATGCTGGAAGCTGTCATTTTCCCTATGGGATCCGGTAAGCCATGTTTATTACGATCGTAAATAAGGGCTTCACAAGGGCTTATTAAGACTTTAGACTTTTCTGGGCTAAATCGATTCATTATTAACACATATTTAGCCTTGAGGAATCATTTTATCTGGGTATTTTGATATAATAATATCGGCAGGCACTGTATTAGACACCTTATTTCTTAGGGGCTTTCCCAAAGCATAAGCAGAGCCTCATTTTCGCGCCGGTGTGGCGCACTTGTTTTTGAGAGGCATGGCATGCAGTCGCATGTGAGAGGAGCTCTGATACTTAGAAAAGACTTTCTGAAGGCGTCATTTGGTATCGTATTCCCCTTTGGGTTTGGTTGGGTCTCAGCAAAGCAGATACCAGGGACTGTAAAGGGGTTAAAGTTTTAAAACGGCTCCGGTTCCGTTATTTTAAGGGTTAAAGCTTCCAAATTTGGTGTGCAATACTTTTAAGGCTTTAAGACACTGTGGTGAAAATTTGGTGAATTTTGAACAATTCCTTCATGTTTTTTCGCAATTGCAGTAATAAAGTGTGTTCAGTTTAAAATTTAAAGTGACAGTAACGGTTTTATTTTAAAACGTTTTTTGTACTTTCTTATCAAGTTTATGCCTGTTTAACATGTCTGAACTACCAGATAGACTGTGTTCTGAATGTGGGGAAGCCAGAATTCCTATTCATTTAAATAAATGTGATTTATGTGATAATGACAATGATGCCCAAGATGATTCCTCAAGTGAGGGGAGTAAGCATGGTACTGCATCATTCCCTCCTTCGTCTACACGAGTCTTGCCCACTCAGGAGGCCCCTAGTACATCTAGCGCGCCAATACTCCTTACTATGCAACTATTAACGGCTGTAATGGATAATTCTGTCAAAAACATTTTAGCCAAAATGAACCCTTGTCAGCGTAAGCGTGGCTGCTCTGTTTTAGTTACTGAAGAGCATGACGACGCTGATATTAATATCTCTGAAGGGCCCCTAACCCAATCTGAGGGGGCCAGGGAGGTTTTGTCTGAGGGAGAAATTACTGATTCAGGGAACATTTCTCAACAGGCTGAACCTGATGTGATTGCATTTAAATTTAAGTTGGAACATCTCCGCATTTTGCTTAAGGAGGTATTATCCACTCTGGATGATTGTGAAAAGTTGGTCATCCCAGAGAAACTATGTAAAATGGACAAGTTCCTAGAGGTGCCGGGGCTCCCAGAAGCTTTTCCTATACCCAAGCGGGTGGCGGACATTGTTAATAAAGAATGGGAAAGGCCCGGTATTCCTTTCGTCCCTCCCCCCATATTTAAAAAATTGTTTCCTATGATCGACCCCAGAAAGGACTTATGGCAGACAGTCCCCAAGGTCGAGGGAGCGGTTTCTACTTTAAACAAACGCACCACTATACCCATAGAGGATAGTTGTGCTTTCAAAGATCCTATGGATAAAAAATTAGAAGGTTTGCTTAAAAAGATGTTTGTTCAGCAGGGTTACCTTCTACAACCAATTTCATGCATTGTCCCTGTCACTACAGCCGCATGTTTCTGGTTTGATGAACTGATAAAGGCGCTCGATAGTGATTCTCCTCCTTATGAGGAGATTATGGACAGAATCAATGCTCTCAAATTGGCTAATTCTTTCACCCTAGACGCCACTTTGCAATTGGCTAGGTTAGCGGCTAAGAATTCTGGGTTTGCTATTGTGGCGCGCAGAGCGCTTTGGTTGAAATCTTGGTCGGCTGATGCGTCTTCCAAGAACAAGCTACTAAACATTCCTTTCAAGGGGAAAACGCTGTTTGGCCCTGACTTGAAAGAGATTATCTCTGATATCACTGGGGGTAAGGGCCACGCCCTTCCTCAGGATCGGCCTTTCAAGGCAAAAAATAGACCTAATTTTCGTCCCTTTCGTAAAAACGGACCAGCCCAAAGTGCTACGTCCTCTAAGCAAGAGGGTAATACTTCTCAAGCCAAGCCAGCTTGGAGACCAATGCAAGGCTGGAACAAGGGAAAGCAGGCCAAGAAACCTGCCACTGCTACCAAGACAGCATGAAATATTGGCCCCCGATCCGGGACCGGATCTGGTGGGGGGCAGACTCTCTCTCTTCGCTCAGGCTTGGGCAAGAGATGTTCTGGATCCTTGGGCGCTAGAAATAGTCTCCCAGGGTTATCTTCTGGAATTCAAGGGACTTCCCCCAAGGGGGAGGTTCCACAGGTCTCAGTTGTCTTCAGACCACATAAAAAGACAGGCGTTCTTACATTGTGTAGAAGACCTGTTAAAAATGGGAGTGATTCATCCTGTTCCATTAAGAGAACAAGGGATGGGGTTCTACTCCAATCTGTTCATAGTTCCCAAAAAAGAGGGAACGTTCAGACCAATCTTAGATCTCAAGATCTTAAACAAGTTTCTCAAGGTTCCATCGTTCAAGATGGAAACCATTCGAACTATTCTTCCTTCCATCCAGGAAGGTCAATTCATGACCACGGTGGATTTAAAGGATGCGTATCTACATATTCCTATCCACAAGGAACATCATCGGTTCCTAAGGTTCGCATTCCTGGACAAACATTACCAGTTCGTGGCGCTTCCTTTCGGATTAGCCACTGCTCCAAGGATTTTCACAAAGGTACTAGGGTCCCTTCTAGCGGTGCTAAGACCAAGGGGCATTGCAGTAGTACCTTACCTGGACGACATTCTGATTCAAGCGTCGTCCCTTCCTCAAGCAAAGGCTTACACGGACATCGTCCTGGCCTTTCTCAGATCTCACGGCTGGAAAGTGAACGTGGAAAAGAGTTCTCTATCCCCGTCAACAAGGGTTCCCTTCTTGGGAACAATTATAGACTCCTTAGAAATGAGGATTTTTCTAACAGAGGCCAGAAAAACAAAACTTCTAGACTCTTGTCGGATACTTCATTCCGTTCCTCTTCCTTCCATAGCTCAGTGCATGGAAGTGATCGGGTTGATGGTAGCGGCAATGGACATAGTTCCTTTTGCGCGCATTCATCTAAGACCATTACAACTGTGCATGCTCAGTCAGTGGAATGGGGACTATACAGACTTGTCTCCAAAGATACAAGTAAATCAGAGGACCAGAGACTCACTCCGTTGGTGGCTGTCCCTGGACAACCTGTCACAAGGGATGACATTCCGCAGACCAGAGTGGGTCATTGTCACGACCGACGCCAGTCTGATGGGCTGGGGCGCGGTCTGGGGATCCCTGAAAGCTCAGGGTCTTTGGTCTCGGGAAGAATCTCTTCTACCGATAAATATTTTGGAACTGAGAGCGATATTCAATGCTCTCAAGGCTTGGCCTCAGCTAGAGAGGACCAAGTTCATACGGTTTCAATCAGACAACATGACGACTGTTGCGTACATCAACCATCAGGGGGGAACAAGGAGTTCCCTAGCGATGGAAGAAGTGACCAAAATCATTCTATGGGCGGAGTCTCACTCCTGCCACCTGTCTGCTATCCACATCCCAGGAGTGGAAAATTGGGAAGCGGATTTTCTGAGTCGTCAGACATTGCATCCGGGGGAGTGGGAACTCCATCCGGAAATCTTTGCCCAAGTCACTCAGCTGTGGGGCATTCCAGACATGGATCTAATGGCCTCTCGTCAGAACTTCAAAGTTCCTTGCTACGGGTCCAGATCCATGGATCCCAAGGCGGCTCTAGTGGATGCACTAGTAGCACCTTGGACCTTCAAACTAGCTTATGTGTTCCCGCCGTTTCCTCTCATCCCCAGGCTGGTAGCCAGGATCAATCAGGAGAGGGCGTCGGTGATCTTGATAGCTCCTGCGTGGCCACGCAGGACTTGGTATGCAGATCTGGTGAATATGTCATCGGCTCCACCTTGGAAGCTACCTTTGAGACGAGACCTTCTTGTTCAGGGTCCGTTCGAACATCCGAATCTGGTTTCACTCCAGCTGACTGCTTGGAGATTGAACGCTTGATTTTATCGAAGCGAGGATTCTCAGATTCTGTTATCGATACTCTTGTTCAGGCCAGAAAGCCTGTAACTAGAAAGATTTACCACAAGATTTGGAAAAAATATATCTGTTGGTGTGAATCTAAAGGATTCCCTTGGGACAAGGTTAAGATTCCTAGGATTCTATCCTTCCTTCAAGAAGGATTGGAAAAAGGATTATCTGCAAGTTCCCTGAAGGGACAGATTTCCGCCTTGTCGGTGTTACTTCACAAAAAGCTGGCAGCTGTGCCAGATATTCAAGCCTTTGTTCAGGCTCTGGTTAGAATCAAGCCTGTTTACAAACCTTTGACTCCTCCTTGGAGTCTCAATTTAGTTCTTTCAGTTCTTCAGGGGGTTCCGTTTGAACCCTTGCATTCCGTTGATATTAAATTATTATCTTGGAAAGTTTTGTTTTTGGTTGCAATTTCTTCTGCTAGAAGAGTTTCAGAATTATCTGCTCTGCAGTGTTCTCCTCCTTATCTGGTGTTCCATGCAGATAAGGTGGTTTTGCGTACTAAACCTGGTTTTCTTCCGAAAGTTGTTTCTAACAAAAACATTAACCAGGAGATTATCGTACCTTCTCTGTGTCCGAAACCAGTTTCAAAGAAGGAACGTTTGTTGCACAATTTGGATGTTGTTCGCGCTCTAAAATTCTATTTAGATGCTACAAAGGATTTTAGACAAACATCTTCCTTGTTTGTTGTTTATTCCGGTAAAAGGAGAGGTCAAAAAGCAACTTCTACCTATCTCTCTTTTTGGATTAAAAGCATCATCAGATTGGCTTACGAGACTGCCGGACGGCAGCCTCCCGAAAGAATCACAGCTCATTCCACTAGGGCTGTGGCTTCCACATGGGCCTTCAAGAACGAGGCTTCTGTTGATCAGATATGTAGGGCAGCGACTTGGTCTTCACTGCACACTTTTACCAAATTTTACAAGTTTGATACTTTTGCTTCTTCTGAGGCTATTTTTGGGAGAAAGGTTTTGCAAGCCGTGGTGCCTTCCATTTAGGTGACCTGATTTGCTCCCTCCCTTCATCCGTGTCCTAAAGCTTTGGTATTGGTTCCCACAAGTAAGGATGACGCCGTGGACCGGACACACCTATGTTGGAGAAAACAGAATTTATGTTTACCTGATAAATTACTTTCTCCAACGGTGTGTCCGGTCCACGGCCCGCCCTGGTTTTTTTAATCAGGTCTGATATTTTATTTTCTTTAACTACAGTCACCACGGTACCATATGGTTTCTCCTATGCAAATATTCCTCCTTAACGTCGGTCGAATGACTGGGGTAGGCGGAGCCTAGGAGGGATCATGTGACCAGCTTTGCTGGGCTCTTTGCCATTTCCTGTTGGGGAAGAGAATATCCCACAAGTAAGGATGACGCCGTGGACCGGACACACCGTTGGAGAAAGTAATTTATCAGGTAAACATAAATTCTGTTTTTGAGAAGCATGACATGCAGTCGCATGTGTGAGGAGCTCTGATACATAGAAAAGACTTTCTGAAGGCGTCATTTGGTATCGTATTCCCCTTTGGGCTTGGTTGGGTCTCAGCAAAGCAGATACCAGGGACTCAGTGTGTTCAGTTTAAAATTTAAAGTGACAGTAACGGTTTTATTTTAAAACGTTTTTTGTACTTTGTTATCAAGTTTATGCCTGTTTAACATGTCTGAACTACCAGATAGACTGTGTTCTGAATGTGGGGAAGCCAAGGTTCCTTCTCATTTAAATAGATGTGATTTATGTGACACTGAAAATGATGCCCAAGATGATTCCTCAAGTGAGGGGAGTAAGCATGGTACTGCATCATTCCCTCCTTCGTCTACACCAGTCTTGCCCACTCAGGAGGCCCCTAGTACATCTAGCGCGCCAATACTCCTTACTATGCAACAATTAACGGCTGTAATGGATAATTCTATCAAAAACATTTTAGCCAAAATGCCCACTTATCAGCGCAAGCGCGACTGCTCTGTTTTAGATACTGAAGAGCATGGGGACGCTGATGATAATGGTTCTGAAATGCCCCTACACCAGTCTGAGGGGGCCAGGGAGGTTTTGTCTGAGGGAGAAATTTCAGATTCAGGGAAAATTTCTCAACAAGCTGAACCCGATGTGATTACATTTAAATTTAAGTTGGAACATCTCCGCGCTCTGCTTAAGGAGGTATTATCCACTCTGGATGATTGTGAGAATTTGATCATCCCAGAGAAACTATGTAAAATGGACAAGTTCCTAGAGGTCCCGGGGCTCCCAGAAGCTTTTCCTATACCCAAGCGGGTGGCGGACATTGTAAATAAAGAATGGGAAAGGCCCGGTATACCTTTCGTCCCTCCCCCCATATTTAAAAAATTGTTTCCTATGGTCGACCCCAGAAAGGACTTATGGCAGACAGTCCCCAAGGTCGAGGGAGCGGTTTCTACTTTAAACAAACGCACCACTATACCCATAGAAGATAGTTGTGCTTTCAAAGATCCTATGGATAAAAAATTAGAAGGTTTGCTTAAAAAGATGTTTGTTCAGCAAGGTTACCTTCTACAACCAATTTCATGCATTGTCCCTGTCACTACAGCCGCGTGTTTCTGGTTCGATGAGCTAGTAAAGGCGATCGATAGTGATTCTCCTCCTTATGAGGAGATTATGGACAGAATCCGTGCTCTCAAATTGGCCAATTCTTTCACCCTAGACGCCACTTTGCAATTGGCTAGGTTAGCGGCGAAAAATTCTGGGTTTGCTATTGTGGCGCGCAGAGCGCTTTGGTTGAAATCTTGGTCAGCGGATGCGTCTTCCAAGAACAAACTACTTAACATTCCTTTCAAGGGGAAAACGCTGTTTGGCCCTGACTTGAAAGAGATTATCTCTGATATCACTGGGGGTAAGGGCCACGCCCTTCCTCAGGATAGGTCTTTCAAGGCCAAAAATAAACCTAATTTTCGTCCCTTTCGTAGAAACGGACCAGCCCCAAGTGCTACGTCCTCTAAGCAAGAGGGTAATACTTCTCAAGCCAAGCCAGCCTGGAGACCAATGCAAGGCTGGAACAAGGGAAAGCAGGCCAAGAAACCTTCCACTGCTACCAAGACAGCATGAAATGTTGGCCCCCGATCCGGGACCGGATCTGGTGGGGGGCAGACTCTCTCTCTTTGCTCAGGCTTGGGCAAGAGATGTTCTGGATCCTTGGGCACTAGAAATAGTCTCCCAAGGTTATCTTCTGGAATTCAAGGGGCTTCCCCCAAGGGGGAGGTTCCACAGGTCTCAATTGTCTTCAGACCATATAAAGAGACAGGCATTCTTACATTGTGTAGAAGACCTGTTAAAAATGGGAGTGATTCATCCTGTTCCATTAGGAGAACAAGGGATGGGGTTCTACTCCAATCTGTTCATAGTTCCCAAAAAAGAGGGAACGTTCAGACCAATCTTAGATCTCAAGATCTTAAACACGTTTCTCAAGGTTCCATCGTTCAAAATGGAAACCATTCGAACAATTCTTCCTTCCATCCAGGAAGGTCAATTCATGACCACGGTGGATTTAAAGGATGCGTATCTACATATTCCTATCCACAAGGAACATCATCGGTTCCTAAGGTTCGCATTCCTGGACAAGCATTACCAGTTCGTGGCGCTTCCTTTCGGATTAGCCACTGCTCCAAGGATTTTCACAAAGGTACTAGGGTCCCTTCTAGCGGTACTAAGACCAAGGGGCATTGCAGTAGTTCCTTACTTGGACGACATTCTGATTCAAGCGTCGTCCCTTCCTCAAGCAAAGGCTCACACGGACATAGTCCTGGCCTTTCTCAGATCTCACGGATGGAAAGTGAACGTGGAAAAGAGTTCTCTATCTCCGTCGACAAGGGTTCCCTTCTTGGGAACAATAATAGACTCCTTAGAAATGAGGATTTTTCTGACAGAGGCCAGAAAAACAAAACTTCTAAGCTCTTGTCAAACACTTCATTCCGTTCCTCTTCCTTCCATAGCGCAGTGCATGGAAGTAATAGGTTTGATGGTAGCGGCAATGGACATAGTTCCTTTTGCGCGCATTCATCTAAGACCATTACAACTGTGCATGCTCAGTCAGTGGAATGGGGACTATACAGACTTGTCTCCGAAGATACAAGTAAATCAGAGGACCAGAGACTCACTCCGTTGGTGGCTGTCCCTGGACAACCTGTCACAAGGGATGACCTTCCGCAGACCAGAGTGGGTCATTGTCATGACCGACGCCAGTCTGATGGGCTGGGGCGCGGTCTGGGGACCCCTGAAAGCTCAGGGTCTTTGGTCTCGGGAAGAATCTCTTCTACCGATAAATATTCTGGAACTGAGAGCGATATTCAATGCTCTCAAGGCTTGGCCTCAGCTAGCAAAGGCCAAGTTCATACGGTTTCAATCAGACAACATGACGACTGTTGCGTACATCAACCATCAGGGGGGAACAAGGAGTTCCCTGGCGATGGAAGAAGTGACCAAAATCATTCAATGGGCGGAGACTCACTCCTGCCACCTATCTGCAATCCACATCCCAGGAGTGGAAAATTGGGAAGCGGATTTTCTGAGTCGTCAGACATTACATCCGGGGGAGTGGGAACTCCATCCGGAAATCTTTGCCCAAATTACTCAACTGTGGGGCATTCCAGACATGGATCTGATGGCCTCTCGTCAGAACTTCAAGGTTCCTTGCTACGGGTTCAGATCCAGGGATCCCAAGGCGACTCTAGTAGATGCACTAGTAGCACCTTGGACCTTCAAACTAGCTTATGTATTCCCGCCGTTTCCTCTCATCCCCAGGCTGGTAGCCAGGATCAATCAAGAGAGGGCGTCGGTGATCTTGATAGCTCCTGCGTGGCCACGCAGGACTTGGTATGCAGATCTGGTGAATATGTCATCGGCTCCACCATGGAAGCTACCTTTGAGACGAGACCTTCTTGTTCAAGGTCCGTTCGAACATCCGAATCTGATCTCACTCCAGCTGACTGCTTGGAGATTGAACGCTTGATCTTATCAAAACGAGGGTTCTCAGATTCTGTTATTGATACTCTTGTTCAGGCCAGAAAGCCTGTAACTAGAAAAATTTACCACAAAATATGGAAAAAATATATCTGTTGGTGTGAATCTAAAGGATTCCCTTGGGACAAGGTAAAGATTCCTAAGATTCTATCCTTTCTTCAAGAAGGATTGGAGAAAGGATTATCTGCAAGTTCCTTGAAGGGACAGATTTCTGCCTTGTCTGTGTTACTTCACAAAAAGCTGGCAGCTGTGCCAGATGTTCAAGCCTTTGTTCAGGCTCTGGTTAGAATCAAGCCTGTTTACAAACCTTTGACTCCTCCTTGGAGTCTCAACTTAGTTCTTTCAGTTCTTCAGGGGGTTCCGTTTGAACCCTTACATTCCGTTGATATTAAGTTATTATCTTGGAAAGTTTTGTTTTTGGTTGCAATTTCTTCTGCTAGAAGAGTTTCAGAATTATCTGCTCTGCAGTGTTCTCCTCCTTATCTGGTGTTCCATGCAGATAAGGTGGTTTTACGTACTAAACCTGGTTTTCTTCCAAAAGTTGTTTCTAACAAAAACATTAACCAGGAGATAGTCGTACCTTCTTTGTGTCCGAAACCAGTTTCGAAGAAGGAACGTTTGTTGCACAATTTGGATGTTGTTCGCGCTCTAAAATTCTATTTAGATGCTACAAAGGATTTTAGACAAACATCTTCCTTGTTTGTTGTTTATTCTGGTAAAAGGAGAGGTCAAAAAGCAACTTCTACCTCTCTCTCTTTTTGGATTAAAAGCATCATCAGATTGGATTATGTGACTGCCGGACGGCAGCCTCCTGAAAGAATCACAGCTCATTCCACTAGGGCTGTGGCTTCCACATGGGCCTTCAAGAACGAGGCTTCTGTTGATCAGATATGTAGGGCAGCGACTTGGTCTTCACTGCACACTTTTACCAAATTTTACAAGTTTGATACTTTTGCTTCTTCTGAGGCTATTTTTGGGAGAAAGGTTTTGCAAGCCGTGGTGCCTTCCATTTAGGTGACCTGATTTGCTCCCTCCCTTCATCCGTGTCCTAAAGCTTTGGTATTGGTTCCCACAAGTAAGGATGACGCCGTGGACCGGACACACCTATGTTGGAGAAAACAGAATTTATGTTTACCTGATAAATTACTTTCTCCAACGGTGTGTCCGGTCCACGGCCCGCCCTGGTTTTTTAATCAGGTCTGATAATTTATTTTCTTTAACTACAGTCACCACGGTATCATATGGTTTCTCCTATGCAAATATTCCTCCTTAACGTCGGTCGAATGACTGGGGTAGGCGGAGCCTAGGAGGGATCATGTGACCAGCTTTGCTGGGCTCTTTGCCATTTCCTGTTGGGGAAGAGAATATCCCACAAGTAAGGATGACGCCGTGGACCGGACACACCGTTGGAGAAAGTAATTTATCAGGTAAACATAAATTCTGTTTTCCTTTCTAATGTTCAGAGTGTTCCTGATAACATAGGAGATTTTGTTTCTGAATCTATTAAGAAGGCTATGTCTGTTATTCCTACTTCTAGTAAACATAAAAAGTCTTTTAAAACTTCTCTTTATCCAGATGAATTTTTAAATGAACATCATCATTCTGATTCTAATGATTCTTCTGGTTCAGAGGATTCTGTTTCAGAGGTTGATGCTGATAAATCTTCATATTTATTTAAAATGGAATGTATTCGTTCTTTACTTAAAGAAGTGCATTAGAAATTGAGGATTCTGGTCCTCTTGATACTAAATCTAAACGTTTAGACAAGGTCTTTAAATCTCCTGTAGTTATTCCAGAAGTTTTTCCTGTTCCTGGTGCTATTTCTGAAGTAATTTCCAGGGAATGGAATAATTTGGGTAATTCATTTACTCCTTCTAAACGTTTTAAGCAATTATATCCTGTGCCGTCTGACAGATTAGAGTTTTGGGACAAAATCCCTAAGGTTGATGGGGCTGTCTCTACCCTTGCTAAACGTACTACTATTCCTACGGCAGATGGTACTTCCTTTAAAGATCCTTTAGATAGGAAAATTGAATCCTTTCTAAGAAAAGCTTATCTGTGTTCAGGTAATCTTCTTAGACCTGCTATATCTTTGGCGGATGTTGCTGCAGCTTCAACTTTTTGGTTGGAAACTTTAGCGCAACAAGTAACAGATCATGATTCTCATAACATTATTATTCTTCTTCAACATGCTAATAATTTTATCTGTGATGCCATTTTTGATATTATCAGAGTTGATGTCAGGTTTATGTCTCTAGCTATTTTAGCTAGAAGAGCTTTATGGCTTAAAACTTGGAATGCTGATATGTCTTCTAAATCGACTCTACTTTCCCTTTCTTTCCAGGGTAATAAATTATTTGGTTCTCAGTTGGATTCTATTATCTCAACTGTTACTGGTGGGAAAGGAACTTTTTTACCACAGGATAAAAAATCTAAGGGTAAAAACAGGGCTAATAATCGTTTTCGTTCCTTTCGTTTCAACAAAGAACAAAAGCCTGATCCTTCATCCTCAGGAGCAGTTTCAGTTTGGAAACCATCTCCAGTCTGGAATAAATCCAAGCCTTCTAAAAAAGCAAAGCCAGCTTCTAAGTCCACATGAAGGTGCGGCCCTCATTCCAGCTCAGCTGGTAGGGGGCAGATTATGTTTTTTCAAAGAAATTTGGATCAATTCTGTTCACAATCTTTGGATTCAGAACATTATTTCAGAAGGGTACAGAATTGGTTTCAAGATAAGACCTCCTGCAAAGAGATTTTTTCTTTCCCGTGTCCCAGTAAACCCAGCGAAAGCTCAAGCATTTCTGAAATGTGTTTCAGATCTAGAGTTGGCTGGAGTAATTGTTCCAGTTCTGGAACAGGGGCTGGGGTTTTATTCGAATCTCTTCATTGTACCAAAGTAGGAGAATTCCTTCAGACCAGTTCTGGATCTAAAAATATTGAATCGTTATGTAAGGATACCAACATTCAAAATGGTAACTGTAAGGACTATCCTGCCTTTTGTTCAGCAAGGGCATTATATGTCTACAATAGATTTACAGGATGCATATCTGCATATTCCGATTCATCCAGCTCACTATCAGTTTCTGAGATTCTCTTTCCTAGACAAGCATTACCAGTTTGTGGCTCTGCCGTTTGGCCTAGCAACAGCTCCAAGAATTTTTACAAAGGTTCTCGGTGCCCTTCTATCTGTAATCAGAGAACAGGGTATTGTGGTATTTCCTTATTTGGACGATATCTTGGTACTTGCTCAGTCTTCACATTTAGCAGAATTTCATACGAATCGACTTTTGTTGTTTCTTCAAAATCATGGTTGGAGGATCAATTCACTAAAAAGTTCATTGATTCCTCAGACAAGGGTAACCTTTTTGGGTTTCCAGATAGATTCAGTGTCCATGACTCTGTCTTTGACAGACAAGAGACGTCTAAAATTGATTTCAGCTTGTCGAAACCTTCAGTCACAATCATTCCCTTCGGTAGCCTTATGCATGGAAATTCTAGGTCTTATGACTGCTGCATCGGACGCGATCCCCTTTGCTCGTTTTCACATGCGACCTCTTCAGCTCTGTATGCTGAACCAATGGTGCAGGGATTACACAAAGATATCTCAATTAATATCTTTAAAACCGATTTACGACACTCTCTGACGTGGTGGACAGATCACCATCGTTTAGTTCAGGGGGCTTCTTTTGTTCTTCCGACCTGGACTGTAATTTCAACAGATGCAAGTCTCACAGGTTGGGGAGCTGTGTGGGGGTCTCTGACGGCACAAGGGGTTTGGGAATCTCAGGAGGTGAGATTACCGATCAATATTTTGGAACTCCGTGCAATTTTCAGAGCTCTTCAGTCTTGGCCTCTTCTGAAGAGAGAATCGTTCATTTGTTTTCAGACAGACAATGTCACAACTGTGGCATACATCAATCATCAAGGAGGGACTCACAGTCCTCTGGCTATGAAAGAAGTATCTCGAATTCTGGTTTGGGCGGAATCCAGCTCCTGTCTAATCTCTGCGGTTCATATTCCAGGAATAGACAATTGGGAAGCGGATTATCTCAGTCGCCAAACGTTGCATCCGGGCGAATGGTCTCTTCACCCAGAGGTATTTCTTCAGATTGTTCAAATGTGGGAACTTCCAGAAATAGATCTGATGGCTTCTCATCTAAACAAGAAACTTCCCAGGTATCTGTCCAGATCCCGGGATCCTCAGGCGGAGGCAGTGGATGCATTATCACTTCCTTGGAAGTATCATCCTGCCTATATCTTTCCGCCTCTAGTTCTTCTTCCAAGAGTAATCTCCAAGATTCTGAAGGAATGATCGTTTGTTCTGCTGGTAGCTCCAGCATGGCCTCACAGGTTTTGGTATGCAGATCTTGTCCGGATGGCCTCTTGCCAACCGTGGACTCTTCCGTTAAGACCAGACCTTCTGTCGCAAGGTCCTTTTTTCCATCAGGATCTCAAATCCTTAAATTTAAAGGTATGGAGATTGAACGCTTGATTCTTGGTCAAAGAGGTTTCTCTGACTCTGTGATTAATACTATGTTACAGGCTCGTAAATCTGTATCTAGAGAGATATATTATAGAGTCTGGAAGACTTATATTTCTTGGTGTCTTTCTCATCATTTTTCCTGGCATTCTTTTAGAATTCCGAGAATTTTACAGTTTCTTCAGGATGGTTTAGATAAAGGTTTGTCCGCAAGTTCCTTGAAAGGTCAAATCTCTGCTCTTTCTGTTCTTTTTCACAGAAAGATTGCTAATCTTCCTGATATTCATTGTTTTGTACAAGCCTTGGTTCGTATAAAACCTGTCATTAAGTCAATTTCTCCTCCTTGGAGTTTGAATTTGGTTCTGGGGGCTCTTCAAGCTCCTCCGTTTGAACCTATGCATTTATTGGACATTAATTTACTTTCTTGGAAAGTTTTGTTCCTTTTGGCCATCTCTTCTGCCAGAAGAGTCTCTGAATTGTCTGTTCTTTCTTGTGAGTCTCCTTTTCTGATTTTTCATCAGGATAAGGCAGTGTTGCGAACTTCTTTTGAATTTTTACCTAAGGTTGTGAATTCCAACAACATTAGTAGAGAAATTGTAGTTCCTTCATTATGCCCTAATCCTAAGAATTCTAAGGAGAAATCATTACATTCTTTGGATGTTGTTAGAGCTTTGAAATATTATGTTGAAGCTACTAAGACTTTCCGAAAGACTTCTAGTCTATTTGTCATCTTTTCCGGTTCTAGAAAAGGCCAGAAAGCTTCTGCCATTTCTTTGACATCTTGGTTGAAATCTTTAATTCATCATGCCTATGTTGAGTCGGGTAAAACTCCGCCTCAGAGGATTACAGCTCATTCTACTAGGTCAGTTTCTACTTCCTGGGCGTTTAGGAATGAAGCTTCGGTTGATCAGATTTGCAAAGCAGCAACTTGGTCTTCTTTGCATACTTTTACTAAATTCTACCATTTTGATGTGTTTTCTTCTTCTGAAGCAGTTTTTGGTAGAAAAGTTTTTGGGTGTGGATTATTTTCAGCAGGAATTGGCTGTCTTTTTTTTATCCCTCCCTCTCTAGTGACTCTTGCGTGGAAAGATCCACATCTTGGGTAGTCATTATCCCATACGTCACTAGCTCATGGACTCTTGCTAATTACATGAAAGAAAACATAATTTATGTAAGAACTTACCTGATAAATTAAAGTGAAGGTAAAGTCAAACGCCTTATCACAAATAATTAGAGATATGATGGCAAATAAATATAAGTTTCATTCATCAATTTGTTATAAAACATATATTACCTGTGATATCTGATGTTTTTATCATCTAATCGGCTTTCCGAAAAACAACCCGTACATTTATCTTTTTTTCTAAATATCTATCACGTGCTTCAGAGATCCAATTGATTTTCTGGCCGTTAGGCGGCCGTCAAATTTCGTCATCAACATCCTGCTCTACATGCGCATGCGTTACAATTTATCCTCCTCAATTTGCAAGCAAGCGCGTCCTCGGTTCGCGCATGCGCATTATAAAATTTGGGTTGTAGTCAAAGAAGGAGCTGCCGAGGAACTCAGACGGCAACAAATCTGCAACATTTGTTTCGCTCCGATTACCTACAGCAACTTTTCTCTCTAAAAACTAAGAATTGCATTTGCAATGTTTTCTTTTTTATTTTACCATAATGTATGATCTTGTTAAAACTATAAAAAGCAAATGATGTAGATAAATTACATTGTTTCTCATCAATACTAATGAAGCTTTCAAAATGAAATGCTGATAATAACAGTTATTGTATATTATAGTCTAGTCAGGCAAAAAATAAATAAAGATTTGTAGAATATCTTGAACAAAGAATCTTTTGCCAAGAAAGAAATTATTTTACAAATATTAATTTCTTTTTTTTATTGACTATAGACTATAATATAAAATGGCTTTGATTATCAGCGTTTCATTTTGCAAACATCGTTAGTATTGATGTAAAGCAATGTGATTTGTCTGCATCCTTATTTTTATAAGCAACTTTTAATCATTTGCTGATATTAATGAACCAAAATTGCAAGCTAAGAAATAAAACTTCTCAAATAATATATTTCATTTTTGGTTGACTTGACTAAAATATATCATTCTATTTCTTATCAGCTTTTCATTTTGCAAACTGTAAAGCGATGTGTTTTCTCTGCATCCTTTTATTGTTATAATATTTAAAATTCATTGCTGATAACAATGACAAAATTATTGGTTGATAAGAAAGAAAAGATTTTACAACTATTTTTTTTCTTTGGAGATTGACCTCACTAATATAGAATTGCTTTTATTATCAGCATTACATTTTGCAAACATCGTTATTGTGTAGGATAAGCAATCTGCTTTATTGGCATTCTTTTGCTTGTAATAAATTTTAACTTCATTACTGAAAACCAAAGGATGCAGATAAATCACATTCTTTACTATTAATACTAACGAAGTATGCAAAATGAAATGCTGATAAGAACAGCAATTCTATATTAGTCTACTCAAGAAAAAAGCAATCACTTTTTGTTAAAATCTTTTCTTTCTTAGCAAGACATTCTTTAGTCATTGCTCTCAGATAACAAGGCATAAACAATCTCTTGCAAATAAAGAAAAGATTTTACAAAGATTTATAGTTTTTTTCTTGCATAGACTAATGTAGAATGGCTTTGATTATCAGCTTTTCATTTTGCAAAGATAGTTAGTCTTGATGCAAAGCTATGTGATTTACCTGCATCTTGATTTTATGGAGCATCTTTTAATTCATTTCTAATATATCAAGTAAACAAAATTGCAAGCTAATAAATAAAAGTTTTCAAATTATATATTTGCTTTTTGGTTGACTTTACTATAATATCCAATTCCATTTGATATAACCTTTTCCAATTTCATACTTTGTTATTATTTATATAAAACGATGTGTTTTCACTGAAACATTTTAGTTTTAATCAATGTAACATAATTTCTGCTAAAAATGAGTGAAAAATGTATTTCAAAGAAAGAAAAGATTTTACAAAGATTTCTTTCGTTTGAGCTTGACCTAACTAATATAGAATTGCTTTTATTTTCATCATTACATTTTGCAAACATAGTTAAAATAACGAAAAAAGCAATAACTTTTTGTTAAAATCTTTTGTTTCATAGAAAGACATTTTGTAGTCATTGCTCTCAGCAATCAATTAAAAGTTTCAGATAACAAGTCATAAACTATCTGTTGCAAATAAAGAAAAGATTTTACAAAGATTTATAGTTTGTTTCTTGCAAAGACTAACATAGAATGGCTTTTCTTATCATCCTTACACTATGCAAACATTGTAAGTGTTGATGCAAAGAAATTTTCTTTATCTGCATCCCTTTGCTTGTAATACATTTTAAATTCATTGCTGAAAAACAAAGGATGCATATAAATCTTATTCTTTCCTATCACTACTAACGAAGTTTTCTAAATGAAATGCTGATAAGAACAGCAATTCTATATTAGTCTACTCAAGAAAAAAGTAATAACTATTTTTTAAAATCTTTTCTGTCGTAGCAAAACATTTATTCATTGCTCTCAGCAATGAATTACAAGTTTCTAATAACAATGAACAAACAATCAATTGCTAAGAAAGAAAAGATGTTACAAATATTTATTTGTTTTTTGCTTGACTATACACTATAATATAGAATGGCTTTGATTATCAGCTTTTCATTTTGCAAAGATAGTTAGTCTTGATGCAAAGCTATGTGATTTACCTGCATCTTGATTTTATGGAGCAGCTTTTAATTCATTTCTAATATATCAAGTAAACAAAATTGCAAGCTAATAAATAAAAGTTTTCAAATTATATATTTCCTTTTTGGTTGACTTGACTATAATATCCAATTACATTACATATAACCTTTTCAATTTTCATACTTTTTTATTTCTACAAAACGATGTGTTTTCACTGCAATATTTGATTTTTAATAAATGGGACATAACATTTTGCTCGTTGTTGTCTATGGGGATTCTATGAAAGACGCGATGCTGCTCAGTAAGATTTCAAAATACAGAGTGCTGAATGAAGAAACTGAAACATTGATATAATGTATCGGAGTACAGATGGTACAATTGCGCATGCGCATAGTTTTGCAGATAGAGAACGCGCACGCTTAGTTACGCTTAGTTACGCTTACAGAGGTTGGGAGCGCATAAATCATTTTCATAGACAAAGCCGGAAGAAAGCGAGGGGGAGGAGGAAGCGGTGAAAAAACGGTCAGAATAAAAATAAGATTTATTTATAAGTAATTTTATTTTTTAAAAAACAAAGTTAGCGACTATAATGTTGGTCACATAATATGTTAAAAAATTAATTGAACTAACCAAAACTTTACCTTCACTTTAATTTCTTTCATATTAGCAAGAGTCCATGAGGCCCACCCTTTTTTGTGGTGGTTATGATTTTTTTGTATAAAGCACAATTATTCCAATTCCTTATTTTTTATGCTTTCGCACTTTTTTCTTATCACCCCACTTCTTGGCTATTCGTTAAACTGATTTGTGGGTGTGGTGAGGGGTGTATTTATGGGCATTTTGAGGTTTGGGAAACTTTGCCCCTCCTGGTAGGAATGTATATCCCATACGTCACTAGCTCATGGACTCTTGCTAATATGAAAGAAATGAATTTATCAGGTAAGTTCTTACATAAATTATGTTTTATGGCCCTTTCACTTTGAGTGCATGGTGGGAGGGGCCTATTTTTGCGCTCTAATTGCACAGTAGTTTTTACATTCTGAGACATCCAGCTTCCCTGAAGGAGTCCCCTGACATATTGGACCTCTGTAAGGGGTTTTTGTGCCTACAAAAGTCGTTTTATGGGAAGGTAGGAGCCACAGTAGAGCTGTGGCAGTTTGCTTGCGACTGTTATAACGGTTTTACAGTTTTTTTGCTTCGTTTTTGAGCCTGAGGGGTTAATCATCCATTTGCAAGTGGGTGCAATGCTATTTTAGTCTATTATACACAGTGTAAAAATTTCGTAGAGTTAACTGCTTTTTTTCACTGTTTTGCAGTTTTTGTGTTTGTTTTTTTCCCTTAAAGGCACAGTACCGTTTTTTATATTCTGCTTTTTCACATTAATTAAAGTGTTTTCCAAGCTTGGTGGTCTCATTACTAGTCTGTTAAACATGTCTGACTTAGAGGAAACTCCTTGTTCATTATGTTTAGAAGCCATTGTGGAACCCCCTCTTAGAATGTGTACCAAATGCACTGATCTTACTATAAGTTATAAAGACCATATTCTGGCTTTAAAAGATTTATCACCAGAGGAAATTGACAAGGGGGAAGTTATGCCGACTAACTCTCCCCACGTGTCAGAGCCTATAACTCCCGCTCAAGGGACGCGAAGTACATCTAGCGCACCCATTGCGTATACTTTACAAGACATGGCGGCAGTTATGAATCGTACCCTTACAGAGGTATTGTCGAAACTGCCAGGGTTACAAGGAAAGCGAGACAGCTCTGTGGCTAGAACAAATACAGAGCTCTCTGACGCTTTAGTAGCTATGTCTGATATACCCTCACAATGTGCAGAAGCCGAAGCAGGAGAGCTTCTATCTGTGGGTGATTTTTCTGACTCAGGGAAGACACTTCAACCTGATTCTGATATGTCTACATTTAAATTTTAGCTTGAACACCTCCGCATGTTGCTCAGGGAGGTTTTAGCAACTATGGATGATTGTGACGCCATTGTAGTCCCAGAGAAATTGTGTAAATTGGATAAATACTATGCAGTGCCTGTTTACACTGATATTTCTCCTACATTGGTGTGTCCGGTCCACGGCTTCATCCTTACTTGTGGGATATTCTCATTCCCTACAGGAAGTGGCAAAGAGAGCACAACAGCAGAGCTGTCCATATAGCTCCCCCTCTAGCTCCGCCCCCCAGTCATTCTCTTTGCCGCTCTGAACAAGTAGCATCTCCACGGGGGTGGTAAAGAGTATGTGGTGTTAGTTGTCGTTTTTTATTTCTTCTATCAAGAGTTTGTTATTTTAAAATAGTGCCGGTTTGTACTATTTACTCTGCAGCAGAAAGTGAATAAGATTTCTGTTGAGAGGAGTATGATTTTAGCACCAGTAACTAAAATCCATTGCTGTTCCCACGCAAGACTGTTGAAACCAGAGAACATCAGTTGGGGGGAACAGTTTGCAGGCTTAACTGCTTCAGGTATGATCAGTCATTTTTCTAACAAGACCATGTAATGCTAGAAGACTGTCAGAAATTCCCTCTGGGATTGGTAAGCCATTTTTTCTTAGACTCTGTATAAAATGATGGCTTATATTTAGGGCTCTATGCTGGTTGACACTATTGTGGGCTTTAAAATTGATTGCTTTTTAGCATGTTTTTCACTATAAATAAGGTGTTTTTGCAGACTTTAAAACACTTTTGGGGTTTAATTTCGGCCTGGCACTTATTTGGACACCTAAATCTAGTCAGAAAGGCCCCTCCACTCTGGAATGAAGAAGGAGGAGGCCTCATTTTCAGGCCTCAATTGCGCAGTTGATTTTGCCTAGGCAGTCCATGCAGCTTCATGTGGGGCATCAGAAAGGACTCCAGGGAGGCTTATTTCCTACTAAAATAATCCCTAACAAAGGTAAAGGCTCCAGGGGAAGCTGGGGCTAGTACTGTAGTGTGTTAACCGGTTAATAACTGTTATTAGCTCCGGTTTGGGCATTAAGGGGTTAATTGGTCTGAAAATTTGTGTGCAATCTTTTCAAAGCATTAAGGCTCTGTGGTGAAAATTTCATTAAAATCGGATGTTTATTTCATGGTTTTTTGATGTTTCAGTAATAATGTGTGCTCTTTTATTATTTAAAGAGACAGTAACGTTTTTGTCAAAAATAATTTTTATTGCATTCTAGTTCTGTTTAAGCCTGTCAAACATGTCTGAATCTTCAGATAGACTATGTTCTGTATGTCCAAAGGCCAAGGTGGTTCCCCCATTAAATTTATGTGTGCAGTGTGCCATAGCATCCAACTAGCTTAAGGACAGTACAATCACACTTAAAAATATAGCCCAAGATGATTCTTTAGCTGAAGGTAGTGAAGATAGCTTGCTTTCCTCTCCTTCTGTGTCAACACCAGCTATGACCGCGCAGGCTATGCCCAGTACATCTAGTGCACCAATTGCGATTACTATGCAACAATTAGCATTTTTTATCCAAACTGCCAGCCTTTCCTAGGAAGCGTGATTGCTCAGTTTTAAACACAGACAATGAGCAAGCAGACGCAGAGGATAATTTATCTGTAGTGCCCTCACATCAAGCTGAATTGGCGGTGAGGGAGGGCCTGTCTGAGGGAGAAATTTCTGACAAGAAAAGTTTCTCAGCAGGCAGAGCCTGATACCATAACATTTAAATTTAAGCTAGAACACCTCCGCGCCCTACTTAAGGAGGTCCTAGCTGCACTTGATGATTGTGATCCTTTGGTGATCCCAGAAAAATTGTGTAAAATGGACAATTTCCTAGAGGTCCCAGTACACACTGATGCGTCTGCGATACCTAAAATGGCGGATATAGTGACTAAGGAGTGGGAGAAGCCAGGTGTTCCTTTTGTTCCCCCTCCTATATTTAAGAAAATGTTCCCCATTGTTGACCCCAGAAGGGACGCATGGCAGACGGTTCCTAAGGTAGAGGGGGCAGTTTCAACGTTAGCTAAGCGCACAACTATTCCAATAGAGGACAGTTGCGCTTTCAAAGATCCTATGGATAAAAAATTAGAAGGATTGCTTAATAAAATTTTTGTTCAGCAAGGTTTCCTTCTTCAACCAATTTCGTGCATTATTCCTGTCACCACGGCGGCGTCTTTTTGGTTCGATGAACTAGAAAATTCGCTCCAGAAGGATAATCCATATGATGAAGTCATGGACAGAATTCACACACTGAAGTTGGCTAATTCCTTTATTTTAGATGCTGCTTTTTATTAGCTAAATTAGCGGTGAAAAATTCAGGTTTTGCAATAGTGGCGCGCAGGGCGCTTTGGCTAAAATCTTGGTCGGCGGAGTGTCGTCCAAAACAAAATTGCTTACTATTCCTTTCAAGGGTAAGACCCTATTCGGGCCAGAATTGAAAGAGATTATTTCAGACATCACTGGGGGAAAGGGCCATGCCCTTCCACAGGATAGACCTTTCAAAGCAAAAAATAAGTCTAATTTTCGTTCCTTTCGCAATTTCAGGAACGGACCGGCTCCTAGCTCTACAGCCCCTAGACAAGAGGGTAACCCTTCCCAGCCCAAACCAGCATGGAAACCATTGCAAGGCTGGAACAAGGGGAAACAGGCCAAGAAGCCTGCTGCTGCTACCAAATCAGCATGAAAGGATAGCCCCCGATCCGGGACCGGATCTGGTAGGGGGCAGACTCTCTCTCTTTGCTCAGGCTTGGGCAAGAGATGTCCTAGACCCCTTGGCTTTAGAGATTGTCTCTCAGGGGTATCTCCTAGAATTCAAGGACCTTCCTCCAAAAGGAAGGTTTCACATGTCTCGCTTGTCTTTAGAACAGACAAAGAGACGGGCATTCTTACATTGCGTAGAAGACCTTTTAAAAATGGGAGTGATACACCCAGTTCCAAAAGCAGAACAAGGACTGGGTTTTTACTCAAACCTGTTTGTAGTTCCCAAAAAGGAGGGAACGTTCAGGCCAATTCTGGACTTAAAGATCCTAAACAAATTCCTCAGAGTTCCATCATTCAAAATGGAAACAATTCGAACAATTTTACCAATGATCCAGGAGGGTCAATACATGACTACCGTGGACCTAAAGGATGCATACCTGCATATTCCGATCCACAAAGTTCACCATCAGTTCCTAAGGTTCGCCTTCCTGGACAAGCATTATCAGTTTGTTGCTCTTCCCTTCGGATTGGCCACTGCTCCAAGAATTTTTACAAAGGTGTTAGGATCCCTTCTAGCAGTGCTAAGGCCAAGGGGCATTGCGGTAGCACCTTACCTAGACGACATCTTAATTCAGGCGTCGTCCTTCCACAAAGCGAAGGCTCATACTGATATTGTTCTAGCCTTTCTAAGGTCTAACGGGTGGAAGGTGAACGTAGAAAAAAGTTCTCTGTCCCCGGTCACAAGGGTTCCCTTCCTGGGAACAATAATAGTCTGGGTAGAAATGAAAATCTTTCTGACGGAAGTCAGGAAGTCAAAACTTTCAAATGCTTGTCGAGTTCTTCATGCAATTCCTCAGCCTTCTGTGGCTCAGTGCATGGAGGTAATCGGTCTAATGGTTGCGGAAATGGACATAGTCCCTTTTGCCAGAATTCATCTAAGACCACTGCAACGGTGCATACTCAAGCAGTGGAATGGGGATTATGCAGATTTGTCTCCCCAGATACAAATGGACCAGAAAACCAGAGACTCGCTCCTCTGGTGGTTGTCTCAGGATCACCTGTCCCAGGGAATGAGTTTCCGCAGACCAGAGTGGATCATTGTCACAACCGACGCCAGTCTCTTAGGATGGGGCATGGTCTGGGACTCCCTGAAAGCTCAGGGTCTATGGTCTCGGGAAGAATCTCTTCTCCCGATAAACATTTTGGAACTGAGAGCGATATTCAATGCGCTCCTGGCTTGACCTCAACTAGCGGAGGCCAAATTCATAAGATTTCAGTCGGACATCATGACGACTGTAGCGTACATCAATCATCAGGGAGGAACAAAGAGTTCCCTGGCGATGAGAGAAGTATCCAAGATCATCAAATGGGCGGAGGATCACTCCTGCCATCTATCTGCAATTCACATCCCAGGAGTAGACAACTGGGAGGCGGAGTATTTGAGTCGTCAGACTTTCCATCCGGGGGAGTGGGAACTTCACCCGGAGGTCTTTGCCCAGTTAACCAACTATGGGGCATTCCAGATCTGGATCTGATGGCGTCTCGTCAGAACTCCAAGGTTTCACGCTACGGGTCCAGGGATCCCAAGGCGACATTGGTAGATACATTAGTGGCGCCTTGGTCATTCAATCTAGCGTATGTCTTTCCACCGTTTCCTCTACTCCCCGGGCTAGTAGCCAGGATCAAACAAGAGAAGGCTTTGTTGATTCTAATAGCTCCTGCGTGGCCACGCAGGACTTGGTATGCAGACCTGGTGAATATGTTATCGGCTCCACCATGGAAGCTACCATTGAGACAGGACCTTCTAGTGCAAGGTCCATTCGAACATCCAAACCTAGTTTCTCTGCAGCTGACTGCTTGGAGATTGAACGCTTGATTCTATCTAAGCGTGGGTTTTCGGAATCAGTTATAGATACTCTGGTTCAGGCTAGAAAGCCTGTAACCAGGAGAATTTTCCATAAGATATGGCAGAAACATCTCTATTGGTGCGAATCCAAGGGTTACTCATGGAGTAAAGTTAGAATTCCAAGGATTCTTTCCTTTCTCCAAGAAGGTTTGGAGAAAGGTCTGTCAGCTAGTTCCTTAAAGGGACAGATATCTGCTCTGTCTGTTTTGTTACACAAACGTCTGGCAGCCGTGCCAGTTGTTCAAGCGTTCGTACAGGCGTTAGTCAGAATTAAGCCTGTCTACAGACCTGTGACTCCTCCATGGAGTCTAAATTTAGTTTTCTCCAACATAGGTGTGTCCGGTCCACGGCGTCATCCTTACTTGTGGGATATTCTCTTCCCCAACAGGAAATGGCAAAGAGCCCAGCAAAGCTGGTCACATGATCCCTCCTAGGCTCCGCCTACCCCAGTCATTCTCTTTGCCGTTGTACAGGCAACATCTCCACGGAGATGGCTTAGAGTTTTTTAGTGTTTAACTAGAAAGATTTACCACAAAATTTGGAAAAAATATATCTGTTGGTGTGAATCTAAAGGATTCCCTTGGGACAAGGTTAAGATTCCTAAGATTCTATCCTTCCTTCAAGAAGGATTGGAAAAAGGATTATCTGCAAGTTCCCTGAAGGGACAGATTTCTGCCTTGTCTGTGTTACTTCACAAAAAGCTGGCAGCTGTGCCAGATGTTCAAGCCTTTGTTCAGGCTCTGGTTAGAATCAAGCCTGTTTACAAACCTTTGACTCCTCCTTGGAGTCTCAACTTAGTTCTTTCAGTTCTTCAGGGGGTTCCGTTTGAACCCTTACATTCCGTTGATATTAAGTTATTATCTTGGAAAGTTTTGTTTTTGGTTGCAATTTCTTCTGCTAGAAGAGTTTCAGAATTATCTGCTCTGCAGTGTTCTCCTCCTTATCTGGTGTTCCATGCAGATAAGGTGGTTTTACGTACTAAACCTGGTTTTCTTCCAAAAGTTGTTTCTAACAAAAACATTAACCAGGAGATTATCGTACCTTCTCTGTGTCCGAAACCAGTTTCGAAGAAGGAACGTTTGTTGCACAATTTGGATGTTGTTCGCGCTCTAAAATTCTATTTAGATGCTACAAAGGATTTTAGACAAACATCTTCCTTGTTTGTTGTTTATTCCGGTAAAAGGAGAGGTCAAAAAGCAACTTCTACCTCTCTCTCTTTTTGGATTAAAAGCATCATCAGATTGGCTTACGAGACTGCCGGACGGCAGCCTCCCGAAAGAATCACAGCTCATTCCACTAGGGCTGTGGCTTCCACATGGGCCTTCAAGAACGAGGCTTCTGTTGATCAGATATGTAGGGCAGCGACTTGGTCTTCACTGCACACTTTTACCAAATTTTACAAGTTTGATACTTTTGCTTCTTCTGAGGCTATTTTTGGGAGAAAGGTTTTGCAAGCCGTGGTGCCTTCCATCTAGGTGACCTGATTTGCTCCCTCCCATCATCCGTGTCCTAAAGCTTTGGTATTGGTTCCCACAAGTAAGGATGACGCCGTGGACCGGACACACCTATGTTGGAGAAAACAGAATTTATGTTTACCTGATAAATTACTTTCTCCAACGGTGTGTCCGGTCCACGGCCCGCCCTGGTTTTTTAATCAGGTCTGATAATTTATTTTCTTTAACTACAGTCACCACGGTATCATATGGTTTCTCCTATGCAAATATTCCTCCTTAACGTCGGTCGAATGACTGGGGTAGGCGGAGCCTAGGAGGGATCATGTGACCAGCTTTGCTGGGCTCTTTGCCATTTCCTGTTGGGGAAGAGAATATCCCACAAGTAAGGATGACGCCGTGGACCGGACACACCGTTGGAGAAAGTAATTTATCAGGTAAACATAAATTCTGTTTTTTCAGTTCTTCAAGGGGTTCCGTTTGAACCTTTACATTCCATAGATATTAAGTTACTATCTTGGAAAGTTTTGTTTTTGGTTGCTATTTCTTCTGCTAGAAGAGTTTCTGAATTGTCTGCTTTGCAGTGTAATTCACCCTATCTAGTGTTCCATACAGATAAGATCGTTTTACGTACCAAACCTGGTTTTTCTTCCAAAGGTGGTTTCCAATAGGAATATTAACCAGGAAATAGTTGTTCATTCTCTGTGTCCTAATCCAGTTTCTAAAAAGGAAAGTTTGTTACACAATCTAGATGTGGTTCGTGATTTAAAATTCTTTCTAGACGCAACAAAGGATTTCAGACAGACATCTTCATTGTTTGTCGTCTATTCTGGTAAGAGGAGAGGTCAGAAAGCTACTGCTACCTCTCTTTTCCTTCTGGTTAAAAAGCATCATCCGATTGGCTTATGAGACTGCCGGGCGGCAGCCTCCTGAACGAATTATTGCTCATTCTACTAGAGCTGTGGCTTCCACATGGGCCTTCAAGAATGAGGCTTCTGTTAAACAGATCTGTAAGGCAGCGACGTGGTCTTCTCTGCATACTTTTGCCAAATTTTACAAATTTGATACTTATGCTTCTTCGGAGGCTATTTTTGGGAGAAAGGTTTTACAAGCAGTGGTGCCTTCCGTTTAGGTTACCTGACTTGCTCCCTCCCTTCATCCGTGTCCTAAAGCTTTGGTATTGGTTCCCACAAGTAAGGATGAAGCCGTGGACCGGACACACCAATGTAGGAGAAAACAGAATTTATGTTTACCTGATAAATTTCTTTCTCCTACGGTGTGTCCTATCCACGGCCCGCCCTGGCTTTTAGTCAGGTTTAAAATTTTTGTTTCTTTCATGTAATTAGCAAGAGTCCATGAGCTAGTGACGTATGGGATACACATTCCCACCAGGAGGGGCAAAGTTTCCCAAACCTCAAAATGCCCATAAATACACCCCTCACCACACCCACAAATCAGTTTTACAAACTTTGCCTCCTATGGAGGTGGTGAAGTAAGTTTGTGCTAGATTCTACGTTGATATGCGCTCCGCAGCAGGTTGGAGCCCGGTTTTCCTCTCAGCGTGCAGTGAATGTCAGAGGGATGTGAGGAGAGTATTGACTTTTGAATTCAATGATCTCCTTCTACGGGGTCTATTTCATGGGTTCTCTGTTATCGGTCGTAGAGATTCATCTCTTACCTCCCTTTTCAGATCGACGATATACTCTTATATTTATACCATTACCTCTGCTGATTTTCGTTTCAGTACTGGTTTGGCTTTCTACAACATGTAGATGAGTGTCCTGGGGTAAGTAAGTCTTATTTTCTGTGACACTCTTTTATAAAGTTCTAAATATATGTATTCAAACATTTATTTGCCTTGACTCAGGATGTTCAACATTTCCTTATTTCAGACAGTCAGTTTCATATTTGGGATAATGCATTTGAATATATCATTTTTATCTTACCTTAAAATTTGACTTTTTCCCTGTGGGCTGTTAGGCTCGCGGGGGCTGAAAATGCTTTTTATTGCGTCATTCTTGGCGCGGACTTTCTTGGCGCGAAATTTTTTTTTCTATTTCCGGCGTCATACGTGTCGCCGGAAGTTGCGTCATTTTTGACGTTTTTCGCGCCAAAAATGTCGGCGTTCCGGATGTGGCGTCATTTTTGGCGCTAATAGCATTTAGGCGCCAAATAATGTGGGCGTCAATTTTGTCTCCACTTTATTTAAGTCTCATCATTTGTTGCTTCTGGTTGCTAGAAGCTTGTTCACTGGCATTTTTTCCCATTCCTGAAACTGTCATTTAAGGAATTTGATCAATTTTGCTTTATATGTTGTTTTTTCTATTACATATTGCAAGATGTCCCACTTTGCAACTGAGTCAGAAGATTCTACTGGAAAATCGCTGCCTGGTGCTGGAACTACCAAAGCTAAGTGTATCTGCTGTAAACTTTTGGTAGTTGTTCCTCCAGCTGTTGTTTGTATTAAATGTCATGACAAACTTGTTAATGCAGAAAATATTTCCTTTAGTAAAGTACCATTACCTGTTGCAGTTCCATCAACATCTAATGTTAAGAGTGTTCCTGATAACATAAGAGATTTTGTTTCTGAATCCATTAAGAAGGCTATGTCTGTTATTCCTCCTTCTGGTACACATAAAAAGTCTTTTAAAACTTCTCTTTATACAGATGAATTTTTAAATGATCATCATCATTCTGATTCTAATGATTCTGATACAGAGGATTCTGTCTCAGAGGTTGATGCTGATAAATCGTCATATTTATTTAAAATGGAATTTATCCGTTCTTTACTTAAAGAAGTCCTAATTGCATTAGAAATTGAGGATTCTGGTCCTCTTGATACTAAATCTAAACGTTTAGACAAGGTCTTTAGATCTCCTGTGGTTATTCCAGAAGTTTTTCCTGTTCCTGGTGCTATTTCTGAAGTAATTTCCAGAGAATGGAATAATTTGGGTAATTCATTTACTCCTTCTAAACGTTTTAAGCAATTATATCCTGTACCGTCCGACAGATTAGAATTTTGGGACAAAATCCCTAAAGTTGATGGGGCTATTTCTACCCTTGCTAAACGTACTACTATTCCTACGGCAGATGGTACTTCCTTTAAGGATCCTTTAGATAGGAAAATTGAATCCTTGCTAAGAAAAGCTTATCTGTGTCCAGGTAATCTTCTTAGACCTGCTATATCATTGGCTGATGTTGCTGCAGCTTCAACTTTTTGGTTGGAAACTTTAGCGCAACAAGTAACAGATCATGATTCTCATAATATTATTATTCTTCTTCAACATGCTAATAATTTTATCTGTGATGCCATTTTTGATATTATCAGAGTTGATGTCAGGTTAATGTCTCTAGCTATTTTAGCTAGAAGAGCTTTATGGCTTAAAACTTGGAATGCTGATATGTCTTCTAAATCGACTCTACTTTCCCTTTCTTTCCAGGGTAATAAATTATTTGGTTCTCAGTTGGATTCTATTATCTCAACTGTTACTGGTGGGAAAGGAACTTTTTTACCACAGGATAAAAAATCTAAAGGTAAAAACAGGGCTAATAATCGTTTTCGTTCCTTTCGTTTCAACAAAGAAAAAAGCCTGATCCTTCATCCTCAGGAGCAGTTTCAGTTTGGAAACCATCTCCAGTCTGGAATAAATCCAAGCCTTCTAGAAAAGCAAAGCCAGCTTCTAAGTCCACATGAAGGTGCGGCCCTCATTCCAGCTCAGCTGGTAGGGGGCAGATTACGTTTTTTCAAAGAAATTTGGATCAATTCTGTTCACAATCTTTGGATTCAGAACATTGTTTCAGAAGGGTACAGAATTGGTTTCAAGATGAGACCTCCTGCAAAGAGATTTTTTCTTTCCCGTGTCCCAGTAAACCCAGCGAAAGCTCAAGCATTTCTGAAATGTGTTTCAGATCTAGAGTTGGCTGGAGTAATTATGCCAGTTCCAGTTTTGGAACAGGGGCTGGGGTTTTATTCGAATCTCTTCATTGTACCCAAGAAGGAGAATTCCTTCAGGCCAGTTCTGGATCTAAAAATATTGAATCGTTATGTAAGGATACCAACATTCAAAATGGTAACTGTAAGGACTATCTTGCCTTTTGTTCAGCAAGGGCATTATATGTCTACAATAGATTTACAGGATGCATATCTGCATATTCCGATTCATCCAGCTCACTATCAGTTCCTGAGATTCTCTTTCCTGGACAAGCATTACCAGTTTGTGGCTCTGCCGTTTGGCCTAGCTACAGCTCCAAGAATTTTTACAAAGGTTCTCGGTGCCCTTCTGTCTGTAATCAGAGAACAGGGTATTGTGGTATTTCCTTATTTGGACGATATCTTGGTACTTGCTCAGTCTTCACATTTTAGCAGAATCTCATACGAATCGACTTGTGTTGTTTCTTCAAGATCATGGTTGGAGGATCAATTCACTAAAAAGTTCATTGATTCCTCAGACAAGGGTAACCTTTTTAGGTTTCCAGATAGATTCAGTGTCCATGACTCTATCTTTGACAGACAAGAGACGTCTAAAATTGATTTCAGCTTGTCGAAACCTTCAGTCACAATCATTCCCTTCGGTAGCCTTATGCATGGAAATTCTAGGTCTTATGACTGCTGCATCGGACGCGATCCCCTTTGCTCGTTTTCACATGCGACCTCTTCAGCTCTGTATGCTGAACCAATGGTGCAGGGATTACACAAAGATATCTCAATGAATATCTTTAAAACCGATTGTCCGACATTCTCTGACGTGGTGGACAGATCACCATCGTTTAATTCAGGGAGCTTCTTTTGTTCTTCCGACCTGGACTATAATCTCAACAGATGCAAGTCTTACAGGTTGGGGAGCTGTGTTGGGGTCTCTGACGGCACAAGGGGTTTGGGAATCTCAGGAGGTGAGATTACCGATCAATATTTTGGAACTCTTTGCATTTTTCAGAGCTCTTCAGTCTTGGCCTCTTCTGAAGAGAGAGTCGTTCATTTGTTTTCAGACAGACAATGTCACAACTGTGGCATACATCAATCATCAAGGAGGGACTCACAGTCCTCTGGCTATGAAAGAAGTATCTCGAATTCTGGTTTGGGCGGAATCCAGCTCCTGTCTAATCTCTGCGGTTCATATCCCAGGTATAGACAATTGGGAAGCGGATTATCTCAGTCGCCAAACGTTGCATCCGGGCGAATGGTCTCTTCACCCAGAGGTATTTCTTCAGATTGTTCAAATGTGGGAACTCCCATAAATAGATCTGATTGCTTCTCATCTAAACCAGAAACTTCCCAGGTATCTGTCCAGATCCCGGGATCCTCAGGCGGAGGCATTGGATGCATTATCACTTCCTTGGAAGTATCATCCTGCCTATATCTTTCCGCCTCTAGTTCTTCTTCCAAGAGTAATCTCCAAGATTCTGAAGGAATGCTAGTTTGTTCTGCTGGTAGCTCCAGCATGGCCTCACAGGTTTTGGTATGCAGATCTTGTCCGGATGGCCTCTTGCCAGCCGTGGACTCTTCCGTTAAGACCAGACCTTCTGTCGCAAGGTCCTTTCTTCCATCAGGATCTCAAATCCTTAAATTTAAAGGTATTGAGTTTGAACGCTTGATTCTTGGTCAAAGAGGTTTCTCTGACTCTTTGATTAATACTATGTTACAGGCTCGTAAATCTGTATCTAGAGAGATATATTATAGAGTCTGGAAGACTTATATTTCTTGGTGTCTTTCTCATCATTTTTCCTGGCATTCTTTTAGAATTCCGAGAATTTTACAGTTTCTTCAGGATGGTTTAGATAAAGGTTTGTCCGCAAGTTCCTTGAAAGGACAAATCTCTGCTCTTTCTGTTCTTTTTCACAGAAAGATTGCTAATCTTCCTGATATTCATTGTTTTGTACAAGCTTTGGTTCGTATAAAACCTGTCATTAAGTCTATTTCTCCTCCTTGGAGTTTGAATTTGGTTCTGAGGGCTCTTCAAGCTCCTCCTTTTGAACCCATGCATTCATTGGACATTAAATTACTTTCTTGGAAAGTTTTGTTCCTTTTGGCCATCTCTTCTGCCAGAAGAGTCTCTGAATTATCTGCTCTTTCTTGTGAGTCTCCTTTTCTGATTTTTCATCAGGATAAGGCGGTGTTGCGAACTTCTTTTGAATTTTCACCTAAGGTTGTGAATTCCAACAACATTAGTAGAGAAATTGTGGTTCCTTCATTATGTCCTAATCCTAAGAATTCTAAGGAGAAATCGTTGCATTCTTTGGATGTTGTTAGAGCTTTGAAATATTATGTTGAGGCTACTAAGTCTTTCCGAAAGACTTCTAGTCTATTTGTCATCTTTTCCGGTTCTAGAAAAGGTCAGAAAGCTTCTGCCATTTCTTTGGCATCTTGGTTGAAATCCTTAATTCACCATGCTTATGTCGAGTCGGGTAAAACTCCGCCTCAAAGGATTACAGCTCATTCTACTAGGTCAGTTTTTACTTCCTGGGCGTTTAGGAATGAGGCTTCGGTTGATCAGATTTGCAAAGCAGCAACTTGGTCCTCTTTGCATACTTTTACTAAATTCTACCATTTTGATGTGTTTTCTTCTTCTGAAGCAGTTTTTGGTAGAAAAGTACTTCAGGCAGCTGTTTCAGTTTGAATCTTCTGCTTATGTTTTCATTAAACTTTATTTTGGGTGTGGATTATTTTCAGCAGGAATTGGCTGTCTTTATTTTATCCCTCCCTCTCTAGTGACTCTTGCGTGGAAAGATCCACATCTTGGGTAGTCATTATCCCATACGTCACTAGCTCATGGACTCTTGCTAATTACATGAAAGAAAACATAATTTATGTAAGAACTTACCTGATAAATTCATTTCTTTCATATTAGCAAGAGTCCATGAGGCCCACCCTTTTTGGTGGTTATGATTTTTTTTTTTGTATAAAGCACAACTATTCCAATTCCTTATTTTATATGCTTTCGCACTTTTTTTTTATCACCCCACTTCTTGGCTATTCGTTAAACTGATTTGTGGGTGTGGTGAGGGGTGTATTTATGGGCATTTTGAGGTTTGGGAAACTTTGCCCCTCCTGGTGGGAATGTGTATCCCATACGTCACTAGCTCATGGACTCTTGCTAATATGAAAGAAATGAATTTATCAGGTAAGTTCTTACATAAATTATGTTTTTTGTACACTACAGTCACCACTGCACCCTATGGTTCTCCTTTTTCTCCTGACCATCGGACGAATGACTGGGGGGCGGAGCTAGAGGGGGAGCTATATGGACAGCTCTACTGTTGTGCTCTCTTTGCCACTTCCTGTAGGGAATGAGAATATCCCACAAGTAAGGATGAAGCCGTGGACCGGACACACCGTAGGAGAAAGAAATTTATCAGGTAAACATAAATTCTGTTTTTTCCAATACCTAAGAGGTTTTCAGAAATTATTACTAAGGAATGGGATAGACCAAGTGTACCGTTCTCTCCCCCTCCTGTTTTTAAAAAGATGTTTCCAATAGATGCCGCTACACGGGACTTGTGGCAAACGGTCCCTAAGGTGGAGGGAGCAGTCTCTACCCTAGCGAAGCGTACAACTATCCCTGTCGAGGACAGCTGTGCTTTTCTAGATCCAATGGACAAAAAATTAGAGGATTACCTTAAGAAAATTTTTATTCAACAAGGTTTTATTCTCCAGCCCCTTGCATGCATTGCCCCTGTCACTGCTGCTGCGGCCTTCTGGTTTGAGTCTCTAGAAGAGGCTCTACAGGTAGAAACCCCATTGGATGATATCCTTGACAAGCTTAAAGCTCTTAAGCTAGCCAATTCATTTGTTTGTAACGCTGTTGTTCATTTAACCAAGCTAACGGCTAAAAACTCAGGTTTTGCTATTCAGGCGCCTAGGGCGCTATGGCTTAAATCCTGGTCAGCTGATGTTACTTCAAAGTCTAAGCTTCTCAACATTCCCTTCAAGGGGCAGATCCTATTCGGGCCTGGACTGAAGGAGATCATTTCTGATATTACTGGAGGAAAAGGTCACGCCCTTCCTCAGGATAGGTCCAACAAATTAAGGACCAAACAGACTAATTTTCGTTCCTTTCGAAACTTCAAGAGTGGCGCAGCTTCAACTTCCTCTAATACAAAACAAGAGGGAAATTTTGCCCAGTCCAAGCCGGTCTGGAGACCTAACCAGGCTTGGAACAAAGGAAAGCAGGCCTCTAAGACAGGATGAAAGATCAGCCCCCGATCCGGAAACTGATCTAGTAGGGGGCAGACTTTCTCTCTTCGCCCAGGCTTGGGCAAGAGATGTCCAGGATCCCTGGGCGTTGGAAATTGTGTCCCAAGGATATCTTCTGGACTTCAAAGCTTCTTCCCCAAAAGGGAGATTTCATCTCTCAATATTATCTGCAAACCAGATAAAGAGAGAGGCATTCTTACATTGTGTTCAAGACCTCCTAGTTATGGGAGTGATCCACCCAGTTCCAAAGGAGGAACAGGGGCAAGGCTTCTATTCAAATCTGTTTGTAGTTCCCAAGAAAGAGGGAACTTTCAGACCAATCTTAGATCTCAAGATCCTAAACAAATTTCTCAGGGTCCCATCCTTAAAGATGGAGACTATTCGAACCATCCTACCTATGATCCAGGAGGGTCAATATATGACTACCGTGGACTTAAAGGATGCTTATCTTCACATTCCGATACACAGAGATCATCATCGGTTTCTCAGGTTCGCCTTCCTAGACAGGCATTACCAGTTTGTGGCTCTTCCCTTTGGGTTAGCTACGGCACCAAGAATCTTTACGAAGGTTCTAGGGTCACTCCTAGCTGTCCTAAGGCCGCGGGGTATAGCAGTAGCCCCTTACCTAGACGACATTCTGATACAGGCGTCGAATTTTCAAATTGCCAGGTCCCATACGGACATTGTGCTGGCATTCCTGAGGTCTCATGGGTGGAAAGTGAACGAAGAAAAGAGTTCTCTATCCCCTCTCACAAGAGTTTCCTTCCTAGGAACTCTGATAGATTCTGTAGAAATGAAGATTTACCTGACAGAGGCCAGGTTGTCAAAACTTCTAAATTCCTGCCGTGTTCTTTATTCTACTTCTCGCCCTTCAGTGGCTCAGTGTATGGAAGTAATCGGCTTAATGGTAGCGGCAATGGACATAGTGCCGTTTGCCCGCCTACATCTCAGACCGCTGCAACTCTGCATGCTCTATCTCGGGTCCATCTGTCCAAGGGTATGACCTTCGGCAGGCCAGATTGGACAATAGTAACGACAGATGCCAGCCTTCTGGGCTGGGGTGCAGTCTGGAACTCCCTGAAGGCTCAGGGCTCGTGGATTCAGGAGGAGGCACTCCTTCCGTTAAACATTCTGGAACTAATAGCGATATTCAGTGCTCTTCAGGCTTGGCCTCAGCTTGCTGCGGTCAGGTTCATCAGATTTCTGTCGGACAATATCACGACTGTAGCCTACATCAACCATCAAGGGGGAACAAGGAGTTCCCTGGCAATGTTGGCGGTTTCAAAAATAATTCTATGGGCAGAGGTTCACTCTTGCCATCTCTCAGCTATCCATATCCCAGGAGTAGAGAACTGGGAGGCAGACTTTTCATCCGGGGGAGTGTGAACTCCATCCGGAGGTGTTTGCACAGTTGATTCAACTTTGGGGCAAACCAGAACTGGATCTCATGGCGTCTCGTCAGAACGCCAAGCTTCCTTGTTACGGATCCAGGTCTAGGGATCCCAAGGCAGCGCTTGGAGGCGGATTTTCTAAGTCGGCAGACTTTACATCCGGGGGAGTGGGAGCTCCATCCGGAGGTGTTTGCACAGTTGATTCAACTTTGGGGCAAACCAGAACTGGATCTCATGGCGTCTCGTCAGAACGCCAAGCTTCCTTGTTACGGATCCAGGTCTAGGGATCCCAAGGCAGCGCTGATAGATGCTCTAGCAGCGCCTTGGTCCTTCAACCTGGCTTATGTGTTTCCACCGTTTCCTCTGCTCCCTCGTTTGATGGCCAAGATCAAGCAGGAGAGAGCTTCAGTGATTTTGATAGCACCTGCGTGGCCACGCAGGACTTGGTATGCAGATCTGGTGGACATGTCATCTCTTCCACCATGGACTCTGCCGCTGAGGCAGGACCTTCTACTTCAGGGTCCTTTCAACCATCCAAATCTAATTTCTCTGCGTCTGACTGCTTGGAGATTGAAAGCTTGATTTTATCAAAATGTGGTTTCTCCGAGTCGGTCATTGATACCTTAATTCAGGCTTGAAAGCCTGTCACCAGGAAAATCTATCATAAGATATGGTGTAAATATCTTCATTGGTGTGAATCCAAGGGTTACTCATGGAGTAAAGTCAGGATTCCCAGGATATTATCTTTTCTCCAAGAAGGATTGGAGAAGGGATTGTCAGCCAGTTCCTTAAAGGGACAGATTTCTGCTCTGTCTATTCTTTTGCACAAGCGTCTGGCGGATGTTCCAGACGTTCAGTAGTTTTGTCAGGCTTTAGTTAGAATCAAGCCTGTGTTTAAGCCTGTTGCTCCGCCATGGAGTTTAAATTTAGTTCTTAAAGTTCTTCAAGGGGTTCCGTTTGAACCTCTGCATTCCATAGATATCAAGCTTTTATCTTGGAAAGTTCTGTTTTTGGTAGCTATCTCTTCGGCTCGAAGAGTTTCAGAGTTATCTGCCTTACATTGTGATTCCCCTTATCTGATCTTCCATGCAGATAAGGTAGTTTTGCGTACCAAACCTGGGTTTCTTCCTAAGGTGGTGTCTAATAAGAATATCAATCAGGAGATTGTTGTTCCGTCACTGTATCCTAATCCTTCTTCAAAGAAGGAACGTCTATTAGATAATCTTGACGTGGTTCGTGCTTTCAAGTTTTATTTACAAGCTACTAAGGATTTTCGTCAAACATCGGCATTGTTTGTTGTCTACTCCGGACAGAGAAGAGGCCAAAAGGCTTCAGCAACTTCTCTTTCTTTTTGGTTAAGGAGTATAATCCGCTTAGCTTATGAAACTGCTGGCCAGCAGCCTCCTGAAAGAATTACAGCTCATTCCACTAGAGCGGTGGCTTCCACATGGGCTTTTAAAAATGAGGCTTCTGTTGAACAGATTTGTAAGGCGGCGACTTGGTCTTCGCTTCATACTTTTTCTAAATTCTACAAATTTGATACTTTTTGCTTCTTCGGAGGCTATTTTTGGGAGAAAGGTCTTACAGGTAGTGGTGCCTTCTGTTTAAGCGCCTGCCTTGTCCCTCCCTTCATCCGTGTCCTATAGCTTTGGTATTGGTATCCCACAAGTAATGGATGAATCCGTGGACTGTATACACCTTACAAGAGAAAACAAAATTTATGCTTACCTGATAAATTTATTTCTCTTGTGGGGTCACCACTCCACCCTATAGTTTCTCCTTTCTCTTGCTTGTCTTCGGTCGAATGACTGCAGGTGGCAGTTAGGGGGAGGAGCTATATAGACAGCTCTGCTGTGGGTGATTCTCTTGCAGCTTCCTGTTGGGAAGGAGAATATCCCACAAGTAATGGATGAACCACAAGAGAAATAAATTTATCAGGAAAGCATACATTTTTTATTTTTTTCTTCTCTTTTGTTTATTTTTATCTAGAGTAGCGATACTCCCTCACCCTAAAACCTTCCAGTGTGCAGTCTGGGGGGGGGGGGGGGATAGTGATGTTTTTTATTTCTTTCATGTAATTGGCAAGAGTCCATGAGCTAGTGACGTATGGGATATACAATCCTACCAGGAGGGGCAAAGTTTCCCAAACCTCAAAATGCCTATAAATACACCCCTCACCACACCCACAACTCCTATGGAGGTGGTGAAGTAAGTTTGTGCTAAGATTTCTATGTTGATATGCGCTTCTCAGCATTGTTGAAGCCCGATTCCTCTCAGAGTACAGCGAATGTCAGAGGTACGGGAAGGGAGTATCACTTATTGAATACGATGATTTCCCTAACGGGGGTCTATTTCATAGGTTCTCTGTTATCGGTCATAGAGATTAATCTCCTACCTCCCTTTTCAGATCGACGATATACTCTCAATTTACCATTACCTCTACTGATAACTGTTTTAGTACTGGTTTAGCTATCTGCTATATGTGGATGGGTGTCTTTTGGTAAGTATGTTTTTTATTACTTAAGACACCTCAGCTATGGTTTGGCACTTTATGCATTTATATAAAGTTCTAAATATATGTATTGTACTTATTTCTCCTACATTGGTGTGTCCGGTCCACGGCTTCATCCTTACTTGTGGGATATTCTCATTCCCTACAGGAAATGGCAAAGAGAGCACACAGCAAAAGCTGTCCATATAGCCCCCCCCTCTGGCTCCGCCCCCCAGTCATTCTCTTTGCCGCTCTGAACAAGTAGCATCTCCACGGGGATGGTAAAGAGTATGTGGTGTTAGTTGTAGTTTTATTTCTTCTATCAAGAGTTTATTTTAAAATAGTGCCGGTTTGTACTATTTACTCTACAACAGAAAGTGATGAAGATTTCTGTTAAAAGAGGAGTATGATTTTAGCACCAGTAACTAAAATCCATTGCTGTTCCCACGCAGGACTGTTGAAACCAGAGAACTTCAGTTGGGGGGAACAGTTTGCAGACTTATCTGCTTCAGGTATGACCAGTCTCTTTTCTAACAAGACCTAGTAATGCTAGAAGACTGTCAGTTTTTCCCTTATGGGATCGGTAAGCCATTTTCTTAGACTCAGTAACAGAATTAAGGCTTATAAATTGGGCTCTATGCTGGTTGACACTATTATGGGCTAAATCGATTAACTTATATCATATTTATATGACATTTGGAGTGTTTTTGCAAACTTTGAAACACTTTTGGGAACGTTTATTTGCGCCTGGCAGTTGGTTAGACGCCTAATCTAGTCAGAAAGGCCCCTTCACTCTGGTATGCAGAGGGAGGAGGCCTAATTTTCGTGCCTCGGTTGCGCAGTTACTTTCTATAGGCAGTGCATTCAGCTTCACGTGAGAGGGTCCTGTGGCTGAGAAAAGGACTCAGAAAGGCTTATTACTGTGGTGAATAACCCCTAAGGAAGGTAAAAGCCGCAGCAAAGTCTGTGGCAGGGACTGTAGTGTGTTTAAACCGGTAAATTGAACTATTAGCTCCGGTTTGCTCATTTAAGGGTTTAGAGACTTGAAATTTGGTGTGCAATACTTTCAAAGCATTAAGACACTGGGGTGTAAATTTCATAAAGATCGGATATTTCTTTGATAGTTTTTCGATCATTCAGAAATAAAGTGTGCTCTTTTTATTATTTAAAGAGACAGTAACGGTTTTGTTTAAATTTGTTTTTATTGCATTAATAGCCTGCCTAATCTAACATGTCTGTACCTTCAGATAGCATATGTTCTGTGTGTATGGAAGCCAAGGTGGTTCCCCCATTAAATGTATGTGCAAATTGTGCCATGGCGTCCAAACAAAGTAAGGACAGTACTGTCACATTTAATAAGGTTGCCCAAGATGATTCTTCAAATGAAGGTAGTGGGGATAGTTCATCATCCTCTCCTTCTGTGTCAACACCAGTTTTGCCCGCGCAGGCGATACCTAGTACATCTAGCGCCCCAATGCTTGTTACTATGCAGCAATTAACAGCAGTAATGGATAATTCTATAGCAGCTCTTTTATCCAAACTGCCAGCATTTCCCAGAAAGCCTGATTGCTCAGTTTTAAATACAGAGGATGAGCAAGTATCTGTTATACCCTCACATCAATCTGAGTTGGCAGTGAGGGAGGGTCTGTCTGAGGGAGAAATTTCTGATTCAGGAAAAATTGCTCAGCAGGCAGAACCTGATATCGTGGCATTTAAATTTAAGCTAGAACATCTCCGCACCCTGCTTAAGGAGGTGCTAGCTACCCTTGATGATTGTGATTCTTTGGTGATTCCAGAGAAGTTGTGCAAAATGGACAAATTCTTAGAGGTCCCAGTGCACGCTGATGCTTTTCCGATACCCAAGAGGGTGGCGGACGTAGTGACTAAGGAGTGGGAGAAGCCAGGTGTACCTTTTGTTCCACCTCCTATATTTAAGAAAATGTTCCTCATTGTCGACCCCAGAAGGGACGCATGGCAAACGGTCCCTAAGGTAGAGGGGGCAGTTTCAACGTTAGCCAAGCGCACAACTATTCCTATAGAGGACAGTTGCGCTTTCAAAGATCCTATGGATAAAAAATTGGAAGGATTGCTTAAAAAGATTTTTGTTCAGCAAGGTTTCCTTCTTCAACCAATTTCGTGCATTATTCCTGTCACCACGGCGGCGTCTTTTTGGTTCGATGAACTAGAAAATTCGCTCCAAAAGGAGACTCCATATGATGAAGTCATGGACAGAATTCACGCACTCAAGTTGGCTAATTCCTTTATTTTGGATGCCGCTTTTCAATTGGCAAAATTAGCGGCGAAAAATTCAGGTTTTGCAATAGTGGCGCGCAGGGCGCTTTGGCTAAAATCTTGGTCGGCGGATGTGTCGTCCAAAACATAATTGCTTAATATTCCTTTCAAAGGTAAGACCCTTTTCGGGCCAGAATTGAAGGAGATTATTTCAGACATCACTGGGGGAAAGGGCCATGCCCTCCCACAGGATAGGCCTTTCAAGGATAAGAACAAATCTAATTTTCGTTCCTTTCGCAATTTCAGGAACGGACCGGCTCCTAACTCTGCAGCCTCTAAACAAGAGGGTAACGCTTTCCAGCCTAAACCAGCATGGAAACCATTGCAAGGCTGGAACAAGGGTAAACAGGCCAAGAAGCCTGCTGCTGCTACTAAGACAGCATGAAGGGGTAGCCCCCCCTAGTAGGGGGCAGACTTTCTCTCTTTGCTCAGGCTTGGGCAAGAGATGTTCCGGATCCCTGGGCACTAGAAATAGTCTCTCAGGGGTATCTTCTAGAGTTCAAGGAACTTCCTCCAAGGGGAAGGTTCCACATGTCTCGCTTATCTTCAGACCAGATAAAGATAAAGAGACAGGCATTCTTACATTGCGTAGGAGACCTATTAAAGATGGGAGTGATACACCCAGTTCCAACAGCGGAACAAGGTCTGGGTTTTTACTCAAACCTGTTTGTAGTTCCCAAAAAAGTGGGAACTTTCAGGCCAATTCTGGATTTAAAAATTCTAATCAAATTCCTCAGAGTTCCATCATTCAAAATGGAAACCATTCGGAAGATTTTACCAACAATCCAGGAGGGTCAATATATGACTACCGTGGACTTAAAGGATGCGTACCTGCATATTCCTATCCACAAAGATCATCATCAGTTCCTGAGGTTCGCATTTCTGGACAAACATTACCAGTTTGTGGCTCTTCCATTCGGTTTAGCCACTGCTCCCAGAATTTTCACAAAGGTGCTAGGGTCCCTTCTAGCGGTCCTAAGGCCGAGGGGCATTGCTGTAGCACCTTACCTAGACGACATTCTAATCCAAGCGTCGTCCCTTTCCAAAGCAAGGGCTCATACAGACATTGTTTTAGCCTTTCTCAGGTCTCACGGGTGGAAGGTGAACATAGAAAAGAGTTCCCTGTCCCCGTCCACAAGGGTTCCTTTTCTGGGAACAATAATAGATTCTGTGGAAATGAAGATTTTTCTGACAGAGGTCAGAAAGTTAAAGCTTCTAAACGCTTGTCGAGTTCTTCAATCTATTCCTCAGCCTTCCATAGCTCAGTGCATGGAGGTAATAGGACTAATGGTTGCAGCAATGGACGTGGTTCCTTTTGCTCAAATTCATTTAAGACCATTGCAACTGTGCATGCTCAAACAGTGGAATGGGGATTATGCAGAATTGTCTCCCCAGATTCAAGTAGACCAGGTAACCAGAGACTCACTCCTCTGGTGGTTGACTCAGGATCACCTGTCTCAGGGAATGAGTTTCCGCAGACCAGAGTGGGTCATTGTCACGACCGACGCCAGTCTCTTAGGCTGGGGCGCGGTCTGGGACTCCCTGATAGCTCAGGGTCTATGGTCTCGGGAAGAGTCTCTTCTCCCGATAAACATTTTGGAACTGAGAGCGAAATTCAATGCGCTCCTGGCTTGGCCTCAACTAGCGAAGGCCAGATTCATAAGATTTCAGTCGGACAACATGACGACTGTAGCGTACATCAATCATCAGGGGGGAACAAAGAGTTCCTTGGCGATGACAGAGGTATCCAAGATCATCAAATGGGCGGAGGATCACTCCTGCCATCTATCTGCAATTCACATCCCAGGAGTAGACAACTGGGAGGCGGATTATTTGAGTCGTCAGACCTTCCATCCGGGGGAGTGGGAACTTCACCCGGAGGTCTTTGCCCAGTTAACTCAACTATGGGGCACTCCAGATATGGATCTTATGGCATCTCGTCCGAACTCCAAGGTTCCTCGCTACGGGTCCAGATCCAGGGATCCCAAGGCGACACTAGTGGATGCATTGGTGGCGCCTTGGTCGTTCAATCTAGCTTATGTGTTTCCACCGTTCCCTCTCCTTCCCAGGCTTGTAGCCAGGATCAAACAGGAGAAGGCCTTGGTGATTCTAATAGCTCCTGCATGGCCACGCAGGACTTGGTATGCAGACCTGGTGAATATGTCATCGGCTCCACCATGGAAGCTACCTTTGAGGCAGGATCTTCTAGTACAAGGTCCATTCGAACATCCAAATCTAGTCTCTCTGCAACTGACTGCTTGGAAATTGAACGCTTGATTCTATCTAAGCGTGGGTTTTCAGATTCGGTTATAGATACTCTGGTTCAGGCCAGAAAACCTGTGACTAGGAAAATTTACCATAAGATATGGCAAAAATATATCTGTTGGTGCGAATCCAGGGGATACTCTTGGAGTAAAATTAAAATTCCTAGGATACTTTCCTTTCTCCAAGAGGGTTTGGATAAAGGTTTGTCAGCTAGTTCTCTAAAAGGACAGATATCTGCTCTGTCTGTTTTGTTGCACAAACGTCTGGCAGCCGTGCATCAACTTTCTGGTTGGAGAATTTAGCGCAACAGGAATTGGATTCTGACTTATCTAGCATTATTCGCTTACTGCAATATGCTAATCATTTTATTTGTGATGCCATTTTTTATATCAAAATTGATGTTAGATCCATGTCTTTAGCTATATTAGCTAGAAGAGCTTTGTGGCTTAAATCTTGGAATGCTGATATGACATCTAAATCTAGATTACAATCTCTTTCTTTCCAAGGTAATAATCTATTTATTTGGTTCTCAGGTGGATTCTATTATTTCAACTCTCACTGGGGGAAAGGGAGTTTTTCTGCCTCAGGATAAAAAAACCTAAGGGTAAATCTAATCCTCCCCCCAAGGATACTGCTTCCAATTGGAAGCCTTCCTCAAATCCAAGCCATTTAGGAAACCAAAGTCAGCCCCTGAGTCCGCATGAAGGTGCGGCCCTCATTCCAGCTCAGCTGGTAGGGGGCAGATTAAGGTTTTTCAAGGATATTTGGATAAAACCTGTCCAAAATCAATGGATTCAGAGCATTGTCTCTCAAGGGTATCGGATAGGATTCAGAGTAAGAACTCCTGTGAGAAGATTTTTTTTTCTCTCACGTATCCCAGCAAATCCAGTAAAAGCTCAGGGTTTCCTGAAGTGTGTTTCAGACCTGGAGTCTTCAGGGGTAATCATGCCAGTTCCTCTTCAGGAATAAGGTTTGGGGTTTTATTCAAATCTATTCATTGTCCCAAAAAAGGAAAATTTATTCAGACCCGTTCTGGATCTGAAAATTTTGAATAGTTATGCAAGAGTACCAACTTTCAAGATGGTGACTAAGGGCTATTCTGCCTTTTGTTCAGCGAGGGCATTATATGTCTACAATAGACTTGCAGGATGCATACCTTCATATTCCGATTCATCCAGAACATTATCAGTTTCTGAGATTCTCTTCTAAACAAGCATTACCAATTTGTTGCTCTTCCATTTGGCCTAACAACAGCTCCAAGAATCTTTTCAAAGTTTCTGGGTGCCCTACTCTCTGTAATCAGAGAACAGGGTATTGCGGTGTTTCCTTATTTGGACGATATCTTGGTACTAGCTCAATCTTTTCATTTAGCAGAATTTTTACGTACTGCAGAATCTCACACGAATCAACTAGTGTTGTTTCTTCAGAAACCTGGTTGGAGGCTCAATTTACCTAAAAGTTTCTTGATTCCTCAGACAAGGGTCACCTTTTTAGGCTTCCAGATAGATTCAGTGTCCATGACTCTGTCTCTAACAGACAAGAGACGTTTACAATTGGTTGCAGCCTACCGGCACCTTCTGTCTCAGTCATTCCCTTCAGTGGCTATGTGCATGGAAGTTTTAGGTCTCATTCAGCATCGGACGCGATCCCCTTTGCTCGTTTTCACATGAGACCTCTACAGCTTTGTATGCTGAACCAATGGTGCAGGAATTATACAAAGATATCACAATTAATATCCTTAAATCCCAATGTACGACACTCTCTGACGTGGTGGATAGATCACCATCGTTTAGTTCAAGGGGCTTCTTTTGTTCAGCCAACCTGGACTGTGATCACAACAGATGCGAGTCTTTCAGGTTGGGGAGCTGTTTGGGGATCTCTGACAGCACAAGGGGTTTGGAAATCTCAAGAGGCGAGATTACCAATAAATATTTTAGAACTCCGTGCAATTCTCAGAGCTCTTCAGTTTTGGCCTCTGTTAAAGAGAGAACCGTTCATTTGTTTTCAGACATAAATATCACAACAGTGGCATATGTCAATCATCAGGGTGGGACCCACAGTCCCCAAGCTATGAAAGAAGTATCTCGGATACTTGCTTGGGCAGAATCCAGCTCCTGTCTAATCTCTGCGGTGCATATCCCAGGTGTAGACAATTGGGAGGCGGATTATCTCAGCAGCCAGACTTTGCATCCAGGGGAGTGGTCTCTCCAACCAGATGTATTTTCTCTTGTTAAGTGTATCCAGTCCACGGATCATCCATTACTTATGGAATATATTCTCCTTCCCAACAGGAAGTTGCAAGAGTCCACCCACAGCAAAGCTGCTATATAGCTCCTCCCCTAACTGCCATACTCAGTCATTCTCTTGCAAGCCTCAACATAGATAGGAGGTCGTGAGAGTCTGTGGTTTTTTATACTTAGTTTATTCTTCAATCAAAAGTTTGTTATTTTTAAATGGCACCGGAGTGTGCTGTTTATCTCAGGCAGTATTTGGAAGAAGAATCTGCCTGCGTTTTTCTATGATCTTAGCAGACGTAACTGAGATCCATTTGCTGTTCTCACACATTCTGAGGAGTGAGGTACTTCAGAGGGGGAATGGCGTGCAGGTTTTCCTGCAGATAAGGTATGTGCAGTAAAATATTTTTCTAGGAATGGAATTGACTAAGAAAATACTGCTGATACCGAAGTAATGTAAGTAAAGCCTTAAATGCAGCGATAGCGACTGGTATCAGGCTTATTAATAGAGATACATACTCTTATAAAAATGTGTTTTAAAACGTTTGCTGGCATGTTTAATCGTTTTTTAACATATGTTTGGTGATAAAACTCATTGGGGCCTAAGTTTTTTCCACATGGCTGGCTTAAATTTTGCATAGAAACAGTTAACTGAAGCTTCCCACTGTTGTAATATGAGTGGGAAGGGCTTAATTTAGCGCTTTTTTGCGCAGTTAAAATTACAAAATGAATCATCCAGATTCCCTCAGCAGTCCCATGAATACTACAGGACATTTCTAAAGGGCTAAAAAGACTTCCAAAATCGTTTATAGGGAAGGTAATCCACAGCTCTGCTGTGGCAGTTTGTTGTGTCTGTTTTTCAAATTTTGACAAAATTTGTTTCTCTTAAAGGCACAGTAACGTTTTATATATTTGCTTGTTAACTTGATTTAAAGTGTTTTCCAAGCTTACTAGTCTCATTATTAGTCTGTTCTAACATGTCTGACACAGAGGAAGCTCTGTGTTCATTATGTTTTAAAGCCATGGTGGAACCCCATCTTAGAATGTGTACCAGATGTACTGATTTCATGTTAAACAATAAAGATCATTTTTTGTCTTTAAAAACATTATCACCAGAGGATTCTGTCGTGGGGGTAGTTATGCCGACTAACTCTCCCCACGTGTCAGACCTTTTGACTCCCGCTTTAGGGACTCACGCTCAAATGGCGCCAAGTACATCAAGGGCACCCATAGCGTTTATTTTACCAGGGGATTCTGTCGAGGGGAAAGTTATGCCGACTAACTCTCCCCACGTGTCAGACCCTTCGACTCCCGCTTCAGGGACTCACGCTCAAATGGCGCCAAGTACATCAAGGGCGTCCATAGCGTTTATTTTACAAGACATGGCAAAGGTGGTGAATAATACTCTGGCAGCAGTATTAGTCAGACTACCTGAAATTAAAGGAAAGCAGATAGCTCTGGGGGTAGATACAGAGCATACAGACGCTTTAAGAACCATGTATGATACTACCTCACAATATGCTTAGTCTGTGGGTGATTTTTTTGACTCAGGGAAGATGATTTAACCTGATTCTGATATTTCTACATTTAAAATTTATGCTTGAGAACCTCCACTTGTTGCTCAGGGAGGCTTTGGCTGCTCTGAATGAATGTGTACAATCGCAGGGCCAGAGAAATTGTGTAAACTGGATAAATAATATGCAGTGCCGGTGTGTACTGATGTTTTTCCAATACCTAAAGAGGTTTATTAAATTTTTTTTAATAAGGAATGGGATAGACCAGGTGTGCCGTTCTCTTCCCCTCCTATTTTTTAGAAGAATGTTTTCTAATAGTTACGACCACACGGGACTTCTGGCAGACAGTTCCTAAGGTGGAGAGAAGAGTTTCTACTCTAGCTAGGCGTACCACTACCTCTGGCGAGGACAGTTGTGCTTTTTAGATCCAATGGATAAAAAATGTTTATTCAACAGGGTTTTATCCTGCAGCCCCTTGCATACATTGCTTCTGTCACTGGTGCTGCGGCGTTCTGGGTTGAGTCTCTTGATGAGGCTTTACAGTTAGCGACTCCATTGGATGAATATATTTGACAAGCTTATGCTAGCCAATTCCTTTGTTTTCTGATGCCTTTGTTCATTTGACTAGACTAACGGCTAAGAATTCTGTTTTTTACTATACTGGCGCGCAGAGCGCTATGGCTTATATCATGGTCAGCTGTCGTGACTTTAATAAATAAGCTACTTAACTTCCCTTCAAGGGGCAGACCCTATTCGGGCCTGGTTTGAAGGAGATTATTGCTTATATCACTGGAGGAAAAGGTCATGCCCTTCCTCAGGATAGGTCCAAATCAAGGGCCAAGAAAGGTCTAATTTTCGTGCCTTTTAAAACTTCAGGGCAGGTGTGGCATCCACTTCCTCTAAGGCAAACAAGAGGGAATTTTTGCTCAGTCCAAGGCGGTCTGGAGACAATCGGACCTGGAACAAAGATAAGCAGGCCAAGGAGCCTGCTGCTGCCTCTAAGGCAGCATGAAGGACCGGACCCCTATCCGGTAACGGATCCTATAGGGGGCAGACTTTCATTATTCGCCCAGGCGTGGGCAAGAGATGCCCAGGATCCCTAGGAATTGGAATTTATATCCCAGAGATATCTTCTGGATTTCAAAGATTCCCCCCCCAAAAAAGGGGAGATTTCGCCTTTCCAATTATCTGCAAACCAGATAAAGAAGGAGGCATTCTTACATTGTGTACGAGATCCATCCAGTTCCAAGAGAGGAACAGGGACAGAGTTTTTACTCAAATCTGTTTGTGGTTCCCAAGGAGAGGGAACCTTCAGACCTATTTTGGGTCTAAAGATCTTAAACAAATTCCTCAGAATTCCGTCTTTTAAGATGGAAACTATTCGTACCATCTTAACTATGATCCAGGAGAGTCAATAGAGGACTACAATGGATTTGAAGGATGTTTATCCTCACATTGTGATGCATAAAGATCACCATCGTTTTTCAGGTTTGCCTTTCTAGACAGGCATTACCAGTTTGTAGCTCTTTCCGTTGGGATATCTACAGCCCCAAGAATCTTTATGGAGGTTCTGGGGTCGCTTTGGCGGTCCTTAGGCCGCGGGGCATAGAAGTGGCCCCTTATTTAGACGACATCCTGATACAGGCGTCAAACATCCAAATTGCCAAGTCTCATATGGACGTAGTACTGGCATTTCTGAGATCACATGGGTGGAAAGTGAACAAGGAAAGAGTTCTCTATCCCCAATCTCAAGGGTTTCCCTCTTTGGGACTCTGATAGATTCTGTAGAAACGAAAAATTTACCTGACGGAGTCCAGGTTGTCAAAGTTTCTAAATTTCTGCCGTGTTTTTCATTCCATCCGCGCCCTTCGGTGGCTCAGTACATGAATGAAATCGGCTTAATGGTAGCGGCAAGGGACATAGTACCGTTTGCACGTCTACATTTCAGACCGCTGCAACTATGCATGCTCAGTCAGAGGAACGGGGATTACACAGGTTTGTCCCCCTGTTAAACCTGGACCAAGAGACCAGAGATTCTCTGGTGACTATGTCAGGTCCATCTGTCCAAGGGTATGACCTTCCGCAGGTCAGATGGGACAATTGTTACAATAGATGCCAGCCTTTTAGGTTGGGATGCAGTCTGGAACTCCCTGAAGGCTCAGGGATAGTGGACTTAGGAGGAGACCCTCCTTCTAATAAATATTCTGGAACTGGGAGTGATATTCCATGCTCTTCAGACTTGGCCTCAGTTAAGCAACTCTGAGGTACATCATATTCAGTCGGACAATATACACGACTGTGGTTTACATCAGCCATCAAGGGGGAACAGAAGTTCCCTAGCGATGTTAGAAGTCTTACAATAATTCACTGGACAGAGACTCACTCTTGTCTATCAGCTATCCATATCCCAGGTGTTGAGAACTGGGAGGTGGTTTTTCTAAGTCGTCAGACTTTTCTTCCGGGGGAGTGGGATTTCCTCCGGAGGTCAAGACCAAGCAGGAGAGGGCTTTGGTGTTTTTGTCAGCGCCTGCGTAGCCACGCAGGACCTGGTATGCAGATCTGGTGGACATGTCATCCTTTCCATCACGGTCTCTGCTTCTGAGACAGGTCCCTCTACCTCAGGGTCCTTTCAACCATCTAAATAGAATCAATCTGAGATGGACTGCCTGGAGACTGAACGCTTGATGTTATCAAAGCATGGCTTCTCCGAGTCAGTTATTGATACCTTAATACAGACATGAAAGCCTGTCTCTAGGAAAATTGAACATAGATATGGTGTAAATATCTGATTGTTATGAATCCAAGGGTTACTCATGGAGTAAAGTCTGGATTCCCAGGATATTATCTTTTCTCCAAGATGTTTTGGAGGAAAGGGTTGTCAGCTAATTCCTTAAAAGGGACAGATTTTTACTCTGTCTATTTTTTTGCACAAGCGTCTGGCAGGTATTCTAGACGTTCAGGCATTTGGTCAGGCTTTGGTTAGATCCAAGCCTGTGTTTAAAACTGTTGCTCCACCATGGAGCTTAAACCTGGTTCTTAAGGTTTCTTCAAGAAGTTCCGTTTGAACCTTTTTTGTTCCATAGATATCAATCTTTATCTTGGAAAGTTCCTTTTGGGTAGCTATTTTCTCGACTCGTAGAGTCTCCAAGTTATCTGTGTTACAATGTGATTCTCCTTATCTGGTCCTTCGTACGGATAAGGTAGTCCTGCGTACCAACCTGGGGTTTTTTCCTAAGGTGGTATCTAACAAGAACATCACTCAAGAGATAGTTGTTCCATGCTTGTATCCTAATCCTTCCTCAAAGAAGGAACGTCTATTACACAATATTGGACGTGGTTTGGGCTTTAAAGTTTTACTTACAAGCTACTACAGTTTTCATCAAACGTTCACCTTGTTTGTTGTCTATTCTGGACAGAGGAGAGGTCAAAAGACTTCAGCAGCCTCTCTGTCTTTTTGGTTAAAAAGCATAATTCATTTAGCTTATGAGACTGCTGGACAGCAGCCTCCTGAAGGGATTACAGCTCATTCTACTAGAGCTGTGGTTTTCACTTGGGCCTTTTTTAAATGTGGCTTCTGTTGAACAGATTTACAAGACGGAGTCTTGGTCTGCGCTTCATACTTTTTCAAATTTAACAAATTTGATACCTTGCTTCTTCGGAGGCTATTTTTGGGAGAAAGGGTTTCTTACAGGCAGTGGTAACTTCCGTTTAAGTACCTGCCTTGTCCCTCCCATCATCCGTGTACTTTAGCTTTGGTATTGGTATTCCATAAGTAATGGATGATCCGTGGACTGGATACACTTAACAAGAGAAAACATAATTTATGCTTACCTGATAAATTTATTTCTCTTGTAGTGTATCCAGTCCACGGCCCACCCTGTCACTTTAAGGCAGGTAATTTTTTCATTTGAACTACAGTCACCACTGCACCCTATGGTTTTTCCTTTCTCTGCATGTTTTCGGTCGAATGACTGAGTATGGCAGTTAGGGGAGGAGCTATATAGCAGCTTTGCTGTGGGTGGACTCTTGCAACTTCCTGTTGGGAAGGAGAATATATTCCATAAGTAATGGATGATCCGTGGACTGGATACACTACAAGAGAAATAAATTTATCAGGTAAGCATAAATTATGTTTTCTCAGATTGTTCAGATGTGGGGTCTTCCAGAGATAGATCTCATGTCCTCTTATATTCCCAGATATCTGTCCGGGTCCAGGGATGTTCAGGCGGAAGCAGTGGATACTCTGACACTTCCTTGGTGTTATCATCCTGCTTACATTTTCCCGCCTCTAGTTCTCCTTCCAAGAGTGATCTCCAAAATCATCATGGAACAATCATTTGTGTTGCTGGTGGCTCCAGCATGGCCACACAGGTTTTGGTATGTGGATCTGGTTCGGATGTCCAGTTGCCCGCCTTGGCCACTTCCGTTACGGCCAGACCTACTATCTCAAGGTCCGTTTTTTCCATCAGGATCTCAAATCATTAAATTTGAAGGTATGGAAATTGAACGCTTAGTACTAAGTCATAGAGGTTTCTCTGACTCAGTGATTAATACTATGTTACAAGCTCGTAAATCTGTCTCTAGAAAGATTTATTATAGAGTTTGGAAGACTTACATTTCATGGTCTTCTCATAAATTCTCCTGGCATTCTTTTAGAATTCCTAGAATTTTACAGTTTCTTCAGGATGGTTTGGATAAGGGTTTGTCTGCAAGTTCCTTGAAAGGACAAATCTCTGCTCTTTCTGTTTTATTTCACAGAACGATTGCTATACTTCCTGATGTACACTGTTTTGTACAGGCTTTAGTTCGTATTAAGCCTGTCATTAAATCAATTTCTCCTCCTTGGAGTCTTTTAAGAATGAAGCTTCAGTTGATCAGATTTGCAAAGAAGGTCTTCTTTGCATACATTTACTAAATTCTACCGTTTTGATGTATTTGCTTCTTCGGAAGCAGTTTTTGGTAGAAAAGTTCTTCAGGCAGCTGTTTCATTTTGATTCTTCTGCTTTTGATTTGTTTTTTTTCTTTCAATTATGAAAATAAACTTATTTTTTTGGGTTGTGGATTAATTTTTTCAGCGGAAAATGGCTGTTTTTATTTTATTCCCTCCCTCTCTAGTGACTCTTGCGTGGAGATCCACATGTTGGGTATTGCTATCCCATACGTCACTAGCTCATGGACTCTTGCCAATTACATGAAAGATAACATAATTTATGTAAGAACTTACCTGATAAATTAATTTCTTTCATATTGGCAAGAGTCCATGAGGCCCACCCTTTTTTATGGTGGTTATGTTTTTTTGTATAAAGCACAATTATTTCCAAATTTCTTTTGTTGATGCTTTCTACTCCTTTCTTTATCACCCCACTGCTTGGCTATTCGTTAAACTGAATTGTGGGTGTGGTGAGGGGTGTATTTATAGGCATTTTGAGGTTTGGGAAACTTTGCCCCTCCTGGTAGGATTGTATATCCCATACGTCACTAGCTCATGGACTCTTGCCAATATGAAAGAAATGAATTTATCAGGTAAGTTCTTACATAAATTATGTTTTTTTGTTTGTTAGTCTCTTCTGTAGTGCAGTGTTCCACCTCCCTGTGATCTCACTGGGATGGGTGCCCTTTTCTGTAGTGTAGACACCCATCCCTCCCTCACCCCTCCAATGATGGACCACCCACTCGCCTCCCTCATTCCCTCCTAATCTTCCCTTGGCACCACCACACCTGATAGACACTGTCTGTATCAGTGATTTGGCTTCATTTATTAAGGGAGTACTGAACGCTTTTCCCTTACTATATGAAGGCAGATGCCTTCTGCCCACAGCTTTAGTCTCATCTTTCTAAACTGACAGCAGGGACCACAACATGCACCTTAGTTTGGTGTAGGTACTACATTAAAACAGTATGCTGGGCAAAAGTACTGTGTACGTAGTATAAATGGGGAAAAAGGAGTTGAAAGTAAAGGGCGTGCTAAAAAAATGTATGCTGCTTTGGTTAAAATATTTAACCATCCACTTTCAATACCAAATTGTATATTGTTTGCGCGACAGCTAATGACCCTGTGCCATCGATTGATCTACCCTTGTAATCTTGCTCATAATATTTACAACAGAAGAATACTCTTGCAGTATATTTCATTTCTCCAACATAGGTGTGTCCGGTCCACGGCGTCATCCTTACTTGTGGGATATTCTCTTCCCCAACAGGAAATGGCAAAGAGCCCAGCAAAGCTGGTCACATGATCCCTCCTAGGCTCCGCCTACCCCAGTCATTCTCTTTGCCGTTGTACAGGCAACATCTCCACGGAGATGGCTTAGAGTTTTTTTAGTGTTTAACTGTAGTTTTTATTATTCAATCAAGAGTTTATTTTAAAATAGTGCTGGTATGTACTATTTACTCTGAAACAGAAAAGAGATGAAGATTTCTGTTTGTAAGAGGAAAATGATTTTAGCAACCGTTACTAAAATCGATGGCTGTTCCACACAGGGCTGTTGAGAGGAATTAACTTCAGTTGAGGGAACAGTGAGCAGAATCTTACTGCTTGAAGTATGACACATTCTAACAAGACGATGTAATGCTGGAAGCTGTCATTTTCCCTATGGGATCCGGTAAGCCATTTTTATTACAGACAATAAATAAGGGCTTCACAAGGGCTTTTGGAGACTGTAGACATTTTCTGGGCTAAATCGATTCATATATAAACATATTTAGCCTTGAGGAATCATTTTAATCTGGGTATTTTGTAAAATAATATCGGCAGGCACTGTTTTGGACACCTTATTCTCTAGGGGCTTTCCCTAATCATAGGCAGAGTCTCATTTTCGCGCCGGTATTGCGCACTTGTTTTTGAGAAGCATGACATGCAGTCGCATGTGTGAGGAGCTCTGATACATAGAAAAGACTTTCTGAAGGCGTCATTTGGTATCGTATTCCCCTTTGGGCTTGGTTGGGTCTCAGCAAAGCAGATACCAGGGACTGTAAAAGGGTTAAAGATAAAAACGGCTCCGGTTCCGTTATTTTAAGGGTTAAAGCTTCCAAATTTGGTGTGCAATACTTTTAAGGCTTTAAGACACTGTGGTGAAATTTTGGTGAATTTTGAACAATTCCTTCATATTTTTTCGCAATTGCAGTAATAAAGTGTGTTCAGTTTAAAATTTAAAGTGACAGTAACGGTTTTATTTTAAAACGTTTTTTGTACTTTGTTATCAAGTTTATGCCTGTTTAACATGTCTGAACTACCAGATAGACTGTGTTCTGAATGTGGGGAAACCAAGGTTCCTTCTCATTTAAATAGATGTGATTTATGTGACACAAAATTTAGAGAAAATGATGCCCAAGATGATTCCTCAAGTGAGGGGTGTAAGCATGGTACTGCATCATCCCCTCCTTCATCTACACCAGTCTTGCCCACTCAGGAGGCCCCTAGTACATCTAGCGCGCCAATACTCCTTACTATGCAACAATTAACGGCTGTAATGGATAATTCTATCAAAAACATTTTAGCCAAAATGCCCACTTATCAGCGCAAGCGCGACTGCTCTGTTTTAGATAATACTGAAGAGCATGAGGACGCTGATGATATTGTTTCTGAAGGGCCCCTACACCAGTCTGAGGGGGCCAGGGAGGTTTTGTCTGAGGGAGAAATTTCAGATTCAGGGAAAATTTCTCAACAAGCTGAACCTGATGTGATTACATTTAAATTTAAGTTGGAACATCTCCGCGCTCTGCTCAAGGAGGTGTTATCCACTCTGGATGATTGTGAGAATTTGATCATCCCAGAGAAACTATGTAAAATGGACAAGTTCCTGGAGGTCCCGGGGCCCCCAGAAGCTTTTCCTATACCCAAGCGGGTGGCGGACATTGTAAATAAAGAATGGGAAAGGCCCGGTATACCTTTCGTCCCTCCCCCCATATTTAAAAAATTGTTTCCTATGGTCGACCCCAGAAAGGACTTATGGCAGACAGTCCCCAAGGTCGAGGGGGCGGTTTCTACTTTAAACAAACGCACCACTATACCCATAGAAGATAGTTGTGCTTTCAAAGATCCTATGGATAAAAAATTAGAAGGTTTGCTTAAAAAGATGTTTGTTCAGCAAGGTTACCTTCTACAACCAATTTCATGCATTGTCCCTGTCACTACAGCCGCGTGTTTCTGGTTCGATGAGCTAGAAAAGGCGATCACTAGTGATTCTCCTCCTTATGAGGAGATTATGGACAGAATCCGTGCTCTCAAATTGGCTAATTCTTTCACCCTAGACGCCACTTTGCAATTGGCTAGGTTAGCGGCGAAAAATTCTGGGTTTGCTATTGTGGCGCGCAGAGCGCTTTGGTTGAAATCTTGGTCAGCGGATGCGTCTTCCAAGAACAAATTGCTTAACATTCCTTTCAAGGGGAAAACGCTGTTTGGCCCTGACTTGAAAGAGATTATCTCTGATATCACTGGGGGTAAGGGCCACGCCCTTCCTCAGGATAGGTCTTTCAAGGCCAAAAATAAACCTAATTTTCGTCCCTTTCGTAGAAACGGACCAGCCCCAAGTGCTACGTCCTCTAAGCAAGAGGGTAATACTTCTCAAGCCAAGCCAGCCTGGAGACCAATGCAAGGCTGGAACAAGGGAAAGCAGGCCAAGAAACCTGCCACTGCTACCAAGACAGCATGAAATGTTGGCCCCCGATCCGGGACCGGATCTGGTGGGGGGCAGACTCTCTCTCTTCGCTCAGGCTTGGGCAAGAGATGTTCTGGATCCTTGGGCACTAGAAATAGTCTCCCAAGGTTATCTTCTGGAATTCAAGGGGCTTCCCCCAAGGGGGAGGTTCCACAGGTCTCAATTGTCTTCAGACCACATAAAAAAACAGGCATTCTTACATTGTGTGGAAGACCTGTTAAGAATGGGAGTAATTCATCCTGTTCCATTAGGGGAACAAGGGATGGGGTTCTACTCCAATCTGTTCGTAGTTCCCAAAAAAGAGGGAACGTTCAGACCAATCTTAGATCTCAAGATCCTAAACAAGTTTCTCAAGGTTCCATCGTTCAAAATGGAAACCATTCGAACAATTCTTCCTTCCATCCAGGAAGGTCAATTCATGACCACGGTGGATTTAAAGGATGCGTATCTACATATTCCTATCCACAAGGAACATCATCGGTTCCTACGGTTCGCATTCCTGGACAAGCATTACCAGTTTGTGGCACTTCCTTTCGGATTAGCCACTGCTCCAAGGATTTTCACAAAGGTACTAGGGTCCCTTCTAGCGGTGCTAAGACCAAGGGGCATTGCAGTAGTACCTTACTTGGACGACATTCTGATTCAAGCGTCGTCCCTTCCTCAAGCAAAGGCTCACACGGACATAGTCCTGGCCTTTCTCAGATCTCACGGATGGAAAGTGAACGTAGAAAAGAGTTCTCTATCTCCGTCAACGAGGGTTCCCTTCTTGGGAACAATAATAGACTCCTTAGAAATGAGGATTTTTCTGACAGAGGCCAGAAAAACAAAACTTCTAAACTCTTGTCAAACACTTCATTCCGTTCCTCTTCCTTCCATAGCGCAGTGCATGGAAGTAATAGGTTTGATGGTAGCGGCAATGGACATAGTTCCTTTTGCGCGCATTCATCTAAGACCATTACAACTGTGCATGCTCAGTCAGTGGAATGGGGACTATACAGACTTGTCTCCGACGATACAAGTAAATCAGAGGACCAGAGATTCACTCCGTTGGTGGCTGTCTCTGGACAACCTGTCACAAGGGATGAACTTCCGCAGGCCAGAGTGGGTCATTGTCACGACCGACGCCAGTCTGATGGGCTGGGGCGCGGTCTGGGGACCCCTGAAAGCTCAGGGTCTTTGGTCTCGGGAAGAATCTCTTCTACCGATAAATATTCTGGAACTGAGAGCGATACTCAATGCTCTCAAGGCTTGGCCTCAGCTAGCAAAGGCCAAGTTCATACGGTTTCAATCAGACAACATGACGACTGTTGCGTACATCAACCATCAGGGGGGAACAAGGAGTTCCCTGGCGATGGAAGAAGTGACCAAAATCATTCAATGGGCGGAGACTCACTCCTGCCACCTGTCTGCAATCCACATCCCAGGAGTGGAAAATTGGGAAGCGGATTTTCTGAGTCGTCAGACATTACATCCGGGGGAGTGGGAACTCCATCCGGAAATCTTTGCCCAAATTACTCAACTGTGGGGCATTCCAGACATGGATCTGATGGCCTCTCGTCAGAACTTCAAGGTTCCTTGCTACGGGTCCAGATCCAGGGATCCCAAGGCGACTCTAGTAGATGCACTAGTAGCACCTTGGACCTTCAAACTAGCTTATGTATTCCCGCCGTTTCCTCTCATCCCCAGGCTGGTAGCCAGGATCAATCAGGAGAGGGCATCGGTGATCTTGATAGCTCCTGCGTGGCCACGCAGGACTTGGTATGCAGATCTGGTGAATATGTCATCGGCTCCACCATGGAAGCTACCTTTGAGACGAGACCTTCTTGTTCAAGGTCCGTTCGAACATCCGAATCTGGTCTCACTCCAACTGACTGCTTGGAGATTGAACGCTTGATCTTATCAAAACGAGGGTTCTCAGATTCTGTTATTGATACTCTTGTTCAGGCCAGAAAGCCTGTAACTAGAAAAATTTACCACAAAATATGGAAAAAATATATCTGTTGGTGTGAATCTAAAGGATTCCCTTGGGACAAGGTAAAAATTCCTAAGATTCTATCCTTTCTTCAAGAAGGATTGGAGAAAGGATTATCTGCAAGTTCCTTGAAGGGACAGATTTCTGCCTTGTCTGTGTTACTTCACAAAAAGCTGGCAGCTGTGCCAGATGTTCAAGCCTTTGTTCAGGCTCTGGTTAGAATCAAGCCTGTTTACAAACCTTTGACTCCTCCTTGGAGTCTCAACTTAGTTCTTTCAGTTCTTCAGGGGGTTCCGTTTGAACCCTTACATTCCGTTGATATTAAGTTATTATCTTGGAAAGTTTTGTTTTTGGTTGCAATTTCTTCTGCTAGAAGAGTTTCAGAATTATCTGCTCTGCAGTGTTCTCCTCCTTATCTGGTGTTCCATGCAAATAAGGTGGTTTTACGTACTAAACCTGGTTTTCTTCCGAAAGTTGTTTCTAACAAAAACATTAACCAGGAGATAGTCGTCCCTTCTTTGTGTCCGAATCCAGTTTCAAAGAAGGAACGTTTGTTGCACAATTTGGATGTTGTTCGCGCTCTAAAATTCTATTTAGATGCTACAAAGGATTTTAGACAAACATCTTCCTTGTTTGTTGTTTATTCTGGTAAAAGGAGAGGTCAAAAAGCAACTTCTACCTCTCTCTCTTTTTGGATTAAAAGCATCATCAGATTGGCTTATGAGACTGCCGGACGGCAGCCTCCTGAAAGAATCACAGCTCATTCCACTAGGGCTGTGGCTTCCACATGGGCCTTCAAGAACGAGGCTTCTGTTGATCAGATATGTCGGGCAGCGACTTGGTCTTCACTGCACACTTTTACCAAATTTTACAAGTTTGATACTTTTGCTTCTTCTGAGGCTATTTTTGGGAGAAAGGTTTTGCAAGCCGTGGTGCCTTCCATTTAGGTGACCTGATTTGCTCCCTCCCTTCATCCGTGTCCTAAAGCTTTGGTATTGGTTCCCACAAGTAAGGATGACGCCGTGGACCGGACACACCTATGTTGGAGAAAACAGAATTTATGTTTACCTGATAAATTACTTTCCCCAACGGTGTGTCCGGTCCACGGCCCGCCCTGGTTTTTTAATCAGGTCTGATAATTTATTTTCCTTAACTACAGTCACCACGGTATCATATGGTTTCTCCTATGCAAATATTCCTCCTTTACGTCGGTCGAATGACTGGGGTAGGCGGAGCCTAGGAGGGATCATGTGACCAGCTTTGCTGGGCTCTTTGCCATTTCCTGTTGGGGAAGAGAATATCCCACAAGTAAGGATGACGCCGTGGACCGGACACACCGTTGGAGAAAGTAATTTATCAGGTAAACATAAATTCTGTTTTTGCCTACGTTTTCTGTTATTTATCTCTGAATATTGTAGTGTTTCTACTCCCAGAGAGGCTAGAGTGCATGTGATGAATTCAGAACTTCATGATAGCGATTGGTTGATAAATGTATGAGCTTGGTTAAATCTTTCCCTTCATGGCCATAGCAAAGGAAGCAAGATAAATTTTCAAGAGGCTTTTTTAAGTAGTGTCTCAGACATGCAAAACAATGCTTTTTTTTTTTTTTTTTTTTTTTTTTACAAACAAAAGTTTATTTAAACTTTGTGTTCTCCCCAGAAAATGTTGCCAGTTGTGTGGCGTTATGAAGTAGTCTGGTGGGGAAGTGCAATACTTATAAATTTTTTCTGCAATTTTTTAATGTTGCTTAAGATATCCAAGCACAGATTTATTGCACCATTTAACACAAACTGATTTAATGGTCATTTATTTCCAAAAATAACATTTAAATTAGGTAATTTTAGCTTAGTATATATTGGCTTATTTTTTTTATGGTTGGTCAGTAAAATCAGCCAGGTGGTGTGCCCATTTAAATAGATCTTGGGGAGAACACTGATAATATTTATTATGCATGCAGACCTGTGAATTATTTCTGATTTAGACATTGTTCCTTTATGCAAGATAACTACTACACACACAGACCCAGAAATGTTTACAGGGTGTCTACACACACACGTGTGTTAGTAGTTGGCAACTCTGGGTCATGATGAGGGTAAAGAAATATTGGAGAATGGCAAATTTAAAAAAAAAAAAAAAAAATAGCTACAATATATATTGTGCATTATGTTGATTGTGTTTTTGGTGGGTTTTTCTCTTCTCTCATTATCAAATATATTTGCTAGATTTCTTTTCTTCTCTTTTTGCATATTGTAGCTTATGTAAAAAGTTAAGTAATTTAAAAAGAACCAAGTTTTAAGGTAAAATAGATTTTGTTTAATTTTACTTTTTCTTTTGACCATTCTTCTGTCACAGGAGGCATCACGGAGGAACAGTTCCAGACGCATCAGCAGCAACTGGTTCAAATGCAAAGGCAACAACTTGCTCAGCTTCAACAGAAACAGCAGTCACAGCAATCCTGGCAACAGACACATTTAAAAGCACAGGTAGAATTTATGTGATTCAATTGTTAAAGGGACAGGAAACCCCAAAAGTTTCTTTCATGATTTGGATAGAACATACAATTTTCAACAACATTTCAGTTTACTTTTATTATCACATTTGCTTCATTCTCTTGTTATATATATGAACACATCTGGTCAGCTAATCACGGGAGACAAATTTGTGTAGGCACTAATCAGCAGCAAGCTCCCACTAGTGTATATGTGCGTATTCTTTTTCCACAAAGGAATACCAAGAGAAGAAGAACATTGGAAAAGAGAAGTGAATTTATTAGTGTTTTAATATTACATGCTCTATCTGAACCTTGCAATTTTAATTTTGACTTTTGTATCCCTTTAACACTGGTGTGTGTAACTAATGCATTGATTAAATTAGAACACAAATTTGCTTTCTTCATAAATATAGATGTTTTTGTATTATCAACATAAATCCATAAAATTTAGGAGTATGTGTGTATATATATATATATATATATATATATATATATATATATATATATATATATATATATATATATATATATATAGACTGTAGGTGATTTTATTGTATTAAGTAGAAAAAGCTGATCTGGAGAAGGTGATTGATTCATTTTTCTTTTGTCCTTAGGGCTTAGGCAATTCTGACTGCATGTCTAAGACACTTGACTCTGCAAGTGCCCAATTTGCTGCTTCTGCTGTTGTCAACACACCAACTCTAGGGCGCAGTGAAGTAACCAAGGATCAAAACGTTAGTCACGGCAGCCTTAACGGAGTTGTACAACCATCAGGTAAGGGTGATCGAAGGATCAAGTCAACTTAATGTGAACATGGGTAATGTCTACATTGCATAAATATACCATTTCTTTTGTCTTTATTTTTATTTATTTTTTTTATAACATCTTAAAAGAGCAAATTCCTCAACAGTTTCAGTACTGAGCATAGTCTCCTTTTTATTGTTAATGGTATAGTGCTATAATAAGTTCTGGTATTTTTTTTTATTATTATTTCTTTCTAATGACACATCGAGTCCACGGATCATCTTATATACTGTTGGGAATATCACTCCTGACCAGCAGGAGGAGGCAAAGAGCACCACAGCAAAAGCTGTTAAATACCACTCCCCCTACCCACAATCCCCAGTCATTATCTTTGCTTGTATCAGTTGCAAGGAGGGGTAAAGTTAGATGTCTGTTTCTTCAATAAAGAATTTTTTTTTTAAGCAGAGCAAGTTTGCTCTGGTTTTCTTTGGGGTTTAGCCATAGTCCATGTCAGTCTCTTCAGTAGAGCAAGTGGTGGCTTTTAAGCATTTGGGAACTTGGGAGGCACAGTGGGGATTATACCCCACAAGTAATTTCATGCTGCCCTTGGTTGAAAGCTTGAGTAAGTTTACTCAGCCTTTTCTTTTTTCCACAGGTCCATGTGAGGTAGGAAGCCCCTCTCATACCAAGTGAGCTGTCCTGCTGCCAGACAGATTTTTGAGGTAAGTGCCTATTTTTCCCACTGTTTTGATATAGGAGAATTTGGCACTTTTGACAGTTAATACTGTCTAAATATACAATTAGCCTTTGGTGTACACTTTGGTGTACATGTTTTTTGTTTGTTTATTAATGGCTACCGGGAGGTTTGTTAGGCCACGCCCACAATAGGCAGGCTTATCTGAGATAGCAAGGACGTTTTTGGCGCCCTTTAAGCTGTTTCCTGGATGTTGCAGCTCTGTTGCATAGCTCCTCAGAGGTAGTTCAGCGTTCTCTCCGGTGCGGCTGTATGGGGGTCCAGATCATTTTCTTACTTTGTTTCCGGCAGCAAGGAGGTCAGGTGGGCACCTCAGCAGAGCTTGCTGAGGTTTTGATGTTGCCTGTTGTTTTTTTGTGGGGCTGCTACTCTGTTTATATTTAAGTTTCTGTCTGAATTTCAGGGACTATGTTTGTGTCTCTCTTTGCATTCATTTTGTGAAGATTTATTCTGCAGTTTATTTAAGGATTTTCTAGTTTAAATTTTAAACTTTTTTTTTTTTTTTTTTTAAAGAGACAGTAACGGTTTTTTGTTTCATTAAAATTCTGAGTTGAACTTAGAATTTTTTATTGGTTAAGGTTTTTTCCTTTGGAATAAGATGGACCAAGAGGCCCTGCAAGCTGTTGCTTGTTCTCTGTTTAAATACTAATGTTGAGCCTCTTATCCCTTTTTGTTCCTCTTGTATTGAGAGAACACTACATTACAAGGATAGACTTTTTGATGTTGAGCCTTCATTGTCTAGGGCGGATGTTGTACAGGAGTCTCCTGTTCAGGCTAATCCGCAGCTTTCTCCTCATACCTCCCAATCTTCTGCAGTGCCCTGTTTTTTGTCTCAGGTTGTTTTTTCCTTGCAGGATATGGCTACCCATATATCCACTGCAGTATATGAGGCTTTGTCTGCTTTTCCTATGTTGCAGGGGAAGTGCAAGAGGAAGTATAAGGTTTCTGATTCTGTTGCAATTGCGTCTAGTGTTTCTTCTCATAAGTCTGAGGAGGAAGATACTTCAGTAGCATCTGAGGGTGAAATCTCGTATTCTGATAGTGTAAATCCTTCTTCTGAACCTGAGGTTTTTTCCTTTAGGTTTAAGCTAGAGCACCTCCGTTTTGTTACTTAAGGAAGTTTTGGCTACCTTGGGTGACTCTGAGGCGTCGGTCATGGTTATTCCTAAGAAATCTAGTAAACTTAAAGGCACACTGAACCCAAATTTTTTCTTTTTTGATTCAGATAGAGCATGCAATTTTAAGCAATTTTCTAATTTACTCCTAATTTATCAAATTCTCTTGGTATCTTTATTTGAAATTCAAGAATGTAAGTTTAGATGCCGGCCCATTTTTGGTGAACACACTGTGTTGTTCTTGCTAATTGGTGGATAAATTCACCCACCAATCGACAAGTGCTTTCCATGGTTCTGTACCAAAAAAATAGCTTAGATGCCTTCTTTTTCAAATAAGAGAACAAAGAAGCATTGATTATAGGAATAAATTAGAACGTTGTTTAAATTTGCATGCTCTATCTGAATCACGAAAGAACAATTTTTGGGTTCAGTGTCCCTTTAATAAGTTTTTTTATGTCCCTTCCTCGGTGGAAGTTTTTCCTATACCAGATTGTGTTTCAGATATTATTGCACGAGAATGGGAGAAGCCTGGGATTCCTTTTTCCCCTTCTCCAATTTTTTGGAAGATGTTTCCTATTGCTAATTCTATTAAGCAATTTTGGCAGATGGTTCATAAGGTGGAGGGAGCAGTTTCCACTCTGACCAAGAGGACCACTTTTCCTACTGAGGACAGCTGTTTCTTTAAATATCCTATGGATAAGAAGTTGGAAGCTTTGCTTAAAAAGATTTATGTTCACCAGGGGTATTAATGGCAACCGGCTGCATGTATTGCTACGGTGGCATATTGGTTTGATGCATTGTCTGATTCTATTCAGCAAGATACTCCTCTTGAAGAAATTCAAGATAGAATCAAGGATTTGAAGTTGGCTAATTCCTTTATTGCAGATGCTTCTCTACAGGTCATCAAGTTGGGAGCTAAAATTTCTGGTTTTGCCATATTAGCTTGCAGAGCTTTATGGTTAAAATCCTGGTCTGCAGATGTGTCCTCTAAGTCTAAGCTTTTGTCTATTTCTTACAAGCGTACAGACCTTGTTTGGGCCAGGTTTAGCTGAGATTTTTTCTGATATTACGGGAGGGAAGGGGCATTCCCTTCTTCAGGATAAAGACATAAACAGGGGGTCGGCAGAGTAATTTTCGTTTCTTTCGTAACTTCTCTGGTAAATCTTCCTCTTCTTCCTCCAAGCAGGAACAGTCCAAGCCATCTTGGAAGTCAAATCAGTCTTGGAATAAGGGGAAGCAGTCCAGGAAGCCTTAAAATCAGCATGAAGGGTCTGCCCCCGATCTGGGAATGGATCTTGTGGGGGGCAGATTCTTTCTTCGCTCAAGCTTGGGTTTGAGATGTTCGGGATCCCTGGATGATAGATATCGTGTACCAGGGTTACAAACTGGAGTTCAAGAATTTTCCTCCCAGAGGCAGGTTTCTTCTCTACAGGTTATCTGTAAACCAGATAAAATGAGTCGTTCTTACGTTGTGTTCAGAATCTTTCCGACATGGTAGTGATAGTTTCTGTTCTGGTTCAGGAACAGGGTCTGGGTTTTTATTCCAATCTCTTTGTCGTTCCCAAAAAGGAACTTTCAGACCTATTTTAGATCTCAAGAGTGTAAACAAGTTTCTCAGGGTTCAATCTTTCAAGATGGAAACTATTCATTCCATTCTTCCTTTGGTTCAGGAAGGTCAGTTCATGACCACAGTGGATCTAAAGGATGCATACCTGCATATTCCCATTTACAGGGATTATCACAGGCTCCTAAAATTAGCATTTCTAGACAAACATTTTCAGTTTGTAGCTCTTCCTTTTGGTCTGGCAACAGCTCCCAGAATTTTTTAAAAGGTACTGGGAGTATTGTTGGCGGTGCTTCGATTGAAGGGTGTTGCAGTGGCTCCTTATCTGGACGACATTCTAGTTCATGCTCCATCTTTTAAACTAGCAAATTCCCACACAGAGTTGTTGTTGTCTTTTCTGCGCTCCCACGGTTGGAAGGTAAATTTAGGAAAAAGTTCCTTAATTCCGGCTACAAGAGGTATTTTTGGGGACCATAATAGATTCTCTAGAGATGAAGATTTTTTTGACAGAAGCAAGAAAGTCAAAGATTTTCAATACGTGTCTTGCTCTTCAGTCCCTTCCTCAGACGTGGCTCAGTGCATGGAGGTTATTGGAGCAGACAGACTTTTCATCCGGGGAGTGAGATTCTCAGTTGGGGTCAACCGGAGTTGGCTCTCATGGCATCTCGTCAGAATGCCAAGCTCCCGAGGTACGGGTTGAGGTCCAAGGATCCTCAGGCTGTTCTGATAGATGCTCTGGCAGTTCCTTGGACTTTCAGTCTGGCATATGTGTTCCCTCCATTTGCTCTTCTTCCTCGGGTCATTGCTCGGATCAAACAAGAGAGGGCATTGGTGCTCCGGCGTGGCCTAGCAGAATCTGGTTTGCAGATCTGGTAGAAATGTCTTCTCTTTCACCTTGGTGTCTTCCATTAAGGAAGGACCATCTTCTGCAGGGTCCCTTCCTTCATCCAAATCTCGTTTCTCTGAAGCTGACTGCTAGGAGATTGAACGCTTGATTCTTTCTATTTGTATTGGTGTGAATCCAAAGGTTACTCGTGGAGTAGAGTTAAGATTCCTGGGATTTTGTCTTTTCTCCAGGAGGGTTTGGAGAAAGGTTTATCTGCTAGTACAGTACTCTGAAGGGTCAAATTTCTGCTTTATCCATTTTATTGCACAAGCACCTGGCGGATGTGCCAGATGTTCTTTCTTTTTGTCAGGCCTTGGTTAGAATTCGGCCTGTTTTTAAGTCTACTACTCCACCTTGGAGTCTTAATTTGGTTCTTAGAGTCCTTCAAAAGGCTCCGTTTGAACCTATGTTTTCCTTGGAAATTAAGATGTTATCTTGGAAGGTTTTGTTACTGGTGGCTATTTCTTCAGCTTGAAGAGTTTCGGAGCTTTCAGCCTTACAGTATGAATCGCCTTTTCTTATTTTTCTCTCTGATAAGGTAGTTCTGCGTACTGCCTTGGGTTTTCATATATATATATATATATATATAATCTCTTAGTATTAATCAAGAGATTGTTGTTCCTTCTTTGGGTCCTAATCCTCCTTCTCATAAGGAGCGTTTGTTGCACAACCTGGATGTGGTTCGTGCATTGAAATATAATTTTTAGGTGACTAAGGATTTACGCCAGTCTTCTTTATTTGTTGTCTTTTCTGGGAAGCGTAAGGGTAAGAAAGCTACGGCTACTTCTCTTTTTTTGTTGGTTGAGGAGTGTTATTCGCTTGGCATATGAGACTGCTGGTCAGCAGCCTCCTGAGAGAATCATGGCTCATTCCACGAGGGCTGTTTCATCTTCTTCAGCTTTCAAAAATGGAGTTTCTGTAGATCAGCTTTGCAAGGCTGCAACTTTTACAAATTTCTTCTACAAGATACGATGAGTCCACGGATTTCATCCTTGTGGGATATTATCCTCCTAACAGGAAGTGGCAAAGAGCACCACAGGAGAGCTGTATATATAGCTCCTCCCTTCCCCTCCTCCCCCAGTCATTCTCTTTGCCTGTGTTATACTAGGAAGAGGTAAAGTGAGGTGTTAGTGTTAGTTTCTTCAATCAAGAAGTTTTTTATTTTAAATGGTACCAGTGAGTACTGTTTTTCCTCAGGGGGATTTAGAAGAAGAATTCTGCCCTGAGGTTGATGATCTTAGCAGCTGTAACTAAGATCCATGTTGGTTACCACAGATCTGAAGGTAATACAGGAGACTTCTTCAGTATTGTGACCGATTCATGCTGCCAGCAGCATTGAGGTATGTGCAGCCTTTTATTCTGAGGAGACTTGGTATGTCAGAAAACGGCTGAAAATGTATTCCCTGTTAGGGAAGGGGTAAGCAGTAGACCTATCTTCAAGGGGGGTGTTACTAAAACCTATTCATTTTATTCATTTTATGCTGTTGACATTTTGTATGGGCAAGGTTTATAATGACAGAGGAGGCTATATGCTGCAAGTTTCATTATAAAGACACTGGGAGTTATATTTTGCGTTTGTTGTAGGGTGCAATAATGCACATTATGACCGTAGCTTGTGCTTGAGGGGTAATCATTTCCACATGGCTAGTGTTGTAACCGCTACTTCATGCGGTGGTTTGGGCCTACTCGGTCATCGGTCCTGATGGAGGGGGCTTATTTTCAGCAGGCATTTAGCTCTGGTGGAGCTTTAGCAGAGTTCTTTCCTCTCCGGATTGTTGTCGAGTCTTCTCGAAGTATCCTGGGGCAGGTAAGCGCCACAGCTCTGCTCTGAGGTTATTTTTTGCTGACTTTATTATAAAAGACTAAATACTTTTTTAGCAGTTAATCCTTCCCTTAATACTTAGGGTGCAATCATATTTGGAAACCTTATTTGTGATTGAGTTAATTTTGAAGATTAATTGAAGATTAATAACGGTTTACCGCACTTTTGAAAAAATTGTTCACTTTTTATTTTTTAAAGACACAGTCCACGTTTTTCTGAAAACTGTTTAAAGCATTTAATACAGTGTTTAAACAACTTTTGTTGGTTTACTGGTCTGTTCAGCATGTCTGACATTGAGGAATCTCAGTGTTCTATGTGTTTAGATGCCATTGTGGAACCCCCTCTTACATTGTGTACCTCTTGTTCTGAAAGGGCCTTACATTGTAAAGAGCATATTCTAAGTAAAGATAGTGTGTCTAAGGATGATTCTCAGTCTGAAGAAAATCAGGATATGCCATCCAATTCTCCCTAAGTGTCACAGCCTTTAACGCCCACATAAGCGACGCCAAGTACCTCTAGTGCGTCTAATTACTTTACTCTGCAGGAGATGGCTGCAGTTATGTCAACTACCCTTACAGAGGTTTTATCTAAATTACCAGTGTTACAGGGTAAACACGCAGTAGGTCAGGTATTAATGTGAATACTGAATCCTCTGATGCTTTATTAGCTATTTCTGATGTACCCTCACAGTGTTCTGAGTTGGGGGTCAGGGAATTGCTGTCTGAGGGAGAGATTTCAGACTCAGGGAATGTTACCTCAGACAGATTCGGACACTATGTCCTTTAAATTTAAACTTGAACGCCTCAGTTACTTAGGGAGGTTTTAGTGACTCTGGATGATTGTGACCCTATTGTAATACCACCAGAGAAATTGTGTAAGATGGATAATATCTAGAGGTGCCTACTTACACTGATGTTTTTCCGGTTCCTAAAAGAATTTCGGTAATTATTAAAAAGGAATGGGATAGACCAGGTATACCGTTTTCTCCCCCTCCTAATTTTAAGAAAATGTTTCCTATATCAGATACCATTCGGGACTCTTGGCAAACGGTCCCTAAGGTGGAGGGAGCTATATCTACCCTGGCTAAGCGTACAACTATACCTATTGAAGATAGTTGTGCTTTCAAAGACCCTATGGATAAAAAATTAGAGAAATTATTTATTAATCAGGGCTATCTTTTACAACCTACGGATTGCATTGTTCCAGTAACTACTGCAGCAGCTTTTTGGTTTGAGGCTCTGGAGGTTGAGACCCCATTAGATGATATTTTGGATAGAATTAAGGCTCTCAAGCTAGCTAATTCTTTTATTACTGATGCTGATTTTCAAATTGCTAAATTTGCTGCGAAAAATGCAGGATTTGCTATTTTAGCGTGTAGAGCATTGTGGCTTAGTGTGAATCCAAGGGCTACTCATGGAGTAAGGTTAGGATTCCCAGGATTCTGCCTTTTCTCCAAGAAGGATTGGAGAAAGGGTTATCAGCAAGTTCCTTAAAGGGACAGATTTCTGCTTTGTCAATTTTGTTTCACAAACGCTTGGCAGATGTGCCAGATGTTCAGTCTTTTTGTCAGGCTCTAACTAGAATTAAGCCTGTATTTAGACCAATTACTCCTCCCTGGAGTTTGAATTTGGTTCTTAGAGTTCTTCAAGGGGTTCCGTTTGAACCCATGCATTCCATAGATATTAAATTGTTATCTTGGAAAGTTCTGTTTTTGGTTGCTATTTCTTCTGCTCAAAGAGTTTCTGAGCTTTCAGCGTTGCAGTGTGATTCGCCTTATCTCATTTTTCATTCTGATAAGGTGGTTTTACGAACCAAACCTGATTTTCTTCCTAAGGTTGTTTCAAATAAGAATATTAATCAGGAAATTGTTGTTCCTTCATTGTGTCCTAATCCTTCTTATACGAAGGGAGCGTCTGTTACATAACCTGGATGTGGTCCGTGCCTTAAAGTTCTACTTGCAGGCAACTAAGGATTTCCGTCAATGATCTTCATTATTTATTCTGGAAAGCGTAGGGGTCAGAAAGCTACGGCTACCTCTTTCATTTTGGCTGAGGAGTATCATCCGCCTGGCATATGAGACTGCTGGACAGCAGCCTCCTGAAAGAGTTACGGCTCATTCTACTCGGGCTGTGGCTTCCACATGGGCCTTTAAAAACGATGCATCTGTTGAACAGATTTGTAAGGCTGCGACTTGGTCGTCCCTTCATACTTTTTCAAAATTTTACAAATTTGATTCTTTTGCTTTTGAGGCTATTTTTGGGAGAAAAGTTCTTCAAGCAGTGGTGCCTTCTGTTTAGGTTCCTGTCCTGTCTCTCCCTTTCATCTGTGTCCTGTTGCTTTGGCATTGTATCCCACAAGTAAGGATGAAATCCGTGGACTCATCATATCTTGTAGAAGAAAAGGAAATTTATGCTTACCTGATAAATTGATTTATTCTACGATACGACGAGTCCACGGCCCTCCCTGTCATTTTAAGACAGATTGTTTTATTTTTTCAACTTCAGTCACCTCTGCACCTTTTTAGCTTTTCCTTTCTCTTCCTTAAACCTTCGGTCGAATGACTGGGGGTGGAGGGGAAGGGAGGAGCTATATATATATACAGCTTTGCTGTGGCGCTCTTTGCCACTTCCTGTTAGCAGGAGGATAATATCCCACAAGTAAGGATAAAATCCGTGGACTCGTCGTATCTTAGAAGAAATCAATTTATCAGGTAAGCATAAATTTCCTTTTTATACTTTTGCTTCAGCAGAGGCTTCTTTTGGGAGAAAGGCTCTTCAAGCAGTGGTGCCTTCTGTTTAGGTTAACTGTCTTGTCCCTTTCTTATCATCCGTGTCCTCTAGCTTGGGTATTGGTTCCCAACAGTAATTAAGCTGATCCGTAGACTCACCATGTCATTAGAAAGAAAACATAATTTATTCTTACCTGATGCATTTTATTTATTTCTTGACACGGTGAGTCCACGGCCCGACAGTTTTCTTTTCTATAAATTTCAGGCATCTCTGCACCTTAGATTACTTCCTTTCTCCTTTCCCTTTGGTCGAATGACTCGGGATTGTCGGTAGGGGGAGTGGTATTTAATAGCTTTTGCTGTGGTGCTCTTTGCCTCCTCCTGCTGGTCAGGAGTGATATTCCCAACAGTAATTAAGATGATCCGTGGACTCACTGTGTCAAGAAAGAAATACATTTATCAGGTAAGAATAAATTGTTTTTTAACCCTAATATGGCTAGATTACAAGTGGCGCCGTATTTTTTATTTTTTTTGCATTCCCCATAGAAGTCAATGGAGAAAAAAAAAATGTTGAAAAAAACCTAACACCCATCGTGCAAACAACATAGCATATTCGCATTAGCAATTGTCAAATATTTACAGTAAGTACATAGTTAAAATCTTTATGACTATTGCATAAATATATTTTATCATGTTTTTATCTGCTTAATGGCAAAGGGCTCAAATGCATATATATATATATATATATGTGTGTGTGTACATATATATTAATGTATATATGACTGTAAATATATACTGTATATACACATATAAATACATATATCTACTTATTTTTTTAAAATATATATATATATATATTTTGCAATATTTGTTTTTTTAATAATTTTTATTAGACTGTGTTAATGAGTGTAACTTTACTTTGTAATGTATTTTTGAAGTGTTTTATACAACTTTCATGTTTATGTGAAAAGTTAACCACAGATCTGAGATCACGGTAAGGATTGAAGCTAGCGCAATCGAGATTTTGCTCCATTTGTAATATCAGTGAAATGAAAATGGGTGGCAAAAACACAATTGCGCTAGCGCAAAACCGTTTGCACCTCTTGTAATCTAGCCTTTTTTATCCATTTATACTTGTTGCATTAAACATCACAAACAAAATATATTTTCTTCTGTTGGCCATGACTTTAATTTGCCAAAATAATCAACAATGGTAAAACGCCAATAAATAGAATGCAAGAAAGGTCATCTTTTTTTCTTTTTTTTTGTTATATAGCTTGCATGGTAATCATCAGTATGGGAATCATTGTTTTCGAAGTAAATTGAACATGCGTTTGTTGTTTCCATATTTAGCATCTGCTCATCTTCCAAAATGTTGAAATTTAGGATTGTATACTTATATATAATTTAAAGCAAATTGCTGATGTTACCTATTTCTACTCAAAGGGACATGAAACCCTACATTTCCACAAGAATATTCATAACCTATGGGAAATACTATTCCTGGCCACCAGAAGGAGGCAAAGACATAACTATAAATATCCCTCCCACTTCCCCTACCCTCCAGTAGTTCTTTGCCTCGTATCATGGAGGTAGGCAGAGAGAGGTGCTTTGTAAGGAAAACATGAAGTTTAACATGGATTGGCTCAGTAGAGCCGGGCGGGTTCATATATCCATATAAATCTCAATTGAGTGTTTGTATATATAATACTTGTCAACGCTGGGTCTACCATGCCTCTTTCTAGTCTAACCTATAGCCCCTATCTGATAAGGTGGTGTGTTTCACCTCTAATTACAGACTCATAGGTAAGTTGTCCCCTCTTTCATGGCAACTTGTCTAATAAAGAGGTGGTGTAAGTCTTATCCCTGTGCTAGGATTTGTGTTTTGTTCACATTCCTATCCCTTCTATCGGGCATTATATTGCCATACATAGTCCGGAGTACCAGGGATCCAGCCACGGGCATAGTGCTGGGCCATGGTGTGCTTGTGTAGGACCGTGACAAGCTTTCTCTCAGTTGTTGATAGTAAATGCATGCTCTGCAAATTAATCTCTGTGAACCCTCCGGCACAACTTTGCAATTTCTGCCTAACATATGTCCTGACGTCTTACTCAGGAGGCACAAGCGGTCAGCCCCGGCTAGAGGTGGGCCTTTTAAACGATGACTTTACGATCCGCTTACCGGCGGCTGTGTCGGATGCCCTAAGTGATAGACATGTATCAACAAGGGATGTTGAATATTGTTCTCCAGATCGATAGCGGAGCCCACAACTTATAGTAATGGGCAGCCTTCCGAGGGTGAACCCTTTATTGGCCCTGAAGGAGAACTTCATTCCTCTGACCCTTCTGAGAGAGAGTCAGATGAAGACTCAGAGGAGGGAATGTTTGTGTTTGAAGCAGAGCAGCTCAGGCTCCTGTTGAAAGTGTCCTATCTACCTGGGGGTACAGGTCTCAAGACTGGAATCGGGGTAGGGACCTAGGCCTAGGACCCTGGATGTGTTTCCTGTAACACCATTATTGCTGAGATCATCTCTAAGGAATGGGATAAACCAGGGTAACCTTTTGTCTCTTCTGAGGCATTTAAAAGTTAAAACAGTGTCCCTATAGTGGATAGCACTATAACCACACTAAGAAAGCAGACTGCTATCCTGCTTGCCGACAATTGTTCCTTCACTGATACCTTAGATAGAAGTTTTGAGGGATACCTCAGAGTACTTTTTCTCCAGTCTTACACCCTGTTTAAATCAGCAGTGTCAATAGCTGCAGTCACGGAGGCAGCCAGGTCCTGGTGTTAATCCTTAGCGACTCTGATCTCTGTGGAGACTCCCCTTGAGGAGATCCAGGATCATATCTATTTTGTGGGACTGGCGACTGCCTTCATCAGGGGTACCATCCTAAAAATTATTCACATTAATGCTAAGAACTCTAGCTTTGCAGTTCTGGCTTGATGGGCCTTGTGAATAACTGGGCTGAGTCTAGTCTTTTGTCCTTTCTCTTCATGGTCAAGTCCTAGTTTGGTCTGGGCCTGGACTCCCCTATAGCCGCAGTTATGGGGGGGAAAGGAGAGATGTCTTAGATCAAGATAAGAAATCTAAGTCTAGGAGGAGGAGCTCGGAGGCACCTAAGATTGAGTCCCCTAGGGCAACATGTAAGCCTGCTAGGGGTGGAATAAAGCTAGGCAGCCCAAGACCTTGTCCCAAGACATGTCGGTGTGATCACTCCCGACCTGGCACCAGGTCATGTGGGGGGCAGACTTTCTTTGTTTCAGAAAGAATAGTATCAGTCTGGTCAGGGCCCCTGGGTACTGGACATCATTTACCAGGGATACAGAATGTTTTCTTTCCTAAGATATGGTGAGTCCACGGCTTGAGTAATTACTGTTGGGAATATCCCTCCTGGCCAGCAGGAGGAGGCAAAGAGCACCATAAGTAAACCGCTAAGTATCACTCCCTTACCCACAACCCCCAGTCATTCTCTTTGCCTTCGGTGCATGGAGGAGGTGAAGTTTAGGTATCTGAAGAAGAATTTTGATTTAATCTGCAAGCAAGCTTTGGGGTATAGCCGTATTCCAGGTCATTCATTGCAGTCGGGTAGTGGTGGCTTTAAAGCAGTTAGGAACTTGTAAAGAGGTACTTACTGCGTTTTTCCTAACAATTTCTGCCCTATTTTAGAAAGCTATATTTGGCAACTCTGTTCTTTCTTTTTCAAAGGTCTCTGTGAGGAACAGTGTCCTCCCATACCTTGTAACAGTCTACATGCTGGACAGCGGAGCAGGTAATTGCTTTTTCTTTCAGTTGGGGAGACCATGCACTTAACAAATTAAAAGACACTGCTTTTTTATTGGGACATAGATAATCCTGTTGTATGGGTTACACTGGGGCATGAAGCAGGCACTGTAGCATGTGTGAGACTAACATTTTAACTCTTTTTTAAAAAAGAAAGGGTAAAATGTTTTATTAGGCACATATTTACTTGATACAACAATACAAGTTTAAACAAAGTAAGGCTGAATTTTCTATTTCAGCAGCTTATTCATTTCCCCTTTGATTTAAAATAAAACGATGCAACATTTTAAACTGAGGTTTGAAAAAAACTGTAATTTCTGGTACTCAGTGTACCAGGAAGTAGTGCCACTCTGTTGCAGCAGTAATTTGAGCTCGGCAGTTAGTCACATGACCTGCTTTTTCTCCATTTCTGGGTGATCCGAGGTGTGGGGCTGCCTGAGGGGTATTTTAGAAGTTTATTTGATGTTTATTAAATGTTTTTTCTTTTCTCACATAATTTTAGCTGGTGATCGATCCTAATTTGGGATAAAATTTAAAGTGTATTTTTTCCTTGGCTTATTTTAATTGAATAATAAAATCTTTGAAACTTATCTGTACGTTTATTTACTGTTGCACAACATGTCTGATATGGAGCAAGAGCCTGATCTAATGAAATAATGCTTATTAAGTTTAGATGCACAAATTGCAGCTCATATTCAATTTTGTTCTTCATGTGTAAAGAAAACATTGTAAAATAAAGGTAAAATTTTTTTACCCTAATGTATCTCTGGATGATGCTGTTAAAATAATACCTCCGCTTTCTCCTGCTATGTCCCAAGCCTCAATGGCGTCACATGCAGTGCCCTGCTGTTCCTCTATAACTCCTAGTGGAGTTTATTTTAAAGCATAAATTGCTGCCCAGGTATCTTCAGCAGTATTGCGGCATTAGCTGCCATTCCCAGATTACAGGGAAAACGCAAGAGGAAATCTAGAAATTCAGAAAGTAAGGTGCCTGTCCTCAGTTATGCTTCCCAAGTTGCCCTTTCTCATAAGTCTGATGAGGAAGATACATCGGGACTTTCTGAGGGTGAAATTTCAGATTTGAGACAGTATAATTCCTTCTTCTGAGACTGAGGTAGTATCCTTCAGATTTAAGCTTGAACACCTTTGTGTATTGTTAAAGGAAGTTTTAGCTACTTTAGATGACTCCGATACCCCTGTCGTTGTCACTCATAAGAAATCTAGTAAACTTAATAGTTTCTTTGATGAACTTTCCACTTCAGAGGTTTTTTCTTGTGCTAGACCATACTAGGGAGATTATCACAGGAATGGGAGAAACTAGGGTTGTCTTTTTCCCCTTTTCCCATTTTTAAGAAAATGTTTCCTGTCAGACTCCATTAAAGACCCTTGGTATACTGTACCCAAAGTTGAAGGGGCCATTTCCACTCTGGCTAAGAGAACCACAATTCCTATTGAGGATAGCTGCTTTTTTAAGGATCCGATGGACAAGAAGCTGGAGGCTTATTTGAAAAAGATTTATGTTCATTAAGGTCTCCAATGGCAACCTGCGGTGTGTTTTGCCACCGTGACTAGTGCCGCATCTTATTGGTTCAACGCTGATTCTCCAAGTTGAGACTTCCTTGGATGAAATTAAAGATATGATTAAAGCTCTTAACTTGGCCAATTCCTTTATTGCAGATGCCATTTTACAGGCTGTTAGACTAGGAGCTAAAACTAGCCCGCAGGGTGTTATGGTTGAAATCCTGGTCTGCGGACGTTTCCTCCAAAGTCAAGTTTCTGGCGATTCCTTACAAGGGCAAAACCTTGTTTGGACCCGGTTTTGCAGAAATGATCTCTTATATTACGAGTGGAAAAGGGTCTTTTCTACCTCAAGATAAGAAGAATAGGCCTAAAGGGCGTCCAAGTAATTTCTCTTGCAAGATGTATAGAGTCCATGGATTCATCCAATACTTGTGGGATTTTCTCCTTCCTAACAAGAAGTGGCAAAGAGAGCACCCACAGCAGAGCTGTCTATATAGCTCCTCCCCTAACTCCACCCCCCCAGTCATTCTCTTTGCCGGCTCTAAGCAGTAAGGAAGGGTAAAGAGATGTGGTGACAAAAATGTTAGTTTTTATTTTCCCAAGCAAGAGTTTATTTTAAATGGTACCGGTGTGTACTATTTACTCTCAGGCAGAAAGGAGATGAAGATTTCTGCATGGAGGATGATGATCTTAGCACTTTGTAACTAAGATCCACTGCTGTTCTTACAGAGGCTGAGGAGTACAGGAAACTTCAGTTTGGGGAACGGTTTGCATGCTAAGCTGCATTGAGGTATGTTCAGTCATTTTTTTCTAGACAGACTGATAATTCTAGAAAAGGCTGACAATATCCCCATGAGGGAAGGGTAAGCTGTATTCAGAGACTTAGTGTGGAATTACCAGCTTACATAAAGGGCTAAGTTAATACTGGTTGACACTTATAAGAAAGGCGAACGTTTTTTCATTAAGTTAAACGTTTTTGAGGGACTTCTGGTGGTTTATTTGGGCTTAAGGGTTATTAACCCACATGGCTAGCTTAGAAACACTTGGTGTGTCTCTTTTAGGCCCCACAGACATCGAGTGAGGTGGGAGGGGCCTATTTTTGCGCTTCAGTTGTGCAGTTGTTTTTACAAAGCAAGACATCAAGCTGCTACACCGGAGGGTCCTGCTGTAATTTGAGGGCCTAAAGGAAGTATTTTCCCCACAAAATGTATCCATAACGGCAGGTAGGCGCCACAGCAGAGCTGTGGCAAGGTGCTGATCGTTTTTTTTCCGGTTTTTGACGTTTTGTCAATCCGGTTTTTGCATTAAGGGGTTAATTGTTTATTTTGCTGGTGGGGCAATCTTATTAAAGCTTTAAGAATACACTGTAAAAATTTCGAAAAGTTTACTACTTTTTTACACTGTTTTGCAGAATTTGTGCACTTTTTTTCTCTTAAAGGCACAGTACAGTTTTAAACATGTCTGACATCAAGGAAACTCCTTGTTCAATGTGTTTAGAAGCCATTGTGGAACCCCCTCTTAGAATGTGTCCCACTTGCACTGATATGTCTATACATTTTAAAGAGCATATTGTAGCACTTAAAAATATAGCTCTAGATGATTCTCAGACAGAAAGAAATGAGGTTATGCCATCTAGCTCTCCCCAAGTGTTACACCCAGTAACGCCCGCACAAGTGACGCCAAGTACCTCTAGTGCGTCTACTTCGTTTACCTTACAAGACATGGCCGCAATTATGAATACTACCCTCACAGAGGTTTTATCTAAACTGCCTGGGTTGCAAGGAAAGCGCGATAGCTCTGGGTTAAGAACAAATACTGAGCCTTCTGATGCTTTAGTAGCCATATCCGATATACCCTCGCAATGCTCTGAAGTAGGGGTAAGGGATTTGCTATCTGAGGGAGAGATTTCTGATTCAGGTAAGACGCTCCCTCAGACAGATTCTGATATGACGGCGTTTAAATTTAAGCTAGAACACCTCCGCTTGTTGCTCAGGGAGGTATTAGCGACTCTGGATGATTGTGACCCTATTGTGGTTCCAGAGAAATTGTGTAAAATGGACAAACACCTAGAGGTTCCAGTTTACACTGATGTTTTTCCAGTCCCTAAGAGGATTGCGAACATTGTCACTAGGGAGTGGGATAGACCAGGTATTCCGTTCACTCCCCCTCCTGTTTTTAAGAAAATGTTTCCCATATCGGACACCATGCGGGACTCGTGGCAGACAGTCCCTAAGGTGGAGGAAGCTATTTCTACACTCGCCAAGCGTACAACTATACCTATTGAGGACAGTTGTGCTTTCAAAGATCCTATGGATAAAAAATTAGAGGGTCTCGTAAAGAAAAACATTTTTCAAGGTTTTCTTCTCCAACCTATTGCGTGCATTGTTCCTGTAACCACTGCAGCTGCTTTCTGGTTCGAGGCTCTGGAAGAGGCTCTTCAGACGGAGACCCCATTAGAAGATATTATGGATAGAATTAAGGCTCTTAAGCTGGCTAATTCTTTCATTACAGATGCCGCTTTTCAACTGGCTAAATTAGCGGCAAAGAATTCAGGTTTTGCCATTTTAGCGCGCAGAGCGTTATGGCTTAAGTCCTGGTAAGCGGATGTGTCGTCAAAATCTAAACTTTTGAACATCCCTTTCAAAGGAAAGACCCTCTTCGGGGCTGAACTGAGGGAGATTATTTCAGACATCACTGGAGGGAAAGGCCATGCCCTCCCTCAGGATAAATCAAATAAAATAAGGACCAAACAAAATAATTTTCGTTTCTTTTGAAACTTCAAGGGTGGTCCCGCTTCCTCTTCCCCTGCTGCAACGCAAGAGGGAAACTTTGCTCAATCCAAGTCAGTCTGGAAACCTAACCAGGCTTGGAACAAGAGTAAACAGGCCAAGAAGCCTGCAGCTGCCTCCAAGACAGCATGAAGGGGATAGCCCCCGATCCCGGACCGGATCTAGTAGGAGGGCAGACTCTCTCTTCGCTCAGGCTTGGGCAAGAGATGTTCACGATTCCTGGGCTTTAGAAATTGTTTCCCAGGGATATCTTCTGGACTTCAAAGATTCCCCCCCAAGGGGGAGATTTCACATTTCTCAATTGTCTGCAAACCAGACAAAGAGAGAGGCGTTCTTACGCTGTGTAGAAGACCTACATACCATGGGAGTCATTCACCCAGTTCCAAAAGCGGAACAGGGGCTAGGGTTTTACTCAAACCTGTTTGTGGTTCCCAAAAAAGAAGGAACTTTCAGACCAATCTTGGATCTCAAGCTCTTAAACAAATTCCTCAGAGTCCCATCTTTCAAGATGGAGACTATTCGGACTATTCTGCCACTGATCCAGGAAGGTCAATATATGACCACCGTGTACTTAAAGGATGCATATCTGCACATCCCTATTCACAGAGATCATCACCAATTTCTCAGGTTCGCCTTTCTGGACAGGCATTACCAGTTTGTGGCCCTTCCCTTCGGGTTGGCCACGGCTCCCAGAATTTTGACAAAGGTGCTAGGGTCCCTTCTGGTTCTAAGACCGCGGGGCATAGCAGTAGCGCCTTATCTAGACGACATCTTAATTCAAGCGTCGACTTTCCAACTAGCCAAGTCTCACACGGACATCGTGTTGGCTTTTCTGAGATCTCATGGGTGGAAGGTGAACATAAAAAAAGAGTTCTCTTTTCCTTCCTAGGGACTCTGATAGACTAGGTAGAAATGAAAATATTTCTGACGGAGGTCAGGAAATCAAAACATGTAACCACCTGCCGAGCTCTTCACTCCATTCCTCGGCCGTCAGTAGCTCAGTGTATGGAGGTAATCGGACTAATGGTAGCGGCAATGGACAGTTCCATTTGCTCGTCTACACCTCAGTCCACTGCAACTGTGCATGCTCGAACAGTGGAATGGGAATGGGGATTATGCAGATTTATCTCCTCTGATACATCTGGATCAGGAGACCAGAGATTTTCTTCTCTGGTGGTTGTCACAGGTTCACCTGTCCCGGGGGAATGTGTTTCCGCAGGCCAGAGTGGGTCATAGTAACGACAGATGCCAGCCTACTGGGCTGGGTGCAGTCTGGAACTCCCTGGAAGCACAGGGTCTATGGACTCAGGAGGAGGCTGTCCTCCCGATTAAATATTCTAGAACTGAGAGCGATATTCAATGCGCTTCAGGCGTGGCCTCAACTGGCTGCAGCCAAATTCATCAGATTTCAGTCGGACAACATCACGACTGTAGCTTATATCAATCATCAAGGAGGAACACAGAGTTCTCTAGCGATGATAGAGGTGACCAAAATAATCCGATGGGCAGAGACTCTTGCCATCTTTCAGCAATCCATATCCCAGGGGTAGAGAACTGGGAGACGGATTTCCTAAGTCGTCAGACTTTTCATCCGGGGGAGTGGGAGCTCCATCCGGAAGTATTTGCCCAACTGGTTCAGCTATGGGGCACACCAGAATTAGATCTGATGGCGTCTCATCAGAACGCCAAGCTTCCTTGTTACGGATCCAGGTCAAGGGATCCCCAGGCAGTACTGATAGATGCTCTAGCTGTGCCCTGGTCCTTCAACCTGGCCTATGTGTTTCCACCATTTCCTCTCCTTCCTCATCTGATTGCCAGAATCAAGCAGGAGAGATCTTCGGTGATTTTGATAGCACCTGCGTGGCCACGCAGGACTTGGTATGCAGATCTGGTGGACATGTCATCCGTTCCACCGTGGACTCTGCCGATGAGGCAGGACCTTCTAATTCAGGGTCCATTCAAGCATCCAAATCTTATTTCTCTGCGGCTGACTGCTTGGAGATTGAACGCCTGATTTTATCAAAGCGTGGTTTCTCTGAGTCGGTCATTGATACCTTGATTCAGGCTAGAAAGCCTGTCACCAGAAAAATCTATCATAAGATATGGCGTAAATATCTTTATTGGTGTGAATCCAAGGGTTACTCATGGAGTAAGATTAGGATTCCTTGGATATTGTCTTTTCTCCAAGAAGGATTGGAGAAGGGATTATCAGCTAGTTCCTTAAAGGGACAGATATCTGCTTTGTCTATTCTTTTACACAAGCGTCTGGCAGATGTTCCAGACGTTCAAGCGTTTAGTCAGGCTTTAGTTAGAATCAAGCCTGTGTTTAAACCTGTTGCTCCGCCATGGAGTTTAAATTTAGTTCTTAAAGTTCTTCATGGGGTTCAATTTGAACCTATGCATTCCATAGATATTAAGCTTCTATCTTGGAAAGTTCTGTTTTTAGTAGCTATCTCTTCGGCTCGAAGAGTTTTCTGAATTATCTGCTTTACAGTGTGACTCTTATCTTGTTTTCCATGCGGAAAAAGGTGGTTTTGCGTACCAAACCTGGATTCCTTCCTAAGGTTGTTTCTAATAGGAATATCAATCAGGAAATTGTTGTTCCTTCTCTGTGTCCTAATCCTTCTTCCAAGAAGGAACGTCTGTTGCACAACCTAGATGTGGTTCGTGCTTTAAAGTTCTACTTACAAGCAACTAAAGATTTCCGTCAAACATCTTAATTGTTTGTTGTCTATTCTGGAAAGCGGAGAGGTCAAAAGGCTACGGCAGCCTCTCTTTCTTTTTGGCTGAAAAGCATCATCCGTTTGGCTTATGAGACTGTTGGCCAGCAGCCTCCTGAAAGGATTACTGCTCACTCTACTAGAGCAGTGGCTTCCACATGGGCTTTTCAAAATGAGGCTTCTGTTGAACAGATTTGTAAGGCGGCGACTTGGTCTTCGCTTCATACTTTTTCCAAATTTTCCAAATTTGATACTTTTGCTTCTTCGGGGGCTATTTTTGGGAGAAAGGTTCTACAAGCAGTGGTGCCTTCAGTTTAGGTACCTGTCTTGTCCCTCCCTTCATCCGTGTCCTAAAGCTTTGGTATCCCACAAGTATTGGATGAATCCGTGGGCTCGATACATCTTGCAAGAGAAAACAAAATTTATGCTTACCTGATAAATTTTCTTTCTCTTAAGATGTATCGAGTCCACGACCCGCCCTGTCTATTTGACAGGTAGTATATTTTATTAAAAAAACTTCAGTCACCTCTGCACCCTATAGTTTCTCCTTTTTCTTCCTAACCTTCGGTCGAATGACTGGGGGGTGGAGTTAGGGGAGGAGCTATATAGATAGCTCTGCTGTGGGTGCTCTCTTTTGCCACTTCCTGTTGGGAAGGAGAATATCCCACAAGTATTGGATGAATCTGTGGACTAGATACATCGCAAGAGAGAGAAATTTATCAGGTAAGCATAAATTTTGTTTTTTGTTCCTTAACTTGAGAGGAAAGCCTTCCCCTTCTTCTTCCAAGCAGGAACAATCCAAGACTTGGAAAAACAAATCCGTCTTGGAACAAGGGGAAACGATCAAAGAAACCTGCAGCTGATTCCAAATCAGCATGAAGGGTTTGCCCCGACCCCTGGACTGTGGACATAGTATCCCAGGGTTACAAGTTGGAATTCAAGACTTTTCTTCCCAGAGGGAGATTCCATCTCTCAAGATTATCTGCAGACCAGATAAAGAGAGAGGCGTTCTTAAAATGTATACAACATCTTTCCTCCCTGGGAGTGATAGTTCCAGTGCAGGAACAGGGTCCCGGGTTCTACTCCAACCTATTTGTGGTTCCCAAAAAAGAGGGAACTTTCCGTCCCGTTCTAGACTTGAAGTGTCTAAAAAAGTTTCTCAAAGTTCCATACTTCAAGATGGAGACTATACGCTCCATTCTTTCTTTAGTACAAGAGGGTCAGTTCATGACAACCATAGACCTAAAGGATGCGTATCTTCATGTTCCTATTCACAGGGACCATCACAGATTCCTGAGATTTGCCTTTCTGGACAAACATTTCCAGTTTGTGCTATTCCATTTGGTCTAGCCACATCTCCCAGAATTTTTTTTTTTTTAAAGGTTCCGGGGGCTCTTTTGGCAGTGATCTGTTTTGTGGAATTGCTGTGGCACCCTACCTGGACGACATATTGGTTCAGGTGCCTTCTTTTCAACAAGCAACATCTCACACACAGATGTTGTTGTTGGTTTTTTGTTCCCACGGATGGAATGTGAATCTGGAAAGAAGCTCCCTTTCCCCTGCTACAAGAGTAGTGTTCTTAGGGACCATAATAGATTCTCTATTGATGCAGATTTTTCTGACAGAGGTCAGGAAAAACAAAATCATTTCCTCTCTCTTCAGAATACTGCTTATCCTTCAGTGGCTCAATGTATGGAGGTAATCGGTCTGATGGTGGCTTTCATGGACATCATTCCTTTTGCTCGATTCCAGTTGTGCATGTTCAGACAATGGAATGGCGACCATGTGGATCTATCTCAGAGAATAGTTAGATCAGTCGTCAAAGGACTCCCTCCTGTGGTGGATTTTTTACGGCACATGTTTTCGGAGACCTTCCTGGTGATCGTGACCATGGACGCCAGCCCCCTGGGCTGGGGAGGAGTCTGAAACTCGTTAAAAGCTCAGGGCCTTTGGACTCGGGAGGAGTCTGCTCTTCCCATCAACATATTGGAGTTGAGAGCCATTTACATTGCTCTATTGGCTTGGCCTCATTTGTCCTCAGCCCAGTTTAGACAACATAACCTCTGTGGCTTACATTAATCGCCAGGGAGGAACTTGTAGTTCCTTAGCCATGAAGGAGATTACTCGGATTCTTCAGTGGGGAGAGACCCACAATCGCTGTCTATCTGCCATCCACATTCCAGGAATAGACAACTGGGAAGCGGATTTTCGGACTTTTCATCCCGGGGAGTGGGAACCCCATCCGGAGGTGTTTTCCAGCTTAGCCCTCAAATGGGGGTTCCGGACTTAGATCTGATGGTGTCCCGTCAGAACGCCAAGCTTCAAAGGTACGGTTCAAGGTCAAGAGAGACGCAGGGCGTTCTGATAGATGCTCTGGCAGTTCCTTGGGTTTTCAGGTTGGCATAGCAGTTTCCTCCGTTTGCTCTCCTTCCACGAGTCATTGCTCGTATCAAACAGGAGAGGGTGTCGGTGATTCTAATAGCCCCTGTGTGGCCTCGCAGGATCTGGTTTGCAGACCTAGTGGAGATGTAATTTCTCCCACCTTGGAGACTACCTCCCGATTCAGGGTCCCTTCCTTCATCCAAATCTTGTTTCTCTGAAGCTGTCTGCTTGGAGATTGAATGCTTATTTCTGTCTAAGTGTGTTTTTTCTGAGTTGGTCATTGAGACCATGATTCAGGCTCGCAAGCCTGTTACTAGAAAGATTTACCATAAGATATGGCGTAATTATCTTTATTGGTGGGCAACTCTTGGAGTAGAATTATAATTCCTAGAATTTTATCTTTTCTTCAGGAAGGGCTGGAGAAGGGATTGTCAGTCAGTACCCTGAAGGGTCAGATTTCTGCTTTTTCAGTTTTACTACATAAACGTTTGGCGGATGTGCCAGATGTGCAATCTTTTTGTCAGGCCTTAGTCAAAATCAGGCCCGTCTTTAAAGTATGTTGCTCCTCCTTGGAGCCTTAACCTTGTTCTTAAAGTTTTACAGCTTGCTCCGTTTGAGCCGTTGCATTCCATAGACATTAAGTTGCTATATTCGAAGGTTTTGTTTCTTGTTGCTATCTCTTTTGCTCAAAGTGTCTCGGAACTCTCAGCTCTGCAGCGTGATTCCCCTTATCTTATTTTTCATGCCGATATGGCGGTTCTTTGTACTAAGTTAGGTTACCTTCCTAAGGTTGTTTCTAATAGAAATATCAATCAGGAAATTGTTGTTCCCTCTCTGTGTCCTAATCCTCCTCCTTCCAAAGAACGTTTGTTACACAATTTGGATGTTGTACGTGCTCTTCAATTCTACTTAAAGGTGACTAAGGATTTTCTAAAAGGAGAAAGAATAAGAGAAGTATAACCTGGCACACTTAAGTGCTGTGTGTGGATGGGTGATTAAAACATAACTTTTAATAATTGAGTGGAAAATAAAAATGGACTAAGCCATCAATAAAAAGTACTTAGAGAAAAAAAAGGGTTAAAGTACTTAAAAAGTGTCAACAATAGACACACTAGCTCCTCTTATCGATACAGCAGTCAGTCTGTATCGAAAGAGACTAACAATAGTATTAAATAACAATAATACCCCTCACATAGACTAGCAGTGAACTGTCTAACAGTATTTAGAGTAGCTGATAGCAAAGGTCTTAACGGAAACTCAGCAATATAAATAGAGCCTAAAGGGGTTCTTAAAACAATTATGCTCCGTAAAACCGGTAACTATATTAAGCTAATATCAAAAGCAAGTCTATGTGGATATTGCCTTAAAGACTAAGGATTTTTGACCATTCCTCTGCCCTCTTTGTCTGTTTCTTTATTCATGAAGTATAAGATACTTTATGCAGAAAGTGCCATTTATTACGTTTTCACCTCTTAGCCAATAGCCGCGCGGTAAATCCGGTTTGGCGCCATTGGGAGCATTTGCGCTTTCTGTTGAAAGAGGTGCTTGCTACGTTACAGGTTCCGGAACCAAAACTACCGGAGGAACCTTTGATCCCTAAGCTATATAGGGTCTACAAGAACAGGGCGGTGCCTCAGACTTTACCGGTCCCCGTTAAGATGGCTAATATTAAGAACGAATGGAAGAAACTTGGCTCGTCCTTTTCTCCCTCTACTTCTTTTATAAAACTTTTCCCCATTCCGGACTCTTAGCTTGAGCTGTGGGGCGCCATCTCTAAGGTGGATGGTGCTATCTTCACGCTCGCTAAGCGCACAACTATTCTGCTCTTCGTTCAAGGACACCATAGATAAAAAAAAAAAATGTAATCCATGTTGAGAAAGGTGTTTCAGCTCACAGGGTTATTTTTTAAACCGGCAGCAGCGGTCGCTGTGGTGGCTGGAGCTGCTTACCTACTAGTGTGATGCTCTGTCAGCTATGGTCGAGGTGGAGACTCCCCTCGAGGAGATATAGGAACGAATTAAGGCCTTAAGGGTAGCTAATTCATTCGTCTGCGATGCAAATATGCAGATTATTCGCCTGAATGCCAAGATATCAGGTTCTTATGTTCTAGCCTGTAGGGCTCTGTGGTTAAAGTCGTGGTATGCTGACATGACTTCAAAGTCTAGATTACTATCTCTCCCGTTTCAGGGGAAAGTTCCTTTTGGTCCAGGCCTGGACTCTGTTATATCCACGGTCATGGGAAGCAAGGGTGCTTTCCTACCGCAGGATAAGAAGAATAAGTCTACTTTTCTTCCGTTTTCGTTCGGACAAGTCCCAACGCCAGCAGCCTGCTGCAAAATCCGAGCAGTCCAAGGGATCTTGGAAACCAGCTCAATCTTGGAACAAAGCCAAACAGAGCAAGAAGCCTGCCGAGACAAATCGGCATGAAGGGGCGGCCCCCGATCAGTCTACGTATCGCGTAGGGGGCAGACTATCTCTTTTTGCTGAGACTTGGATGAGAGAGACGTTCAGGACCCTTGGGTTTTGGAGGTCATCGTCCAGGGTTAGAAAGAATGGGGGATTAAAAATAGTAAAATAGTGTATATGGTGTAAATCCACTAAACAACCAAACTATACCAATAAAACCCAGGAAAATTGGCAAATATGAAAATAAAAAAATAGAAACACAGTAAGTAAGGTTGTGCCTAAACTATTACCTAAAACAGTCTTAAAATGGATAACACAAAACTTGATGTATTTAAATGAAGTGTTTGTACAAAATGTAGAGTACAAATATTCTTTACTGGTTAAAAAGAAAAGTGCAACAAATTCACATGAAATATTTGCAACATAAACAATTGACTTAAAATCAGCTAATCACAGTAGTGACTGAAATACTTAAAATATACTAAAACATCTTGATATAGTGTACAATTAACCTCACTATATGTCTGGCCAGTCAGGGGCACTTAACCTAAGCTCTGAATCATAAAATCAAATGGCTCAATAACTATTATCTTCGTTTCATTAATTAAACCAAAATGAGATATCAAAACTCAAAAACTAAAATACTTAATGGACCTTAAAAATTCTAACAAGTCCTTAGTAATGCCAGTACTAATAGATGCCCGGGACTATAGTATCAAAGCCACAGAGGTGTCCGTTTATGATATTTATTGTAGAACAGATGAAAGTATTCTTAAGGAAAAGTTTGATTTCTCATTTTGGTTTAATAAATTAAGCAAAGACAATAGTTATTGAGCCATTTGGTTTTATGATTCAGAGTTTAGGTTAAGTGCCCCTGACTGGCCAGACATATAGTGAGGTTAATTCACTCTGTATTCTATATTATATAGTGAGGAATTATTATATAGTGTATATATAGCACACTATATTAAAATTCAGCTTACTTTTTTAATTATGTACTATTATGTATATGCACTTTGTTATATGTGAGTTTTTAAGTACGTAGATCTCTAATATATGTTTAATCGATTGCTTCTAGTTTATATGTATGATTTATTGGATAGCTGAAGCACACTATACCAAGATTTTTTAGTACATTTTAAGTATTTTCAGTCACTACTGTGATTAGCTGATTTTGAGTCTATTTTTTATGTTGCAAATATTTCATGTTGTGAATTTGTTACATGTTTCTTTTTAACCAGTAAAGAATATTTTTACTCTACATTTTGTAGAAACACTTCATTTAAATACATTCGGTTTTGTGTTATCCTTTTTAAGACTCTACTATCTATTTTAGGTAATAGTTTAGGCTCAACCTTACTTACTGTGTTTCCATCGCCCAGGGTTACAGGCTAGGATTCAAGACTCATCCGCCCAGGGGCAGATTCCTTCTGTCAAACCTATCATCAAGACTAGAGAAGAGAGACCTTTCTAGAGTGCATGAGGGGTCTCTCCTCTCTCGGGGTAATCGTACCAGTACCTCTGGCAAAAAGAGGTCTGGGGTATTATTCAATCCTTTTCGTGGTCCCAAAGAAGGAGGGCACGTTTCTTTCATGTAATTGGCAAGAGTCCATGAACTAGTGACGTATGGGATATACATTCCTACCAGGAGGGGCAAAGTTTCCCAAACCTCAAAATGCCTATAAATACACCCCCACCACACCCACAATTAAATTTTTACAAACTTTGCCTCCTATGGAGGTGGTGAAGTAAGTTTGTGCTAGATTTCTACGTTGACATGCGCTTCTCAGCGTGCTGAAGCCCGGTTCCTCTCAGAGTGCAGTGAATGACAGAGGGATGTGAAGGGAGTATTACCTATTGAATACAATGGTCATCCTAACGGGGATCTATTTCATAGGTTCTCTGTTATCGGTCGTAGAGATTCATCTCCTACCTCCCTTTTCAGATCGACGATATACTCTTATATACCATTACCTCTACTGATTCTCGTTTCAGTACTGGTTTGGCTATCTACTTTATGTAGATGAGTGTATTTTAGTAAGTATGTTTTCCTTTTATTTAAGACACTCTCAGCTATGGTTTGGCACTTTATATGTAAAGTTCTAAATATAATTTTTGTAATTATATTTGCTATGATTCAGGTTAATCAGTATATTTCCTTCTTACAGACTGTCAGTTTCATTTTTTGGGAAATGCATTTATAAATATATATATAATATTAAAAAAAATAAAAAAAGAGAAAAGATTTTTCTTACCTGAAATTTTTTCAAATTGACTTTGTTTTCTAAATTGCGGGCTGTTAGGCTCGCGGGAGCGCAAAATGCTATAATTTATTACGTAATTCTTGGCGCGAGAATTACGTTTGTTGACGCAATTTCGTCATTTCCGGTGTCTTAGTTGTCGCCGAGAGTTTTCACGTGGTTGCGTCATCTATGACGCTCGTGTTTGTTGCAGACGTTCTTGGCGCCAAAAAATATTTTGTCAGTTGTGCGTCATACTTGTCGCCAGATTTTTGACATTATTTAAGTCCTTATTTCATTTTGCTTCTGGTTTCCAGAGGCTTATTTTGTTTGCATTTTTTCCCATTCCTGAAACTGTCATATAGGGAAATTGATAATTTTGCTTTATATGTTATTTTTTCTATTACATATTGCAAGATGTCTCAAGCTGACCCTGTATCAGAATCTACTACTGGAAACCTGCTGCATGATGTCGGTTCTACCAAAGCTAAGTGCATTTGTTGTAAACTTGTGGTAACTGTTCCTCCGGCTGTAGTTTGTGCTAGTTGTCATGATGAACTTTCAAAAGCAGACAATATTTCCATTAGTTGTTGTTCCTTCAACATCTAATGTTCAGGATATTCCTGTTAATGTGAGAGAATTTGTTTCTAATTCCATTCAGAAGGCTTTGTCTGTCATACCACCTTCTAATAAATGTAAAAGGTCTTTTAAAACTTCTCATAAATTTGATGAATTTTTAAATGACCAACAGCATTCTGATTTATCTATCTCTGATGAGGATCTATCTGGTTCAGAAGATTCTACCTCAGATATTGACACTGACATATCCTGATTATTTAAAATGGAGTATATTCGTTCCTTATTAAAAGAGGTGTTGATTGCATTAAATATAGAGGAGACTAGTCCTCTTGATATTAAAACCAGTAAACGTTTAAATTCGTTTTTTTAACCTCATGTAGTTATTCCAGAGGTTTTTCCAGTTCCTGATGATATTTCAGATGTAATTTCTAGGGAATGGAATAGACTGGGTACTTCTTTTACTCCTTCAAGGTTTAAGAAACACTGTATCCTTTGCCAATAAACGTACTTCTATTCCTACAGCAGATAGTACTTCTTTTAAAGATCCTTTATATAGGAAACTTGAATCTTTTCTAAGGAAGGCTTATTTATGTTCAGGTCATCTTCTTAGGCCTGCTATTTCTTTGGCTGATGTTGCTGCTGCTTCAACCTTTTGGTTGGAAACTTTAGCTCAAGTACCAGATCATAATGTGTATAGCATTGTTAAGTTAATTCAACATGCTAATAATTTCATTTGTGATGCCATTTTTTATATCATTAGAATTGATGTAAGATATGTCTTTAGCTATATTAGCTAGAAGAGCTTTATGGCTTGAATCTTGGAATGCTGATATGACTTCTAAATCAATGTTGCTATCTCTCTCTTTCCAAGGTAATAAATTATTTGGTTCTCAGTTGGATTCTATTATTTCAACTGTCACTGGGGGGAAGGGAGCTTTTTTGCCTCAGGATAAAAAATCTAAGTGTAAATTTAGGGCTGCTAACAGTTTTCGTTCCTTTCGTCAACATAAGGAACAGAAATCTGATCCTTCCCCTAAGGGAACGGTTTCCAATTGGAAGCCTTCTCCAGTCTGGAATAAATCCAAGCCATTTAAAAAATAAAAATCAGCCCCCAAGTCCGGATGAAGGTGCGGCCCGCATTCCAGCGCATCTGGTAGGGGGCAGACTAAGATTTTACAAGGATGTTTGGATCAATTCAATCCAAAATCTTTGGATTCAGAACATTATTTCTCAAGGGTACAGAATAGGTTTCAAAGTAAGACCGCCTGTGAGAAATTTTTTTCTCTCACGCATTCCAGTGAACCCAGAAAAGGCTCAGGCTTTCCTGAAGTGTGTTTCAGACCTAGAGGTATCTGGGGTAATTGTGCCAGTTCCTTTTTTCAGGAACGGGGTCTGGGGTTTTATTCAAATCTTTTCATTGTTCCAAAGAAGGAGAATTCTTTCAGATCAGTTCTGGATCTAAAAATTTTGAATTGTTATGTAAGAATGCCAACATTCAAGATGGTGACTATAAGGACTATTCTGCCTTTTGTTCAGCAAGGGCATTATATGTCCACAATAGACTTACAGGATGCATATCTTCATATTCCGATTCATCCAGATCACTATCAGTTCCTGAGATTCTCTTTTCTAGACAAGCATTACCAATTTGTTGCTCTTCCTTTTGGCCTAGCAACAGCTCCAATGATCTTTTCAAAGGTTCTCGGTGCCCTACTCCCTGTAATCAGAGAGCGGGGTATTGTGGTGTTTCCTTATTTGGACGATATCTTGGTACTTGCTCAGTCTTTACATTCTGCAGAATCTCACACGAATCAACTAGTGTTGTTTCTTCAAAGACATGGTTGGAGGATCAATTTACCAAAAAGTTCCTTGATTCCTCATACAAGGGTAACCTTTTTAGGATTCCAAATAGATTCAGTATCCATGACTTTGTCTCTAACAGACAAAAGACGTCTGAAATTGATTTCAGCTTGACGAAACCTTCAGTTTCAATCATTCCCTTCAGTAGCTATGTGCATGGAGGTTTTAGGTCTCATGACTGCAGCATCGGACGCGATCCCCTTTGCTCGTTTTCACATGAGACCTCTTCAGCTTTGTATGTTGAGCCAATGGTGCAGGGATTATACAAAGAAATCACAATTAATATCCTTAAATCCCAATGTTCTACTATATCTGACTTGGTGGTTAGATCACCATCGTTTAGTTCAAGGGGCTTCTTTTGTTCGTCCAGCTTGGACTGTGATCACAACAGATGCGAGTCTTTCAGGTTGGGGAGCTGTCTGGGGATCTCTGACAGTGCAGGGGGTTTGGAAGTCTCAAGAGGCGAGATTACCAATCAATATTTTGGAACTCCGTGCGATTCTCAAAGCTCTTCAGTTTTGGCCTCTTCTGAAGAAAGAACCGTTTATTTGTTTTCAAACAGACAATGTCACAACCGTGGCATATGTCAATCATCAAGGTGGGACTCAGTCCTCAAGCTATGAAAGAAGTATCTTGGATACTTGCATGGGCAGAATCCAGCTCCTGTCTAATTTCTGCGGGCCATATCCCAGTTATAGACAATTGGGAAGCGGATTATCACAGTCGCCAGACTTTACATCCGGGAGAGTGGTCTCTTCACACAGATGTGTTTTTTTCAGATTGTTCAGATGTGGGGGTTCCCAGAAATAGATCTGATGGCTTCTCATCTAAACCGGAAACTTCCCAGGTATCTGTCCAGGTCCAGGGATCCTCAGGCGGAAGCAGTGGATGCGTTGACACTTCCTTGGAGTTTTCAACCTGCTTATATCTTTCCACCTCTAGTTCTTCTTCCAAGAGTGATTTCCAAAATCATAATGAAGCGTTCATTTGTACTGCTGGTGGCTCCAGCATGGCCTCACAGGTTTTGGTATGCGGATCTTGTTCGGATGTCCAGTTGCCAACCTTGGCCACTTCCGTTAATGCCAGACCTTCTATCTCAAGGCCCATTTTTCCATCAGGATCTCAAATCATTAAATTTGAAGGTATGGAGATTGAACGCTTAGTGCTTAGTCATAGAGGTTTCTCTGACTCAGTGATTAATACTATGTTGCAGGCTCGTAAATCTGTACCTAGAAAGATTTATTACAGAGTTTGGAAGACTTACATTTCATGGTGTTCTTCTCATAAATTCTCTTGGCATTCTTTTAGAATTCCTAGAATTTTACAGTTTCTTCAGGATGGTTTAGATAAGGGTTTGTCTGCAAGTTCCTTGAAAGGACAAATCTCTGCTCGTTGTGTTCCACAGAAAAATTGCTAATCTTCCTGATATTCATTGTTTTGTACAGGCTTTGGTTCATATCAAGCCTGTCATTAAGTCAATCTCTCCTCCTTGGAGTCTTAATTTGGTTTTGAGGGCTTTACAGGCTCCTCCGTTTGAGCCTATGCATTCTCTTGACATTAAATTACTTTCTTGGAAAGTATTGTTCCTTTTGGCCATTTCTTCTGCTAGAAGAGTTTCTGAATTATCTGCTCTTTCTTGTGAGTCTCCTTTTCTGATTTTTCATCAGGATAAGGCGGTTTTGCGGACTTTATTTAAATTTTTACCTAAAGTTGTGAATTCCAACAACATTAGTAGAGAAATTGTTGTCCCTTCATTGTGTCCTAATCCAAAGAATTCTCTGGAGAGATCTTTACATTCTTTGGATGTGGTTAGAGCTTTGAAATATTATGTTGAAGTCGAAAGACTTCTAGTCTATTTTTTATCTTTTCTGGTTCTAGGAAAGGTCAGAAGGCTTCTGCCATTTCTTTGGCATCTTGGTTAAAGCTTTTAATTCGTCATGCTTATTTGGAGTCGGGTAAATCCCCGCCTCAGTGGATTACAGCTCATTCTACTAGGTCAGTTTCTACTTCCTTTGCTTTTAAGAATGAAGCTTCTGTTGATCAGATTTGCAAAGCAGCAACTTGGTCTTCTTTGCATACTTTTACTAAATTCTACCATTTTGATGTTTTCTCTTCTTCTGAAGCAGTTTTCTCCAACATAGGTGTGTCCGGTCCACGGCGTCATCCTTACTTGTGGGATATTCTCTTCCCCAACAGGAAATGGCAAAGAGCCCAGCAAAGCTGGTCACATGATCCCTCCTAGGCTCCGCCTACCCCAGTCATTCTCTTTGCCGTTGTACAGGCAACATCTCCACGGAGATGGCTTAGAGTTTTTTAGTGTTTAACTGTAGTTTTTCATTATTCAATCAAGAGTTTGTTATTTTCAAATAGTGCTGGTACGTACTATTTACTCAGAAACAGAAAAGAGATGAAGAATTCTGTTTGTATGAGGAAAATGATTTTAGCAACCGTAACTAAAATCCATGGCTGTTCCACACAGGACTGTTGAGAGCAATTAACTTCAGTTGGGGGAACAGTTTGCAGTCCCTTGCTGCTTGAGGTATGACACATTCTAACAAGACGATGTAATGCTGGAAGCTGTCATTTTCCCTATGGGATCCGGTAAGCCATGTTTATTACGATTGTAAATAAGGGCTTCACAAGGGCTTATTTAAACTGTAGACTTTTTCTGGGCTAAATCGATTGATTATTAACACATATTTAGCCTTGAGGAATCATTTTATCTGGGTATTTTGATATAATAATATCGGCAGGCACTGTTTTAGACACCTTATTCTTTAGGGGCTTTCCCAAAGCATAGGCAGAGTCTCATTTTCGCGCCGGTATGGCGCACTTGTTTTTGAACAGCATGGCATGCAGCTGCATGTGTGTGGAGCTCTGATACATAGAAAGGTCTTTCTGAAGGCATCATTTGGTATCGTATTCCCCTTTGGGCTTGGTTGGGTCTCAGCAAAGCAGATTCCAGGGACTGTAAAGGGGTTAAATATAAAAACGGCTCCGGTTCCGTTATTTTAAGGGTTAAAGCTTCCAAATTTGGTGTGCAATACTTTTAAGGCTTTAAGACACTGTGGTGAAATTTTGGTGAATTTTGAACAATTCCTTCATACTTTTTCGCAATTGCAGTAATAAAGTGTGTTTAGTTTAAAATTTAAAGTGACAGTAACGGTTTTATTTTAAAACGTTTTTTGTGCTTTGTTATCAAGTTTATGCCTGTTTAACATGTCTGAACTACCAGATAGATTGTGTTCTGACTGTGGGGAAACCAAGGTTCCTTCTCATTTAACTATATGTATTTTATGTCATAAAAAAATTTAGTAAAAATGATGCCCAAGATGATTCCTCAAGTGAGGGGAGTAAGCATGGTACTGCATCATCCCCTCCTTCGTCTACACCAGTCTTGCCCATACAGGAGGCCCCTAGTACATCTAGTGCGCCAATACTCCTTACTATGCAACATTTAACGGCTGTAATGGATAATTCTATCAAAAACATTTTAGCCAATATGCCCACTTATCAGTGAAAGCGCGACTGCTCTGTTTTAGAAAATTCTGTAGAGCATGAGAACGCTGATGATATGGTTTCTGAAGGGCCCCTACACCAGTCTGAGGGGGCCAGGGAGGTTTTGTCTGAGGGAGAAATTTCAGATTCAGGAAACATTTCTCAACAAGCTGAACCTGATGTGATTACTTTTAAATTTAAGTTGGAACATCTCCGCGCTCTGCTTAAGGAGGTGTTATCCAATTTGGATGATTGTGAATCTGGTCATTCCAGAACCACTATGTAAAATGGAAAAGTTCTTAGAGGCCCCGGGGCCCCCCGAAGCTTTTCCTATATCCAAGCGGGTGGCGTACATTGTTAGTACAGAATGGGACAGGCCCGGTATACCTTTAGTACCTCCCCCCATATTTATAAAATTGTTTTCCTATAGTCGACACCAGAAAGGACTGATGGCAGACAGTCCCCAAGGTTGAGGGGGCGGTTTCTACTCTACACAAGCGCGCCACTATACCCATAGAAGATAGTTGTGCTTTCCAAGATCCTATGGATAAAAAATTAGAAGGTCTGCTAAAGATGTTTGTTCAGCAAGGTTCCCTTCTACAACCAATTGCATGCATTGTCCCTGTCACTGCAGCCGCGTGTTTCTAGTTTGAGCTAGGAAAGGCGATTATTAGTAATTCTTCTTCTTATGAGGAGATTATGGACAGAATTCGTGCTCTTAAATTGGCTAATTCTTTCACCCTAGACGCCACCTTGCAATTGGCTAGGTTAGCGGCGAAAAAATTCTGGGTTTGCTATTGTGGCGCAGAGCGCTTTGGTTAAAATCTTGGGCAGCGGATGCGTCTTCCAAGAACAAATTGCTTGACATTCCTTTCAAGGGGAAAACACTCTTTGGCCCTGACTTGAAAGAGATTATCTCTGATATCACTGGGGGCAAGGGCCACGCCCTTCCTCAGGATAGGTCTTTTCAAGACCAAAAATAAACCTAAGTTTCGTCCCTTTCGCAGAAACGGATCAGCCCCAAGGGCTACGTCCTCTAAGCAGGAAGGTAATACTTCTCAAGCCAATCCAGCCTGGAGACCTATGCAAGGCTGGAACAAAGGAAAGCAGGCCAGGAAACCTGCCACTGCTACCAAGACAGCATGAAATGCGGGCCCCCGATCCGGGACCGGATCTGGTGGGGGGCAGACTCTCTCTCTTCGCTCAGGCTGGGGCAAGAGATGTTCTGGACCCTTGGGCGCTAGAAATAGTCTCCCAAGGTTATTCTCTGGAGTTCAAGGGGCTTCCTCCAAGGGGGAGGTTCCACAGGTCTCAGTTGTCTTCAGACCACATAAGAAGACAGGCATTCTTACATTGGGTAGAAGACCTGCTAAAAATGGGAGTGATTCATCCTGTTCCATTAGGAGAACAAGGGATGGGGTTCTACTCCAATCTGTTCATAGTTCCCAAAAAAGAGGGAACGTTCAGACCAATCTTAGATCTCAAGATCTTGAACAAGTTTCTCAAGGTTCCATCGTTCAAGATGGAAACCATTCGAACACTTCTTCCTTCCATCCAGGAAGGTCAATTCATGACCAAGGTGGATTTCAAGGATGCGTATCTACATATTCCTATCCACAAGGAACATCATCGGTTCCTAAGGTTTGAATTCCTGGACAAGCATTTCCAGTTCGTGGCGTTTTCTTTCGGATTAGCCACTGCTCCTAGGATTTTCTCATAGGTACTAGGGTCCCTTCTGGCGGTGCTAAGACCAAGGGGCATTGCTGTAGTACCTTACTTGGACGACATTCTGATTCGAGCGTCGTCCCTTCCTCAAGTAAAGGCTCACACGGACATTGTCCTGGCCTTTCTCAGATCTCACGGATGGAAAGTGAACGTGGAAAAGAGTTCTCTATCTCCGTCAACGAGGGTTCCCTTCTTGGGAACTATAATAGACTCCTTAGAAATGAGGATTTTTCTGACAGAAGCCAGAAAAACAAAACTTCTAGACTCTTGTCGGATACTTCATTCCGTTCCTCTTCCTTCCATAGCGCAGTGCATGGAAGTGATAGGTTTGATGGTAGCGGCAATGGACATAGTTCCTTTTGTGCGCATTCATCTAAGACCATTACAACTGTTCCTGCTCAGTCAGTGGAATGGGGACTATTCAGACTTGTCTCCGAAGATACAAGTAAATCAGAGGACCAGAGACTCATTCCGTTGGTGGCTGTCCCTGGACAACCTGTCACAAGGGATGACCTTCCGCAGACCAGAGTGGGTCATTGTCACGACCGACGCCAGTCTGATGGGCTGGGGCGCGGTCTGGGGATCCCTGAAAGCTCAGGGTCTTTGGTCTCGGGTAGAATCTCTTCTACCGATAAATATTCTGGAACTGAGAGCGATATTCAATGCTCTCAAAGCTTGGCCTCAGCTAGCGAGGGCCAAGTTCATACATCAACCATCAGGGGGGAACAAGGAGTTCCCTAGCGATGGAAGAAGTGACCAAAATCATTCTATGGGCGGAGTCTCACTCCTGCCACCTGTCTGCTATCCACATCCCAGGAGTGGAAAATTGGGAAGCGGATTTTCTGAGTCGTCAGACATTGCATCCGGGGGAGTGGGAACTCCATCCGGAAATCTTTGCCCAAGTCACTCAACCGTGGGGCATTCCAGACATGGATCTGATGGCCTCTCGTCAGAACTTCAGAGTTCCTTACTACGGGTACAGATCCAGGGATCCCAAGGCGGCTCTAGTGGATGCACTAGTAGCACCTTGGACCTTCAAACTAGCTTATGTGTTCCCGCCGTTTCCTCTCATCCCCAGGCTGGTAGCCAGGATCAATCAGGAGAGGGCGTCGGTGATTTTGATAGCTCCTGCGTGGCCACGCAGGACTTGGTATACAGATCTGGTGAATATGTCATCGGCTCCACCATGGAAGCTACCTTTGAGACGAGACCTTCTTGTTCTAGGTCCGTTCGACCCACTCCAGCTGACTGCTTGGAGATTGAACGCTTGATCTTATCAAAGCGAGGGTTCTCAGATTCTGTTATTAATACTCTTGTTCAGGCCTGAAAGCCTGTAACCAGAAAATTACCACATAATTTGGTATATCTGTTGGTGTGAATCTGCAGGATTCCCTTGGGACAAGGTTAAGATTCCTAAGAGTCTATCCTTCCTTCGAGAAGGATTGGAAAAAGGATTATCTGCAAGTTCCTTGATGGGACAGATTTCTGCCTTGTCTGTGTTACTTCACAAAAAGCTGGCAGCTGTGCCAGATGTTCTAGCCTTTGTTCAGGCTCTGGTTAGAATCAAGCCTGTTTACAAAATTTTGACTCCTCCTTGGAGTCTCAACCTAGTTCTTTCAGTTCTTCAGGGGGTTCCGTTTGAACCCTTACATTCCGTTGATATTAAGTTATTATCTTGGAAAGTTTTGTTTTTGGTTGCAATTTCTTCTGCTAGAAGAGTTTCAGAATTATCTGCTCTGCAGTGTTCTTCTCCTTATCTGGTGTTCCATGCAGATAAGGTGGTTTTGCGTACTAAACCTGGTTTTCTTCCAAAAGTTGTTTCTAACAAAGACATTAACCAGGAGATAGTTGTGCCTTCTTTGTGTCCTAATCCAGTTTCAAAGAAGGAACGTTTGTTGCACAACTTGGATGTAGTTCGTGCTCTCAAATTTTACTTAGCAGCTACTAAGGTTTTCAGACAAACTTTGGCTTTGTTTGTTGTTTATTCTGGTAAACGGAGAGGTCAAAAAGCAACTTCTACCTCTCTCTCCTTCTGGATTAAAAGCATTATCCGATTGGCTTATGAGACTGCCGGACGGCAGCCTCCTGAAAGAATCACAGCTCACTCCACTAGGGCTGTGGCTTCCACATGGGCCTTCAAGAACGAGGCTTCTGTTGATCAGATATGTAAGGCAGCGACTTGGTCTTCACTGCACACTTTTTCTAAATTTTACAAATTTGATACTTTTGCTTCTTCTGAGGCTATTTTTGGGAGAAAGGTTTTGCAAGCCGTGGTGCCTTCCATTTAGGTGACCTGATTTGCTCCCTCCCTTCATCCGTGTCCTAAAGCTTTGGTATTGGTTCCCACAAGTAAGGATGACGCCGTGGACCGGACACACCTATGTTGGAGAAAACAGAATTTATGTTTACCTGATAAATTACTTTCTCCAACGGTGTGTCCGGTCCACGGCCCGCCCTGGTTTTTTTAATCAGGTCTGATAATTTATTTTCTTTAACTACAGTCACCACGGTAACATATGGTTTCTCCTATGCAAATATTCCTCCTTTACGTCGGTCGAATGACTGGGGTAGGCGGAGCCTAGGAGGGATCATGTGACCAGCTTTGCTGGGCTCTTTGCCATTTCCTGTTGGGGAAGAGAATATCCCACAAGTAAGGATGACGCCGTGGACCGGACACACCGTTGGAGAAAGTAATTTATCAGGTAAACATAAATTCTGTTTTTGGTAGAAAAGTACTTCAGGCAGCTGTTTTAGTTTGATTCTTCTGCTTATAATTTCATTTTTTTTTTTCATTATAAAGATTAAAACTTTTGATTTGGGTTTTGGATTTATTTTTCAGCGGAATTGGCTGTCTTTATTTTTATCCCTCCCTCTCTAGTGACTCTTGCGTGGAGTTCCACATCTTGGGTATTTGCTATCCCATACGTCACTAGCTCATGGACTCTTGCCAATTACATGAAAGAAAACATAATTGATATAAGAATTTACCTGATAAATTCATTTTTCATATTGGCAAGAGTCCATGCATGAGGCCCATCCTTTTTTATGGTGGATTTAATTTTTTTGTATAAAGCACAATTATTCCAATTCCTTGTTGATGCTTTCGCTCCTTTCTTATCACCCCACTTCTTGGCTATTCGTTAAACTGAATTGTGGGTGTGGTGGGGGTGTATTTATAGGCATTTTGAGGTTTGGGAAACTTTGTCCCTCCTGGTAGGAATGTATATCCCATACGTCACTAGCTCATGGACTCTTGCCAATATGAAAGAAATTAATTTATCAGGTAAATTCTTACATAAATTATGTTTTTGTCCGATTCTTGACCTAAAGTGCCTAAACAAGTTTCTGTCGGTCCCATCGTTCAAGATGGAGACGATCAGGTCTATTCTGCCCCTTGTTCAAGAGAGACAGTTCATGACTACAAAAGATTTGAAGGATGCTTACCTTCAGGTGCCAATGCACAAGAATCACTTCAGGTTCCTAAGATTTACATTTCTTGACCAACACTTCCAGTTTGTGGCCCCACCGTTCGGCATGGCGACTGCCCTAAGAGATTTTTGCGACGGTTCTGGGAGCGTTGCTCGCAGTGGCCATAGGTATTGCAGTGGCACCTTATCTGGATGATAAAGTGGTCCATGCTCCGTCCTACAGTCTCGCAGAGGACCATTCGAGGGCTCTGCTTCATCTTCGATCCCATGGATGGAAGATAAACGTAGGAAAAAGTTCCCTGGTTCCCAGCAACAGAGTGGTATTCCTTGGCACGATAATAGCTTCCATATTGTCAGTATGTGGCCGGGTTATAATACAATTTATTTAATAATTATTCTTTAAAATAACCCCCAATTAAAATGCATATACGGAACAAAATCAATATTTATTCCTAAATTCTTTACGATTAGTTAAAGTTTATAAGCACATTGAATTATGTTTATAGAAACCAGATTATGAATCAAATGATGCACCCTAATGCTGTTACAATATTATATACAAAGATCATAAAAATATACCTATACAATTTACCTTATTCACAATGAACACATTAAAATACCACAATAAAATACCAGAATCTTCTGTTATTAACCAATAATTACCAGGTACGTCCATTGTCACTGACAGTTTTTGCAGGACGTACCTGGTACGTCCTTGGTCATTAAGGGGATAAAGGGACAGATTTCGGCTTTATACTGTTCTGTTACACAAGAAGTTTCGGAGTTTCCTGATATTCAGTCCTTTGTTCATGCTCTGTCTAGGATCAGGCCTGTCTTTACAAATTCTGCTCCCCCTTGGAGCTTAAACTTGGTACTTAAGATTTTGCAGAGGGCTCTGTTTGAGCCTATGCGTTCGCTTGACATTAAATTATTTCCTGGAAGGCTCTATTCCTATTGGCTATTGTCCTAACCCCCCTTCTTCAAAGGAGAGGTTACTTCATAATTTGGATGTGGTTCGAGTCTTGAAGTAATATCTTCAGACCACAAAATAATTCAGACAGACTTTGTCGTTATTTGTGGCGTATTCCGAAAAGCGCAAGGGGCAGAGGGCCTCTTCCACTTCCCTTTCTTTTTGGTTGAGGAGCATTATTCGCTTGGCTTATGAGACAGCGGGACATAAGCCTCCTCGGAGGATTACGGCTCACTCAACTAGGTTTGTGGCTTCTTCATGGGCCTTTAAGAATGAGGCCACTATGGAGCAGATTTTTAAGGCGGCTACTTGGTCCTCCTTACATACTTTTGCTAAATTTTACAAATTTGATGTCTTTGCTTCAACAGAAGCAGCTTTTGGGAGAAAGGTTTTGCAGGCTGTGGTGACCTCAGATTAGGGTCAGCCTCCTTTAGCCCTCCCGTTTGTTTCATTCAGTGTCCTCTAGAGCTTGGGTATTTGTTTCCCACAAGTAATGAATGAAGCCGTGGACTCTCCTCCCATTAAGATGGAAATTATGCTTATCTGATGATTTCATTTTCATCTGTGGGAGGAGAGTGCACGGCTCCCGCCTATTTCTCCGGTGGGCGGACCTAAATTTATTTTTGTTCTTCTAGCACCATTTATACCCTGATATTTCTTCTGCTGTTCCTTGTTCCCTTGGCAGAATGACTGGGGGATGAGGGCAGTGGGGGAGGTATTTAAGCCTTTGGCTGGGGTGTCTTTGCCCCATCCTGGTGGCCAGGTTCTTAATTCCCACAAGTAATGAATGAAGCCGTGGACTGTCCTCCCATAGATGGAAATTAAATTATCAGGTAAGCATAATTTGTTATTAAAGTGTAGTACTTTTGTTAGCCTGGAGGTTATTAGGCAATCTCAGGAATCTGACTTAAACAAATCCTTTTTGGTCTCAGAGTCGGAGGAAACTTCTTCAGACAACGAGTCAGAGATTGTTAACTTTTGGTTTAAGATGGATCATTTATGATCCCTGCTTATGGAGTTTTTATGAACCTTGGAGGTTCAGTATAAGCCAGTAGAAGTAAAGACGGCGCAGAAGTTGGGCATTTTTTCAGACCTCAAACTCCTGAGTCTTCCCTCTTTGGTATCTGAGATTATATTATAATGGGATAAGCCTGGCATTTTTTACTCCTTCTCCTAACTTGAAGAGACTGTTCCAGTTTCTAGTCTGGAATTATGGGGTTCTGTGCCCAAGTTAGACAGTGCTATTTCTACTTATAACCAAGAGAACTACCATTGCTTTAGAGGACAGTACTTGCTTTAAGGAACCAATGGATAGAAAATTGGAGGGCTACCTGAGAAGGGCCTTCATACAGAGAAGTCTGCTTTTTCAGCCGGCCTTCAGTGTAGTGGCGGTGGCCAGAGCGGTTGCTTTTTTTAGTGTGGCTTTCTATCCAAATTAGTCTCGATCATATCTTCCTTATAAGAAATTTAGGATCGATTTAAGTTTCTGAAATCTGCAAATTCTTTTATTTGTGATGCTGTTTTTCAGATAATTTGCATCAATGTGAAGAACACAGATTTAGCGGTTCTCACCAGAAGGGCTCTTTGGTTAAGGTCTGCAGGCATGGTTTCTAAGTCCAGACTTTTATATTTGCCCTTTAAATGTAAGACCTTTTTGGTCCAGGCTTGGATTATTTTATTTCAACTGTAATTGGGTTAAAGGAGCTTTCTTACCCCAGGATAAGAAGGCTAGGCCTAAGAGTAGGCCTGGAGGGTGTTTTTGTCACTCTCAGCCAAACAAGAATCTGAGATCCAATTCTTCCCAGAGGACAGAGTCCTCCAAACATTCTTGGAAGCCAAACCCACTGTGGTCCAAGTACAAACAGTTCAAGAAGTATTCAGAGACTAAATCTGCATGTGATGGAGATTGTGTCCTACAAAATAGTTATGTCTCATATTTCAAGACGAACAGAAAATAGAGTTGACTTCTTTCGCTGTGTAAGGGATCAGATGGATAATGGGGGTCATTGTCTTAGTCCCTCTGATGGAGCAGGGAAAAGGTTTTTACTCCAACTTATTCATTGTTCCAAAAAAGGAAGGACATTTTTTCCCAATTTTAGATTTAACAACTTTGAACAGGTTTCTAAGGGTTCCATCATTTAAGATGGAAACAATCAGATTAATCCTCACTTTAGTTCTACAGGGCCAATTTTATGTTGACTGTAGACCTAAAGGATGTGTATCTCCACATCCCAATTAATCATGAGCACCATTGATTTCTTAGGTTTGCCTTCATGGACAAACACGATCAGTTTACATCTCCTCCCTTTGGGCTGGCTACTGCCTCCAGATTTCTTTCATGTAATTGGCAAGAGTCCATGAGCTAGTGACGTATGGGATATACAATCCTACCAGGAGGGGCAAAGTTTCCCAAACTTCAAAATGCCTATAAATACACCCCTCACCACACCCACAACTCAGTTTTACAAACTTTGCCTCCTATGGAGGTGGTGAAGTAAGTTTGTGCTAAGATTTCTACGTTGATATGCGCTTCTCAGCATTGTTGAAGCCCGATTCCTCTCAGAGTACAGCGAATGTCAGAGGGACGTGAAGGGAGTATCACTTATTGAATACAATGATTTCCCTAACGGGGGTCTATTTCATAAGTTCTCTGTTATCGGTCGTAGAGATTCATCTCCTACCTCCCTTTTCAGATCGACGATATACTCTCAATATACCATTGCCTCTACTGATAACTGTTTCAGTACTGGTTTGGCTATCTGCTATATGTGGATGGGTGTATTTTGGTAAGTATGTTTTTTATTACTTAAGACACCTCAGCTATGGTTTGGCACTTTATGCATTTATATAAAGTTCTAAATATATGTATTGTACTTATATTTGCCATGAGTCAGGTTCATGTATTTCCTTCTGCAGACTGTCAGTTTCATATTTGGGGAAAATAAACATTTTGTTAAGAATTTTCTTTTCTTACCTGGGGTTTTGTCTTTTATTCAATTGACTACTTTCTTGCAAATTGCGGGCAGTATTAGGCCCGCGGGTGCGCCAAATACTAGACTTTATTGCGTCATTCTTGGCGCAATAATTTTTTGGTGCAAAAGATAAGTGTATGGCGCAACTTCGTCATTTCCGGCGTCATAGTTGACGCCAAAGCTTTACACACGGTTGTGTCATTAATGACGCGAGTGTCATTTACGGTTATTATTGGCGCCAAAAATGTTTTCAGTTATGTTGTGCGTCATACTTGGCGCCAAACTTTTTTTCATTATTTTAATACCCCATTGATGTTTGCCTCTTGCCTTTTTTCTCTATCAGAGGGCTATGCTTTTTCATTTTTTTCCCATTCCTGAAACTGTCATATAAGGAAATTGATCATTTTGCTTTGTATGTTGTTTTTTTCTTTTACATTTTGCAAGATGTCTCAATCTGATCCTGCCTCAGAAGTTTCTGCTGGAACATTGCTGCCTGACATCAGTTCTACCAAAGCTAAGTGCATTTGTTGTAAAATTGTAGAAATTATTTCGCCGACTGTCATTTGTAATAGTTGTCATGATAAACTTTTACATGCAGATAGTGTGTCCATCAGTAATAGTACATTGCCAGTTGCAGTTCCTTCAACTTCTAATGTACATGTTATACCTATGAATTTTAAAGAATTTGTTTCTGATTCTATCCAGAAGGCTATCCAGAAGCCTTGGTGGGAATAACAATTTCTTAATATACTATAATAAGGTTAACAATATAGCTTCAATGTTTTTTAAAAAATGAATCGTTTTAACATTTTCAACCGGATTATAAATGTCATAGTATTGTTTTTGCTATTAGCAGGTTCAGTTTATTGTGAATCACTCTGTCATTATGTTGTATCATGTTTTTAACATCTGATTGGGCAGTTGAAACCCAATCAGAACTTTCCTTTGACCCATACCTCCACATCCTGTTTAGGACTTTAAAAACACTGAATGCAAACACATGTTCATTCTCTTGAAAAAGTTCCTATGTAATGGAATGAAACGTACGTTGAGTTTTAACAGTTTTTAGACATAATCTCCTGTGAAGCTTTGTTAGCTAGCATTGTGTTGCAGCAACAATATAGCTAAGGGGTTTATATGTTTTATGCATTTTATACTTGACTAGCTTACATTGTATTAAAATTGCATTGCCATAAGGCTAGGCAAGGTGTGTTCTCAATTTATAGGTTCCACCTGCTGTAGCTGGCTTGCTAATATATACAAAGCTAGTTCTTGTTTTAAACATTAATAAAAAGCTTATAACCACAGAAGTTTCCTTATTGGACCCTGCTCAAGGATACAACTTTACTTATGTGCTTATTTTCATCTACTATCTTGTGAGTAGTTTGTAAAAAAAATACATAGGGCTTACCAGGTGTTTAATCTACACTTGGATCTCTTGTTTGCGCTTTCTCTCACCCCCTTCCATATGTGTGTGTGTGTGTGTGTGTGTGTATATATGTATGTATGTGTATATAACATAATTTATGTAAGAACTTACCTGATAAATTCATTTCTTTCATATTAGCAAGAGTCCATGAGCTAGTGACGTATGGGATATACATTCTTACCAGGAGGGGCAAAGTTTCCCAAACCTCAAAATGCCTATAAATACACCCCTCACCACACCCACAAATCAGTTTAACGCATAGCCAAGAAGTGGGGTGATAAGACAAATGTGCGAAAGCATAAAAAATAAGGAATTGGAATAATTGTGCTTTATACAAAAAAATCATAACCACCACAAAAAGGGTGGGCCTCATGGACTCTTGCTAATATGAAAGAAATGAATTTATCAGGTAAGTTCTTACATAAATTATGTTTTCTTTCATGTAATTAGCAAGAGTGCATGAGCTAGTGACGTATGGGATAATGACTACCCAAGATGTGGATCTTCCACGCAAGAGTCACTAGAGAGGGAGGGATAAAATAAAGACAGCCAATTCCGCTGAAAATAATCCACACCCAAAATAAAGTTTAAATCTTATAATGAAAAAAACTGAAATTATAAGCAGAAGAATCAAACTGAAACAGCTGTTTGAAGTACTTTTCTACCAAAAACTGCTTCAGAAGAAGAAAACACATCAAAATGGTAGAATTTAGTAAAAGTATGCAAAGAAGACCAAGTTGCTGCTTTGCAAATCTGATCAACCGAAGCTTCATTCCTAAACGCCCAGGAAGTAGAAACTGACCTAGTAGAATGAGCTGTAATCCTTTGAGGCGGAGTTTTACCCGACTCGACATAAGCATGATGAATTAAAGATTTCAACCAAGATGCCAAAGAAATGGCAGAGGCCTTCTGACCTTTCCTAGAACCAGAAAAGATAACAAATAGACTAGAAGTCTTTCGGAAATTCTTAGTAGCTTCAACATAATATTTCAAAGCTCTAACTACATCCAAAGAATGCAATGATCTCTCCTTAGAATTCTTAGTATTAGGACATAATGAAGGAACCACAATTTCTCTACTAATGTTGTTAGAATTCACAACCTTAGGTAAAAATTTAAAAGAAGTTCGCAACACCGCCTTATCCTGATGAAAAATCAGAAAAGGAGACTCACAAGAAAGAGCAGATAATTCAGAAACTCTTCTAGCAGAAGAGATGGCCAAAAGAAACAAAACTTTCCAAGAAAGTAATTTAATGTCCAATGAATGCATAGGTTCAAACGGAGGATCTTGAAGAGCCCCCAGAACCAAATTCAAACTCCAAGGAGGAGAAATTGACTTAATGACAGGTTTTATACGAACCAAAGCTTGTACAAAACTATGAATATCAGGAAGATTAGCAATCTTTCTGTGAAAAAGAACAGAAAGAGCAGAGATTTGTCCTTTCAAGGAACTTGCAGACAAACCTTTATCCAAACCATCCTGAAGAAACTGTAAAATTCTCGGAATTCTAAAAGAATGCCAGGAAAAATGATGAGAAAGACACCAAGAAATGTAAGTCTTCCAGACTCTATAATATATCTTCCTAGATACAGATTTACGAGCCTGTAACATAGTATTAATCACAGAGTCAGAGAAACCTCTTTGACTAAGAATCAAGCGTTCAATCTCCATACCTTTAAATTTAAGGATTTGAGATCCTGATGGAAAAAAGGACCTTGCGACAGAAGGTCTGGTCTTAACGGAAGAGTCCACGGTTGGCAAGAGGCCATCCGGACAAGATCCGCATACCAAAACCTGTGAGGCCATGCTGGAGCCACCAGCAGAACAAACGAGCATTCCTTCAGAATCTTGGAGATTACTCTTGGAAGAAGAACTAGAGGCGGAAAGATATAGGCAGGATGATACTTCCAAGGAAGTGACAATGCATCCACTGCTTTTGCTTGAGGATCCCTGGATCTGGACAGATACCTGGGAAGTTTCTTGTTTAGATGAGAAGCCATCAGATCTATTTCTGGAAGTCCCCACATTTGAACAATCTGAAGAAATACCTCTGGGTGAAGAAACCATTCGCCCGGATGTAACGTTTGGCGACTGAGATAATCCGCTTCCCAATTGTCTATACCTGGGATATGAACCACAGAAACTAGACAGGAGCTGGATTCCGCCCATACCAGTATCCAAGATACTTCTTTCATAGCCAGAGGACTGTGAGTCCCTCCTTGATGATTGATGTATGCCACAGTTGTGACATTGTCTGTCTGAAAACAAATGAACGATTCTCTCTTTAGAAGAGGCCATGACTGAAGAGCTCTGAAAATTGCACGGAGTTCCAAAATATTGATTGGTAATCTCACCTCCTGAGATTCCCAAACCCCTTGTGCTGTCAGAGACCCCCAAACAGCTCCCCAACCTGTCAGACTTGCATCTGTTCAAATTACAGTCCAGGTCGGAAGAACAAAAGAAGCCCCCTGAACTAAACGATGGTGATCTGTCCACCACGTCAGAGAGTGTCGTACAATCGGTTTTAAAGATATTAATTGAGATATCTTTGTGTAATCCCTGCACCACTGGTTCAGCATACAGAGCTGAAGAGGTCGCATGTGAAAACGAGCAAAGGGGATTGCATCCGATGCAGCAGTCATAAGACCTAGAATTTCCATGCATAAGGCTACCGAAGGGAATGATAGTGATTGAAGGTTTCGACAAGCTGAGATCAATTTTAGACGTCTCTTGTCTGTCAGAAACAGAGTCATGGACGCTGAATCTATCTGGAAACCTAAAAAGGTTACCCTTGTCTGAGGAATCAATGAACTTTTCGGTAAATTGATCCTCCAACCATGATCTTGAAGAAACAACACAAGTCGATTCGTATGAGATTCTGCTAAATGTGAAGACTGAGCAAGTACCAAGAAATCATCCAAATAAGGAAATACCACAATACCCTGTTCTCTGATTACAGACAGAAGGGCACCGAGAACCTTTGTAAAAATTCTTGGAGCTGTTGCTAGGCCAAACGGCAGAGCCACAAACTGGAAATGCTTGTCTAGGAAAGAGAATCTCAGAAACTGATAGTGATCTGGATGAATCGGAATATGCAGATATGCATCCTGTAAATCTATTGTGGACATATAATGCCCTTGCTGAACAAAAGGCAGGATAGTCCTTATAGTTACCATTTTGAATGTTGGTATCCTTACATAATGATTCAATATTTTTAGATCCAGAACTGGTCTGAAGGAATTCTCCTTCTTTGGTACAATGAAGAGATATGAATAAAACCCCAGCCCCTGTTCCAGAACTGGAACTGGCATAATTACTCCAGCCAACTCTAGATCTGAAACACATTTCAGAAATGCTTGAGCCTTCGCTGGATTTACTGGGACACGGGAAAGAAAAAATCTCTTTGCAGGAGGCCTTATCTTGAAGCCAATTCTGTACCCTTCTGAAACAATGTTTTGAATCCAAAGATATTGAATTGATCCAAATTTTTTGAAAAATCGTAATCTGCCCCCTACCAGCTGGGCTGGAATGAGGGCCGCACCTTCATGTGGACTTGGGAGCTGGCTTTGGTTTTCTAAAAGGCTTGGATTTATTCCAGACTGGAGATGGTTTCCAAACTGATACCGCTCCTGTGGGTGAAGGATCAGGCTTTTGTTCCTTATTGTGACGAAAGGAACGAAAACGATTATTAGACCTAAATTTACCATTAGATTTTTTATCCTGTGGTAAAAAAGTTCCTTTCCCTCCAGTAACAGTTGAGATAATAGAATCCAACTGAGAACCAAATAATTTATTACCCTGGAAAGAAAGGGAAAGCAAAGTTGATTTAGAAGACATATCAGCATTCCAAGTTTTAAGCCATAAAGCTCTTCTAGCTAAAATAGCTAGAGACATATACCAAACATCAACCCTAATGATATCAAAGATGGCATCACAAATAAAATTATTAGCATGTTGAAGAAGATTAACAATGCTATGAGAATTATGATCTGTTACTTGTTGCGCTAAAGCTTCTAACCAAAAAGTTGAAGCTGCAGCAACATCCGCTAAAGATATAGCAGGTCTAAGAAGATTACCTGAACATAAGTAAGCTTTTCTTAGAAAGGATTCAATCTTCCTATCTAAAGGATCCTTAAAGGAAGTACTATCTGCCGTAGGAATAGTAGTACGTTTAGCAAGAGTAGAGACAGCCCCATCAACTTTAGGGATTTTGTCCCAAAATTCTAATCTGTCAGATGGCACAGGATATAATTGCTTAAAACGTTGAGAAGGAGTAAATGAATTACCCAAATTATTCCATTCCCTGGAGATTACTTCAGAAATAGCATCAGGGACAGGAATAACTTCTGGAATAACTACAGGAGATTTAAAAACCTTATTTAAACGTTTAGATTTAGTATCAAGAGGAGCAGAA